>NW_022900921.1:5306724-5323318 GCF_012274545.1 Fukomys damarensis | reverse complement strand
ATTGACAAGTGAATACTAATTCTGCAGTATAAAGGTCTTCTTAAAATACTTTTTTTTTTTTTGAGGCAGGGTCTCTAGGTCAGACTGGCCCTGAACTCACAGCGATCCTGCCTCTGGCTCCTGAGTGCTGCGATTACAGCCATGAGCCACCAGGCCCAGCTTAAGTTATTGTTATACAAGTACCATGCGCTAACCAATTGCGCCTCTGGAGCTCCATGCTTAAGTTATTGTTAAATGAGCTTGTCCAATTATACAAGCTTCTTTCTCCCTAAAAAAACTATCATTTAGTCTTTACAGTAAGTGAAAGAAAGTTTCTAAAAACTCATTTAGCCAGGCTTATTGATACTCACTTGCAATTCCAGGGCTGAGAGGCTGAAGTCAAGCTTAACATTTAGGTCTTAGCAAGACCCTGTCACAAAGTAAAAAACAAAAAAGGGTTGGGGATGTAGCTTAATGTGAACGCTCCACCATCAAAAAGGAAAAATTAAGAAAAAGGGGTAGTGATACAACCTAGTGCAAAGGCCTTGGGTCATTCTCCAATACCACACACACACAGGCTCAGAAGTGACAGAGGATGGAATAGCAGATAAGGTCATTGAGACATCGGTTACTCTAAGCACAGTGGCACACGCCTGTGACCCCAGCATGGGAGACTGAACCCGGGAATCACTAGTTGGAGCCCAGCATGAAGGATTTAGTGAGACCCTGTCTCAAAAATTGGAAAAGGGCTGGGGATGTAGCTCAGTACAGAGGCCTAGGTTCAGTCCTTGGTACCACAAAATAAACAATATAAAAAGCAAAGCTAAGAAGACCTAACACTTAGACATTTGAATCTTTGTTTTTTTTAATGTATTTATGTATGCAGTACTGAGGTTTGAACTCAGCACCTTTGCCCTGAGCTACATTCCAGCTTTTTAAAAAAATTTAATTAGTTAATTTGTTGGGGGTTTTTTGTTTGTTTGTTTAGTACCAGGGATTGAACTTGGGTCCTTGCACCTGTGAGGCAGGTGGCGGAACCACTGGGCCAAATCCCCGGCCCTAATTAATTAATTTTTGAGGGAGGATCTAAGTTGCCTAAGCTGGGCTCTAACTGGGATGACAGGCGTGCCCCAGTGCACCTGGCTTCAGTCTTAAATGTGTTCATTTCCTTCCACCAATGAATGAAACCCTTTCCTAGTGCTAACAAAAATGTCAGGGCCCAGTTAAGTTTTCAGAATTTTGAGTATCATAAATTTTCAGAATTAGCTACTGTGGCTGGGAATGCACCTCACTGAAAGAGGTCCTGGGTTCAATCCCCAGCCCACTAAAAACACAAAATGAAAGTAGCTAGGCATGGCACACGCCTGCTCTTAACACTCAGGAGCTGAGACAGGACCATCATCAGCAGTTCCAGGCCAGCCTGGCTGCAAGTGAGTCTCTGTCTCGAAAAGAGGCCAGGAAGTAACGTAGGTGATCATTTAAGCTTATCGGTTTTGTGTTACAGCCGAGTTCACCAGAGATAAGGCAGATAGAAACTTGGATGTGGGAGTGTTACTTTTTTCTGAACATAAACTAGTTATTGATTGATTGATGGATTGATTTTGGGTACCGGGGATCAAACTCGCGACCTTGCACTTGCGAGGCAGGTGGCGGATCCAGTGAGCTACATCTCCGGCCCACTGAACATAAACTTCATATTAGGCTGTAAGATGGTGGTTTTGTTTTTGAGGCTGCGCATTGAACCTGGACCTTCACATATGCTGAGCATGTGCTCTGCACCTGAGCTACATCCCCAGCCTCCCAATCGCCTTATTTTGTGTTCATTTATACTATGATTTAAAAAGTGGGGAGAATATTAGTACTGAGAATCCCACATAAGCAGTGGAAGAACGGCGTTTCTAAGCAGAATGTTGTTGTTTAGCTCTGTTCTTTCAAGGTAGGGAAATACTGCAGCCCCAACTTTTTTTAATTTTGAGACAGTGTCTTGCTAAATCCCTCAATTGGAGGCTGTGGCAGAGGGATTGCTGCAGGTTTGAGGCCAGCCTGGGGTACCCAGTTCAGAACCAGCCTGAACTACATAATGAACCCTGTCTCAAAAAAAAAAAAATCTCTGAATTGTCCAAATTGGGCTCCAGTTTACGAGGAGGAAATACACACCACGCCCGCTGCCCGAGGCCTTCTGCTTCATAAAGGTCTGAGAAAAGCCTCCCTTCTCTTCCAGGGCAGTGTGTCACTGAAAGAGCTGAACGCCCGCCCTCTAGAAGTCTTCATGTGCAGCGTGCTGAAGAGACAAGGCTACGGAGAAGGCTTCCGCTGGATGGCGCAGTACATCGACTAAGGCTGGCCCGGGCCTGCTCCAGGTGGACTGCTCAGCACACTAACTTGAATTCAACAGACTTCTGTTGGTTTTAAAATAGATATTTTTAGACTATTAATATTACATCAACTTAATTTGAGTGAGAATTGAATACTGATTCAAGTAAGTTGGAATATGGCAATGTTAGTTTCTAATTCCATACAGATAGTTTTTACAGTTTATAATCCGACATCACCCCAGCACCATTTACAGAGAGCAACTTGCCAACAGTATGTTCGAAGCACTTTTTAACAGCGTGAAACTAGAAATATAAACCATATTTAAAAGCTCATCATGTTCAATTTTTTATGTATTTTGGAACTAGTATTTAAATTTTAGATTGTATGTCCCCCTATCCTAAGTGTACAGTTAATAATTAGCTTCTCTGTGATTGCATGATGCCTTACGGTTTTCAATAATACTTTTCTTATGCAAACGTCATGCAATAAAACAAACTAATGTGTGGCATCCTTGTTGGGCACATATTTCATTTGAATGTGTCTCATCCAGCTAGCGTCTCTGAAGACTTACGCACCTAATATCACACCTGTGAGAAGGCTGTCAGGACAGGAGACCCCTTCAGGACGTGCAGGGTTGTGTGTGACCTTAAAGGCCCGCGCATTTCCCGGCCACAGCTGCTGTCGCCGGTGCTCTTAACCAGTGATGCCGCCTTCACCAGCGCGGCTCCGTGTGCCAGGCCGTGGGGTCAGCCCTCTGGGGCTGCCATGCTGCTCCGCCCCAGCCGTGTCACAGTGAAGTGAGCCGGTCTTACTGGCAGCCAATTTGGAGTCTTCTCCTTAGAAGCAGTGACAGGCACCAACCTCACACAATTAGAGGAAGCCCCAGCCCCTGGGGCGGTCCTGTCCAGGGCAAGCAGCTGATGGGGCACGTGTGGTTTTCCTGTGGGGACCTGAGGAGAAAGCAGCTTGTCCGGTGGTCGTCTTGCTCCTACCCTGCACTTCCTCTGCATTCTTTGGCATATTATTTCCCGGTAGGAAGAAAATGAATCCTTTTGTATTTTCTTTTTCCTCAGTTGCTGTCACCTTCACTTGTTTTAGGGTATAATACTTGCTGGGCAGTAGTGTCCACAGGCCTCCCTGCTGCACTTACTAATAAAATGTCAGCTTTTTATTGTTGGGGGTTTTTTGTTTGTTTTTGAGACAGGGTCTTGCTGTATAGTCCAGGCTGACCTTGAACTTACTGTGTAGCCCAGATTGGCCTTGAACTTGTGATCCTCGTGCCTCAGCCTCCAAAATGCTGGGTTACAGACATGTACCACCATGTCTGGCACAATTTTAGTTTTTAAAAAGCACTATAATTTTAGAAGTTGAATTCATTTTCATATATCTGAGATTCTCATTCTTGTTAAGAGTAAATGAAAGGTTAGTGCCAAAAATATATTCATTTTTGTTTTTTTAAGACAGGGTCTCACTATGTAGTTCAGGCTGGTCTTGAACTCACTATGTAGGCCCAGGCTGGCCTAGAACTCAGTAATCTTCCTGCCTCAGCCTCTCACATTCTGGGATTATAAGCATGCGCCACCACATCCAGCTTGCAAATGTGTTTTTTTTTTGGTACCGGGGATCGAACTCGGGTCCTTGCACTTGCAAGGTAGGCGGCGGAACCACTGGGCTGAATCCCCAGCTCACAAATGTGTTTTTAAAGACTCTCAAGTTAGGGCTGAGGATTTAGCTTAGTGGTTCCGGTGCCTGCCTTGCAAGCACAAGGATCCAAGTTCAATCCCTGGTACCAAAAAAAAAAAAAAAAAAGATTCTCAAGTTTAAGATTTCTCTTATTATAAACCAAGCTATTTTTTCTTTGATTTTTTTTCCTTTTCAGGAGAGGGGATCAAACCCAGGGCCTTGCATGTCCTAGACAAGCACTTTGCCAATGAATTACTGTACACTTCAGCCCTTTTTTAAAGTTTTGAGCCAGTGTCTGTCTCACTAAGCTGCTGAGGTTGGCCTTTAACTTGCAATCCTCCTGCCTCAGCTTCCCAAGTAGCTGAGATTATACGTGTGTGCCGCCACACCTAGCGTAAATCAAATGTTTGTAGTATATTTAAGCAATTCCACAGACCTCGGACTATGCCAAGAAGTTGTTCAGTCTTACCAAGAATCACTTTAATACCAAGCTGACTGCTCCCCCCGCCACTGTGCGAGTTGGAGCATCCGGTCCTGTGGGGTGATGGACCCCGCAAAGCGCATGCAGATTGGTGCTGGTGAGCGGAAGGAACTGGTTCCCTAAGCCAAAAGGTCTTTTCCAACGTTTGGGTTTAGCGACTTGGCTGCTCTGTTTCACTTTTGCACTCTTCCCAAATGAAAACAGCTTGCTTCTTGTGCCTAGAGGCTTGATTAGCAGAGAGCCCCGGCCTCTCAGTGCCAAAGCCTCCTGCTGTGTTCTCGCTCTCCCTGTCCTCACTTCAGGTGTCTCTTGAGGATCCATTTTGTCAGAAACTGGATAAAGGAAAAGCTCATCCAGAACCTTCATCCCAGTTCTGACCCTGGAATCCACCAACAGTCACGTTACACCCCACGGCTCGGAGAAACCCCAGAGCGCAGCTCCCCTAGCCCACCCCCTACTCGGGAGCAGCCGAGCACGACAGCTGTGCGTTCGCGGATGTGCAGGGTCGCCCAGGTTCCTGTCAGGGACACGGCTTCATTTTGTGCCAGAAGACACTAAAATGGAATTGTTGACACTCTTGCGTAAAGTCAAGATTGGACTCATGTCAGTTCTGCAAAAGACGGTTAAAATCTGAAGTCCAAAACTAAAAATATCAGGTCTGGAGCCCACTTCCGTTTTTAAAGAGATTGTTACTTCACACCTGTCTCAGCGATCGCTGTTAACTACACTTTTGGATCATAACTGGTTAAGCTGATAGGTTCCAGTTAATCTCGGTCAGGTTTAGAATGGAGATCATTTAAAATCGGGTAAGACATTTCCTGAAGTGTATTGAAGTATTCTTAGCCAGCTGAGAGTGGTGGCTTGGGAGGCCGAGGCAGGCAGAAAGTACTCTTAACCATTGGCTTAGTTGAACCAGGATCCTCATATAAGTATCAAAATGTATGAATTCAGACATCGACTGCATAGATCGAAACTTGAGTTTTGTGTGTTTGCCTCCGTGTACAGATTAACTACGATTTACAACACAAAGCAGGAGACTGTTTCTTTTCCATCGTTTTTCAACTGGCTGTGCTTCCGTGAAGCGCTTTCTACCATATAAACTACTTGTAAACCATTGAAATGGAACAACGGCTGTGGTCACGGTGTCTCTTGCCTTCTGGAAAATCACTTAGTCAGCCACAGCCAAGTCCTAGCACTGGGCTGTGCAGAGCACGGCAGCAGAGTGCTTGCCCACCATGCATGAAGCCCTGGCTTTGATCCTCAGCACAGCAAAAGAAAAAGAAAAAATCTTTTTTACACGTTCCATCACTTAAAACGTATACTTCTAGTTACCATGTCGGGGGTGACGTTTGCATTCCTTTCTGAAGTTCAGTGTGGTGCTGCAGGCTTGTTAATCTCTTACACAACTGAAGTTTGTAAGAATGTTTGCCAAGTCAAGAGTTGATCGGAATGCACCAATACGCTTTTTAAAACCCATTATAAAAGTATATTGTTTGGGTCATTCTAGACATAGGTAAAAATGTGGGTGATGATTCAAAAAATCTTCAAGAAAGCATGAAAAAAAAATGGAGATTAGCAAATATAAATTCCTTAATGCAAAATGAGTAGGGAATAAAAGACAGCTTATGTTAAGATAAAAATAAACAGATTTTGCTATAAGTGCTCTTCTTGTTCAGGAAAACAGTATGTTTTGATCAAGGACTAAATTATCCAAACTGCATGTTGATGCTTCTGCTCATTTATTTTTCTTTTGAAATTTTAAGTTGGTGCTTTTTAACCAAAAAGCCAAAAAGCAAGCTTTGGAGCAGTGGCTGAGCCTCTGTGCAGAGCGGACTGGGATTTGTTAACACCCGGTGTCCCTGCCCACAAGCCGTCCCACTCCACTCCTGGATTCAGGCGCTGCGGGAGTGAAGGGCTCTGTTGTGCTGAAGGTGCAGCTCCGAGCCAGCGACTTGGGCTCCGTGGTCAGCGGTAGCCGGCTACCGTACTCGCTGTCAGATTGGTGTTCAGGACTTTGACCACACTTTAAAATCGAATGCAGGGTCATCAGAGGAAGCACAGTTACCCAAAGCAAACTCTGTTTCAGGCGCCCCCGCCCCAAACAGACTTCAGGGCAGAGGACAGCAAAGTGATTTTGTGCAGAATTATTTTGGCGAGAGCTGCACCAGAGTGCATGAATTCTTAAGCATGCACTGTAAGTGAGGGATGAAGTTTAATTTTAGTTTTAGATATCTTGGGGTAAAAGAGGGTGACAGTCCTGTAGTTTCCGACCTAAGGATTTGAGGGAGAGTTTCCGTTCTCAGTCATGGAGAATGGTGTCAGAATGGCTGGCTTCTCCCCGGTGCAGTTCCCGACCTGAACACCATCTGAACTCAAATCGCGAGGGGCCGGAGCCCCGGGGACCGAGGGTCACAATGCTCTGGAGGTGACAGGCGCTCGGCTGGGCGCGCTGTGTTCAGGCGGCAGCCAGTGGTAGTCGTTCATCACGAACCTTGTTTGCATTTTCCTACACCACCGCTTGCACTAGGACCACAGTGTGAATTTCAGCAGTTGTTTTATTAGAGTATATACAGATTGTGAAGCGTAATTTATATGAAGATGTTTCTGTTTGCCTTTGTGTATTTTACAAAGAACTGCTCCAATAAATGGTTAAATGTTTTGAATTGTGTGTATGCGATTTGGATTATGTTCCACTATCTTTCCACTGCCTTTGAATTTGAGTGTCAGGAATAGAAAAATAAAATGCTAACCTGATCTTTGAAGAACTGTAGTGTCTAGTTCGATTTTGTTGTTGTGTATGAGGGTTTGGTTTGGTTTGCGGGAGTGGAACCCACAACTGCACTCCTTAGGCAAGTACCTTCACGGCCCAGTTCTTTTTTTGGTGGTTGTTTTTTGTTTTGTTTTTGAGACAGGGTCTCACTATGGAGCTCAGGCTGGCCCTCAACTCACTATGTACGCTAAGCTCGCATTGAATTCACAGTGACCCTGCTGCCTCTGCCTCCTGAGTGCTGGAATTACAGCTATGTTCCACCATGCCCTGCCCATTTTCTTTTTTCTTTATTTTTTGGTATGGGGGGATTCAACTCCAAACTCCGGACCTTGATTGTGAGGCAGGAGGCAGAACCACTGAACTAAGTCCCTGGCCCTATTTTTCCTATCTAACTCTTAATTTTAATTTTGTTCTTACCAAATTTCCTAGATTTTTTTTTTTTTAATTTCTTGGATTTTGAAAACTATGGCAGAACAGCGGTGCACTCCTGTAATCCTAGTTCCTCAAAAGGTGAGGCAGGAAGATCACAAGCTGGAGGCCAGCCTGGGTAACCGAACAAGATCAGCTCTCAAACTTTAAAGAGGACTGGGGTTGCAGCTCCATGGTAGAGTGCTTACCTAGCCCACTTGAGGGTGTAGGTTCCAGCTCTAGTACCTCAGGAAAGAAAGAACATCACATCACGGGGGCTGGGAATTTAGCTGAGTGGTTCCACCGCCAGCTTCACAAGTGCAATGACCAGAGTTCGATCCCCGATAGCACCACCCAAAAGCCAGGAAAACTCCCATTGTACAGCAGGCCTAATTCACCTTTTGAGACTGCAAACAACCTGCAGGTGAACCCGAGTAGGACTTACACAGTGCTGACTTCATTGAGATATGAAAAGTAAGGCAACTAGTTGGTCTTACCTGTATCAAGGTTTTTAACTTTGGTGTACACATAATCTCCTGGGAAGCTTAAAAACAACAAAATTTCCACCAGAGACACTGACTCAATAAATGGGATTAGGGCCAGGGATGTGGCTCAGTGGTTCTAACACCTCCCTTGCAAGCTTGAGGGCCAGAGTTCCACCCCAGTACCAAAAAAAAAAAAAAAAAAAAAAAAAAAAAAAAAAAAAATGGGGTCAAGGACGGAAGCCTCAGTTTTTTTAAACCAAATGCTCATGTTCTAATGCTGGAGTCTGGATTTTTTGTGTAGGAGAAGCATCGGTATGATAATACAATACTGATCATGATAAGTTATCATTGGCTGTGAAACTGAAAGTAACTATTTGGGTCAGGAATACCAAATGACTTGTTGGTTGGTTGGTTTTGGTACCAGGTGTGCTTGTGAGACAGGCAACAGCACCACTGAGCTAAATTTCCAACTCTAAAATCCTGGTGTACTTTTTAATTTAACCTTTAGTGATCTCTTATTTGTCGTTTATTTATTCTGGTATATGTGCTGCCGAAGTGAGCACGTTTATTTATTTTGGTACCGGGGATCAAACTTGGGACTTTGTGCTTTCGAGGCAGGCAGCGGAACCACGGAGCTAGCTAATTCCCCGGCCAACTTTTCCTTGTTCTGTTTTCACTGTGAAATCAGAGATTTAAACCCAGGGCCTTGCGCCTGCTTTACATACTCAGCCCTTCCACCTAGGTTTGAGACTTAAACATAAAACCTGTCTGCAGCCCTCCCTTTAACCTTCTCAGTAACCGGCTACCAGTGACAGCAAGCTGTGCTAGCTCTTTTAAGTGGCTCTAGTACAATCGAACCCATCAAAGGAGAGGTTTACCTGGACTCTCACAGTTACTTGTTGAATTGAAACTGAAGTAGATGGAAAGAGTGAATGAACCAAAGGGATGGGTGGGAAGAAAACTGTCTAGCTTGTTTTCTTGAATTGAGCAACAGAACCTTCCGCTAGACTCTCAGACACCCGCTACATTGGTTACTTTTCTCTCCTTGCTGAGACAAAATACCACACACTCAAAGTGAGAGGGGAAGGGGTCCGTCTGGCTCACAGTTCGTAGAGGTTTCAGTCCATAGTCGGCAGGCTCCAAGGCAGGGAGGACAAACGGCCATCGCACAGGAGAAGCACCACGGCCCGCACAAGTCAGCAAAGGCAGCCGGACAGCTTCAGCGCCTCTGTCTGCCCCTTTTATCCCACCCAGACTGCCGGGGCCG
Organism: Fukomys damarensis; assembly: GCF_012274545.1. NCBI lineage: Eukaryota > Metazoa > Chordata > Mammalia > Rodentia > Bathyergidae > Fukomys > Fukomys damarensis. Next base: position 5,313,929 of record NW_022900921.1, on the reverse strand, counting down.
GGGTGGTGCCAACCCACTCACTCACGTGTACTGGTTTAGCAACCACACATTCCGGACGCAGCTGCTCTGACCCAGTGAGGCTTTGGGGAACATCGGGACCCAACTATACATAGCACCTGCGCTAGGAACACACAATCCATGCCAGGAGCGAAGAGCATCTTTGGGGAGCAGAGCAGGTTCCCAGCCACACAATGTCACTGGAGCCGGGGGTGGTGCCTCCAGCCCCCTAACTGAAAGGTGGGAACAGAAAACTTGGAGATGTGAAGATTTATAACAGAAGGTCCCAGGCTGGGGCTGGAGTTCAGAAGGCCAGCACTGGCCTAGCCCCAGCCAGTGGGAGGCCGGGGTTTGATCCCCTGTAGTACAAGACAAACACAAGATACAAAGGCCCTTAAGCGGAGCTCAGATTGCTTTGGGGTCCCGGATATAGAGTTCACCGGAATTCAGTTAACTGTCAGAGCCTTGGTTTACTAAACCTCTTAATTAATTTACAATCACACACCAAGGCAGTCATTTTGTGGTTCTTATTTAGTTAACAAGCCTTACCTGAAACTGTGGGCTTTCAGTCTGAGGTCATTACAGAGAATGATTTAAGGTGTTTACTGAAGTCACTATGGCTTCAATGGAGACAAATATGCCACAAGAGGCAAAAAGAAACCAGTTTCCTTGTTGATTCAATTTTGCCCGCGTTGTGCTAATGGGTGACAGGTTCTCCAGTCCCACTTTGCATAAGGTGCGTTACCTGGCTGTCAAAAGTGAAGGAAGGAGGGGGCTGGTGCACACCAGTGATGCTGACACTGGGGAGACTGAGACAGAAGGGGGTCACCACGAGTTTGCCGCCAGCTTGGGCTACATAGAGACCCTGACTCAATACACGAAAGAAAGAAAAGAGAGAAAGCAAGCTCACTCCCTAAGAAAAACATGAAGTGCTGCTTTCTGTCCTGATCGCTGGAAGCAGATGGCCGGACAGGAAGCTATTTAGAGAACTGTCTGAGTTTTTCTCCACCTCAGCTTCTACTTGGGGTTCCTTGAGTCCCCTCAGAATCAAATGGCCAGGGAGCTGCTCTCAGATTCCTGGGGCCTCAACCTGCCTGTCTCCTTGCAGAAGCAATGCCTCGCCCTTTTGATTACCTGGTATCAGGGCAGCCTTTTACCCATCTTCCACATTCCAGGTCTCTACTCACTAGGCTCTTATTTTCTCTCACACAAAACCTTATGCAGTAACCGGGTGTGGTGGCACACGCCTGAAATCCCAGCACTTGGGAGGCTGAGGCAGGAGGATCGCAGCCTGGGCTACATAGTGAATTCCAGGTCAGTCTCAACTACATGGTGAGAGCCTGTCTCAAAAAAAAAAAACAAAACAAAACCTTACAGTGTAACTGAAAAAAACAATAGAGCCAGGCATGGTGGTGCACATCTGCGACTCCAGCCCTCAAGAGGCTGAGGCAGGAGGATCACCCGAGTTCAAGGCCAGCCTGTACTACATAGCACTACCCGGTCTCAAAACAAAACAAACAAGGCCACTTTATATAAGAGAAATGAACAGTCTGGGCAGGCATTTAACCAAATACATGCTCAAGTGTTAAATTCGGTCATGGCAGTCTGGCCTCACTTTCCATCCGCCTTCACTTGGTAGTCACCCGGCAGGTATTTTCTGAATGCCAAGAAATAGTGGGTGGCAGGTGCTTTGTTCCAGCACCAAGAAAACTGACTAGTAAAGCACCCGTGACTCACACATTGGGGAGGGCAGGGGCCAGGCCCATGAATCAGCCCTCTTTCCCAAGCTTCCTAGGGACTTTGCTGCAGCAAGGAAGGGGCACAGATACTGGGGCTGGAAGTCGGGAGTCATCTTATTCACACCCCATTTATCCAGCGCTTGACACCACAGCCGGCCTCCCAGGGCTCGGAGCGGCATTCCGGAGGTGAAGGTGTGACCTGCTCTGTCACTCTTCCCCCTTGGCTCCCCCTGCACGCCCTGGGCTGCTCGAGTCTCCTGTTGATCGACCTTCCATCCGAGACAGTGGGACGATCCTCCTCTGTGAAGCAGGTGTGGGGAGAAGTCCTAGGCAACCACCTCAGGGTGCTCAGGCTATGAGGCGTCGGGTGCCCAGGGTGAACCGGGCCAAGGACGCCCCGAGGAGCTCATCAGAACAGGCGGCCTCAGCAGGGACCTCATTTCTATTTCCTGGATGAAGTAAGTGAGGCCCGGAGGGACCAGCGTGTGGGTCCCGAATTCTCCATGACCAAGGCCCCATGCAATCGTGTCTCAAGTCCCTCCCTTCCTTCTGGTACACTTGTGAGTGAACTCTCTAGACTGCATGGCCTCACGTTGCTTAACGTTGGCTGAGGGTGGAGGACAGGATGAGGGGAGTCACCCTCTGAATCCAGGACTGCCGTTGCCAAGCACACAAGCCCCTAGATCTACTGGAGAGGCGCAGGCTGTGTCCAGGCCTGGCCAGGGGTGTCCCCTTCCTCCCAGCCTCCATGCCTTGCTCCCTGTTTTACCACCACTGCACCCTTTCCCAGAAACCCCGCTCCGCGCATCTGACCCAGATGGGAGTCTCAGGCAGAGGGACTTGGGGCTGTGGGGTCATCGTTCAGGAGAGGACTGTACAGTTTCACAAACAAAAAACACAGGACATTTGAATTAGAATCTCAGGTAAACAACGCATAGTCCGTCCGTCCGTCCGTCCTTCCTCTTTTCTTTCTTCCTTTTCTTTCTTCTGGTGGTGCCGGGAAGGGAACCCAGAACTGCTCTACCACTGAGCCCCAGGCCCAGCCCGAATGCTTCTTGAGTGTGAGTACGACCCAGACGTTACACACTTCACCTGCCCCTCAGACGCTTGAGCCATGGGCTGGGACATTCCTGGCCCACCGAGATGGGCTAGTGCCGTCGCAACACAGGCAGCCACCGCAAGGCCTGGTGGAGCATAAGGTACAGGAGGGGTGGGAAGGCAGGGCCAAGCCTGTCCCTCGGCCGCCGTGGAGGTGGCTCTGCAACACTGTGGGAGCTTGGGTGGGTCCCAGACAGCTCTGCCTTCCCGGTAAGGCCTAGCCTCATACGGCCCACAGAGCAGTGCTGCTGGCGCCAAGTACACATGGACCGCAGGGATTTACACTGAAAGGATTGTAAATGCCTCATTACGAGTTACCTCAAAGCCTAGCGCACAAGGGCCAGCCCCGTACTCCGGTAGCCTGAGGAAGAAGGGGTTGTCCACTCTGGACAACTGACTCCGTGAGCCGCTGTCTCAAAATCAAAGAAAGGGTTGTGCATGTAGCTTGGTGGCTCAGGCTCCATCCCTAGTTCTGAATAAAAAGTTACTTTATTTTTCATTTGTTTGTTTTGGGCACAGGGTCTCCTGTGCAGTTTAGGATGGCTTTGAATTCTCTATTTAGCCCAGGCTTGCTTCCAAGTCATGGTGACCCTTCTGCCTCAGCCTCCCGAGTGCTGGGATCACAGGTGTGTGCCTCAAAGCTCAGCGAAGTTATTTTAAACCTGGGCTACATAATGAGACCTCTTAAAAGTGAGTATAAGGACTGGAGATGTAGCTCGGTGGTGGGGTGCTGGCTCAGCAGACATGTGAAGCCTGAGGCTCCGTTCCAGCACAGACACACACAGTTATTTTGTACTGATGATCCATTGCTTAATAGATCATCCTTCATATATAATGGGTCAAATAAATTATACTATTACAAGTCATTTGACTGGCTTTCTTTTCCCTAAAACGTGGTTGCTTGGTAACATTTAGACTCATTGACTCTACGGCGGTGCTGCCTCCTGCCCTGCGTTCAACAGCTGGGCCAGGTTTGGGGGTACAGGTCTTGGGGTGGGGCCGACAGGGTCTGAAGTGGATTCTTGGAGTCCCAGTGTTTGGATGTGAGATGGCCTCCAAAGCCTTAGGTGTCAGAGGTGTGACTTTCAGGCGGGTGCCCCCCCACCCCCGCTCCCCCTGGGGCTGCGATTTCTTCCCAGCTGAATGTGCTGACTCTCCTTCTGGCCTGCCAGACTGAGCTTCCCTCTACTGTGCCTTTTTCTCCCCTTGCAGCCAGCGCACCATGGACTAAACCTTCTGAAACCTTAAGTTTTGTCCCAAAGACAGGAGGTGACTCATACACCCACCTCTTCCGCGCCCTTCCCTTGGGCCCTTCTGTGAATGACCTCTTGGCCTGTGCCAGGAACGCAGCCCTGCCCTCCCATGTGGTCCCCTGGGGTCAGCAGCTGTTGTCCGTTAGGCCTGGGGGCACAGTGCAAGCTGGATGAGTAAAGGGATGGGCAGTGACACTTTCTTTGAGCTGTGACCTTACCGACTCAGAGCAGGGACAGACGTTCCATTCCCCACTTTCCTGGAAGGCCTGGCCTGGAATAGGTGCTGAGGGTTAAGGAATGGAAAACAAGCCTGGTAAAACTCCCCAGCAACCGGGACACAGGCTGGAGGTGAAGGGCAGCCTTGCAGGGGTGACTCTGGGATGGTCCCTCAGCTCTGCTGAACCCCAGGGGCGACACTGTGAAGAGCCAGTGAAATGCCGCACTGCCTTCACGCCCGGCCCCAGTAGGTATGGAGGCCCACTGTGCCGGGCACCGTCACAGTCCCTTGGGAGGCTGCGGCAGGACCTTTGGGACTCAGAGAGCTCTGTGGAGTCCCCTGTGGGGTGTGTGTGCAGAGGACCCTAGGGCCCCTACGCGCCCAACGGAACAGAGCCCCACACCAGCCACACAGAAAACATTGCTTTATTAACTGCGTTTGCCAACACATGAGGAGTGAGGAGGGCTCCCCATAACGCAGGCCCTGGTGGGGCCCGGGCTCTGGAAGACCCCGTGAGTGAGCAGGACAGGAGGGGGCTGGGAGCTAGGCAGCAGCAGCCACACAGTCATGCAGGGCACAGCGGGCACTGGCCACACCGAGGCGACCGTACATTCTATTGCTCGTCAAGGGTTGTGAACGTGGACAATGTACAAAAAGGAGAAATAGGTCTTTGCGGTAATGAAAAATACATTTTTTTTCTCTACAAAGGAATCTTTTCTAATACAAGAAAATAAATATTGCAACATAAGCCAAAAATAATTTAAAATTGCTCTTTTCAATATATTTTCAATATTTCTCTTGTATATTAACAAATGGCACATCACTTTCTTTGAAACAAAGACAGAAGGTGTCTCCTCCTGTGACATTCATGTCCCCCCCCCACCGCCTCCCCCATGCGATTTGGAGCACAACGGTCTGTGCGTCTAAGGGCAAGGGCAGCAGGAGGGGCCTTAAAGAACCACCAAAGAAAGTTCCCAGGCTCCAGCCCTGGCTCTGCGGCCAATGTGACCAGCCGGGCCGAGGGCATGGGAAAATGGTCTTGCAGGGATCCAGACCGTTCTGCAGAGCCTAGGGCCTGGGCAGAGGTTGGCCGCAGCCGGCAGGGAGCAAGGGGATGCCAAGTCCGGCTGCTGCCAACGTCTGCTAAATTGGGAGCCGGATCTCCAGGAATCTCCCCAGCAATCCCCCGTGTGCTGTACACAACGCAGAGACGTGCATGTGCAGACACAGATGGCCGGCCTCACACACCAGAGCTGCGGCCCAACGCCTGCGTCTGGAAACCCGGTGGCTTCTCCAAGGAAGCTGAGGCCTCTAACACTGTCAACATCAGAGCCCACTTAATAAAATAAATGAGCGTTCTACCTTTCCTCTCCCATTTGTTTCAAAATACACTATCGATACAGAAAAATACTTTCCTCGCACATCACCCTTTGTGGTCGTGGGATGGGGAAGGAGGAGGGAGGCGGCCAGGGCTGGTGAGAAGGTGGGACGTGAACCGGACGAGTTACAGAGCAGCTTCCTCCGCCCTGGGAGGGCAGTGGGTGTGGGCAGCTGGGGTCAAGAACAAGACCCTCCTGGGGCTGGGGCGCGGCGCCCTGATACTCACCGCGCTGTACACTGGGCCAGGGCCGAGGCAGAGCCAGGGCTGTGGGGCGGGGACGGAGGAGGCGGCGGACCCCAGGGAGGGGAGCAGAGCCAGCTTCGGGGTCTGGGTGGAAGGCCACCTGCTGGCCTGTGATGTGAGACACCGGCCCTGGGACGGTCCAGTCCAAAGCCGCAGCCAACGGAGAAGGGCCGGAACCAAGAGGCCCACAAGGGCAGTGGCTTTCTGGAGACCGCCCTCCCAGCCCATCCTCCACTCTCACAGCCCAGCCCCTGCCCAGGATGGAGCGAGGGGGCCGAGACAGGAGGACCCCGAGCCTCGCCAGCGCCCCACCCCAGCAGGGTTTGGTGGCTCTGTAAGCGCCTCCCTCTGCGGGCTGCAGGGCTGGCCCAGGCGACCAGTGGGGAGAAGTGTACCCCCAAGGTGACCCCAAGCTCAGGGAAGGAAGGTCTGTTCAAAGCCAGTAAACAGAGACGGGTTGGGACTGACGCTGACACTGCACTGTCCTGACTGCCGGGGAGGGCAGGCCACCTGAGCCTACTGAGCACTCACACCAGCCCCGCACGCAGGATCTCGAAGGACCCTACCCCCAGAGCTCACTTGGAGCAGACAGACGTGTCTAATCCTCTGAACTGAAGTCATCATCTTTGATGCTGGTTTTGCTACAGTTCACATGAAACCAAGCTGACAATGCCACTGTCGTACCTTGGTCAGTGTTGGAGCTGGGGATGGATCTGTTCTTGGTGTCTGCGCGGGGGAAACCACATGGGAAAGACGCTTTCCGTGCTGGTTTCGATCGGGATGTCCCCTGGCGTCTTGGAATGGACAGGGTTGCTCACAGTGGCCCAGCCCAGGTCTGGAAGGCAGCACCCCGGAACTGGGCAACAGCAGCAGCAGCAGCAGCCAGGCCTCCTCCTCCAAGACCCGGGGCTCTCCACGCAATTAAAGTGTTTCTGTACTTTGTTGCTAAAGAACTCCATTAAAAAAAAATGTCCAAGCGACACTTTCTCAGGTCCAGGCTGTGCTGTATTAGGGTCAAAATATTCTTTGGCATCCATAGACTGATTCGACTGATTCACTGGACTTTTGCAAGGTTCTTGTAGGAGAAGTTCTGGCTTTACTAGTGGTGGAAGTGACCCAGGAGTAATTCGTTAAAGAAAAAACAACACAACATTTTCACGGAATTCCTTTTTTGTTTGTTCCCTGAGCTATCACCCTGGGGCCACCCCAGGGGCCACTGCACTGCGACTCCTCAAAGCAATTACCTAGGACAAGAGGTGGGGTGGAGGTCGGGGAGG
>NW_022900921.1:5305520-5306357 GCF_012274545.1 Fukomys damarensis | reverse complement strand
GGGAGGGCGGGCTGGGAAAAGGGGTTAAGGCTGTAAGGGACAGAGGGACACGAGACCATCCAGCAAGACTTCAACCAGCCCAGCAGGCCCACACCGGCCTGTCCTGGGCCCCGGGATCCCACTGCTTGTTGGAAGGAGGTGTTTCCAGAAGGAAACCGAGGAAGCTCATCTCTTAGCAGGACTAGGAACTTGAAAAGGCAAATGGTCTGGTCTGGCCAGCTGTGCGTGGCAGAGACCGGACTTCAGCCCAGACCGGCCCCAGAGGAAGGAAGTTGGAGCCCCAGACTGATTCTCCCCAGGGCCACTCTGGGTCCCTCGCCCAGGCTGGGCACTGGCCCCCCTCAAGCCTCCACCCGCACGGTGGCTGGCTGTGTGGGAGTCCCCTGAGTAAACAGCACAGCCCAGGAAGCTTCTGGGAACCCCTCCCCAGAGCCGCTGGGCTGGGCACCGGCAGGGGCAGAGCAGCAAGGGAGGGAGGCATCGGGGAGGCAGCGGGCCTCTGATAACACGGGTCGGTCGGGAACCGGGGGCCGCTGCGCCCCTCAGTGCTTTCTCCTAGAAACTCGTTGTGCTTGTGACAGTGAGTAGACTCTGGCTGGGTGTCACTTGTAAGACTTCCTGGGGGATCAGTGGAGTGCAGCAGGACCCCCACCCTACACTGGGGCCGGAGTGCGGCAGGGGCGAGGTGAGCGGGCCAGGCCCCGGGCTGGCCCGGCCGCCGTGGAATAATGCCCAAACAGTCCGCGTCCCTAGCGGCAGCGGGCGGGAGGCCTGAGCTCTTCTCCTTGCCTACATCTAGCCAGAAGCCCAGCAGTGCCGCACAAGTTGCGACAGGGG
>NW_022900921.1:5259265-5296485 GCF_012274545.1 Fukomys damarensis | reverse complement strand
GGCCGCTGCGCCCCTCAGTGCTTTCTCCTAGAAACTCGTTGTGCTTGTGACAGTGAGTAGACTCTGGCTGGGTGTCACTTGTAAGACTTCCTGGGGGATCAGTGGAGTGCAGCAGGACCCCCACCCTACACTGGGGCCGGAGTGCGGCAGGGGCGAGGTGAGCGGGCCAGGCCCCGGGCTGGCCCGGCCGCCGTGGAATAATGCCCAAACAGTCCGCGTCCCTAGCGGCAGCGGGCGGGAGGCCTGAGCTCTTCTCCTTGCCTACATCTAGCCAGAAGCCCAGCAGTGCCGCACAAGTTGCGACAGGGGCGGCACACAGGACCAGGCACGGTCCTTGCGGCCAGAGCCGTGGAAGGAACCCTAACATCCTAGGCCAGCACGGAGCAAAGACAACAGTGTGGAATTGGAACTCTCTATTAAAAATAAAACCACAACAGAGTGGCAGCCTCGAGGGTCTGGGACACTCAGCGGAGACTGGAAATGGCAGTTGTGACTGGGCTGAGGCCTTGTGGGGGACCAGGGCAGGGCCCAAAACAGGGACAGGGGTGAGTTAGGAGGCCAGGACCCCCATGCGGACCACCTCCTCGGCCCCCGCCTCCCGGGACCCCCGCTGTACCCCGCTGTCCGCCTCTGCCTCTGAGTCGCTCATCTCCCCGTCAGAGAAGTAGCCATCGGCCTCAGTGTCAAAGCGCAGGCTGACCTTTGGCCTCTCAGGTCCCATCCCGGCCTCGGGCCTGGCCCCCGGTGATCTCCGGATGACCTTGCTCTCACGGGGTGGCCGGAGCCGGCCCAGGGGCTTGGGGCTCACCCTGGGGCCAGGCACTTGGACATTCGAGTCGTTGGCTGCTGGGGCTGCCTCGTCCGGGGTCTCGGGGGCCAGAGGCGGGGGGCTTTCTGGGGCGGCTGGTATGGGACAATCCCCAGCTGTAGGGCTGGACGGCCAGTGAGCAGACGTCCGCCGAGGTGGCTTCCTGGCAGGTGGCCCTTGCCCCCCCTTGCCACTGCCTGCATCCTGGCCCCAGAGCTTCTTGGGGGGCTTTTCTGGAGTCGTCCGTGAGCCAGGTCCATCCTGCAGGGGCGGTGGCTTCTTCTTGGCAGGCAGGCGGGTGCGGCCTCGGGCCTTCCTGGCCGGGTCGCCGGGTCGCAGCGAGGGGTCCCGCATAAAGCTGAGCAGAGTCTCCTCATCCTGCAGCAGCTCCTCCGACAGCAGCCCGGGAGCGGGATCTTCGCGGTGTCCATTGTTCAGTGACCACTCGCTCATGGCCATGTCCTCCGCCGTGATTTGCACCGACTGCGCCAGCCAGCTATTGAAGAAGGTGCCGTCGATGGGGAATGAGGTGGACAGGCCTGGCCGAGGGGAGAGAGGAGGCAGGTGAGACACAGGCAGGGGCCCCGCCCGTTCAGGTGGCCTTCTACACCCTCCTCCTGCTCTCCTGGACCCCAGACCCCCAGAAACCACCTTGCTTGCCCATTCCTCCCATCAACACCACCAGGGAGCAGGGTGCCAACACCCCCTTCTCCCCAGAAGAAGAGGGGAGGCAGGGTCATCTGCAGAGGGCAGGACAAACGAGCTCCTTGATCAAACATTATTAAGAACTTCAAGGCGGCTAGAGCTCAGGGGTCAGGGAAGTGCAAGGGGAAGATGGGAAAGGCCCTCCAGCCACCAGGGGGCAGTGGATCTTCACCAGCAGCACCTCCTCCGCTTCAGGCAAAGCACAGGAAAAAAACGTAGGGGCTGACCATGAATAGAGGTAGCAAGATGTATCTGGGCAGGTCTTGCTTGGTCCCCAGCCCCAGCTAAAGGTTCTTCTTCCTTTTCTGAGGTCTTGCTAGAGGACACTTGGTGAGGTAGGGCCTTCATTTACTTATTTTGCTGTTTTTGCAACAGGATCTCACTATGTAGTTCAGGCTGACTTGAACTCACTAGGTAGCCCAGGTGGGCCTCTAACTGGAGGCGATTCTCCTGCCTCATCCTCTGGGATTGTAGGTGTGTGTCACCAAGCTTGGCTCAAGGCCTTCTTTTTAGACATCCAAGTTGTTCCCGGCTTCACACTGACGGACATAAAAAAGGATGACCTGGTGCATGAGTGCTGAAGTGAAGCCTGGAAGGGGATTCTACCCTGCTCCCAAAAAAGGCTCTGGAGGAAGTGCTCGCCACTCTAGGAGTCATGAGCCCAAAGCCAGGCTCCCTAAGGCTCGCTCCCTAACAGGTGACGAAGGGGGTCTGAGACACGGCCCGCTGGGACCTGGCTGGGAGAAGAGCCCACCTGGGGGTTGGGGGGTTAGGCAATGGGGACAGGATGAGGACTGCTGGCCTCCTCCCCTGCACACACGGCACTGGCAGAGGAGCTGGGGAATCCGGCACCCGGGACCCAGCCTCTGTCCGGTGGGGAGAAGGGGAGCTCTCAGAAGGGAGGCGAGGCGCTGGGCCTGTGTCCTCTGCGGGGGACATGGAGCGCCTGGACCAGGGGCCGCATCTGCACAGCTCTGTCTGCCACAGCGGGGCCTCACTCACCCAGCTGCCCCAGGACGGAGTCGGGCCCGGCCTTCACTTTCTCTTTCTTCTCCGGGCTGCTGCCCCTGGGACCCTCCCGGCCTTTCCTCTTGGAGTCGCTCTTCTTGCCCTTTGATCTCCTCCCAGCTTGCTCTGCACCACACAACGCAAGAGTAGGGAGACGGTCACTGCAGGGCCAGCACAGAGTGGCAGCCCGAGTCCTGCAGGGCCTGGGAACACTGTGGGTCAGGGTGCGGCCAGTGTAGGCCCGAGGGGTCCAGGCCGGTGGCTGCCCTCGGGTGACGGGGTGGGCACACAGCCACGGGAATACCCGACTCATCTCACGGGCCTCAGAGATGTCCGGGGAGGCAACTCGGGACACAGTGGAGCCTTGAGTGTGAGGCCAAGGAGCTGGACACAAGGGTGGAAAGGAATCCTCCCAGGGGCCGAAGACTTGGATTCCAATCCTGACACCACAGCCAGCCCCCTGGGCAAGCCTCCTGCCTTGGTTTCCTAGTCTGCTTTTGAGGTCAGCAGCAGACGCACACGGGGTCCTAACATCTTTCCTGTCCATGATCATCTGCAAGTCTGGAAGCAGGGGAAGAGTGGAGGGGAAGGCACAGCAGCCCCAGGCACCCACAGCTTCGCAGGCAGAGGCAGGAGGGCCTCAGTCTCCTGCCCTGCAATGGGGGACCGAAGCCAGACACTTTGGAGGAAGGAGTCCTGTCCTCCGACAGCCTGGACTCCTCCCCTCAGCCACAGGGCCTGTCCACTTTGCCCTCACTCCCCAGTCTCTGTGCCAAGTCGTGCTTTGGCCTCTGGGTCTGTACTGCCGTTTCTTGGTCTTGTCCTTTGCCTGGTTGATATGCAGGCCCAATGCTACGTCCACTGAGAGGCCGTCCTAACCCCCAGGCCAGACAGGTCTCAGCACAGGTCTGCGACCAACTTTCAGGCCGGGGTCTGGCATCACAAGAGCGTGGACACTACTTCGGGCAGGAGCAAAGCAGCCTTCTGACCCAATGCCTGCTCTCAACTAAGAACTGCTGGTTGTTGCCACTTGAGGAAAGGAGCCACAAGGCCCCCGGGGGCAAACCTTTACATCTTTAGGACCCTATGCCTGCAGACACTGCTCCTTCCTTGCTACCCTCAGTTACTTTTCTTTCTTTCTTTGCAGTACTGAGGATCGAACTCAGGACCTTGTGTCTGCCAGGCAGGCGCAGCACCTCTGAGCTACATCCCCAGCCTGCCACCCTCAGATATGACTGTGGGTGCCTCGCGTGGGCTTCTTCTGGAGCCAGATATGTGGCCACGGCCGAGTGCTAGGAGTCCAGGACACCGTTCCAGCATCACCTCCGACTCAGACCTCTGTCCCTGACAGCAGCCCGAGCCTGTGCTTTCCTTTTCTCTCCAGAGCGCAAGCTCCATGAGGGCAGGAGCCCTGCTTGGGCTCAGCCAGTACCCACAGGAGCCCTGAGAGCTCCAGAATCGGGGCTGCTGCCTCTGTCCACGCACAGCGTGTGCATGGCTGTGACCGGCCCTGACCCCACCCCTGAACTTGGCAATGCAGCTTTCCGAGCCAGGGTGCCCGAGAGCCCAGCAGCAGTCAAGGCAGACTGGCCACTGGCGGGGGCACCAGGCCCTCGCTCGCTCGCTTTGGAAAGGGCCGGGCAGCTTTCCTCTCTCTTCTGCTCTAGGCACAGCCATGACCCACGGCTCAAGACCTCTCTCCACCCAGCTACTTCTGCTGTATGGAAACGACACCGGAGCGCTTCCTCCTTCCCATGCCCACGTGCCGTGAAGTGTGTCTGGCACTGTTTGCGACCAACCGAGATCAACCGCTAAGAGCTTCAACAGCCTGATTCTACGCCGGTTAAGGGCACTGCAAACAATGAGGTAGACAACCGCGAAGAAACACTCCTGATTCAGGGACTGAATCCTGTCATGCAGTCAGCGAGGACATCCGGGGCCTGAGCCTTCTCTGGGCAGGTGCTTTCCTAAAAACTGACCTCGGAGGCAGCCAGTGCTGCGGCAGACTCACCGGCGCCTGCCCATGGCCCCTCGCACTCTGGGTCTGCTCCTGTCTGCTCGCCCTCTGCTCCTGAACCCCAAAGGCCAGTGAACCCGAAGGCCCTCGAGGGCAGGCCCGATGCCCCGTTCCCAACACCACCAAGCACTTGGCAGGCCCCCTCCAGGCCCAGGACACAGTGGAGAGGGGAAAGGGGCCACACCTCACTCGGGCCCCACCCCACACAGTGGTTCCAGTGGCGGCAGGGAAGGGAAGGTGCCTACCTCGACACAGGTCCTGCTCGATAAGCTTCATCTGCAGGTGGAAGATCTGCTCCTGCAGCTTGCAGATGGCGCGCTTGGTCCTCTCCCGCCTTGTCACCATGTAGCAGAGATTCCTGACCTGAGGAAACGCAAGAGAGGTTTCCCACCTCGCCCACAGGCAGCCGCTGCTGCAGTTCTCCCAGTTCGGCGTGGGACCCCTGGAGCATTTCCTGCAGGTACGCCCAACCTGCACTGCGAACACCGGGCCCAGGGTCCACCCACCTACCACTGACAGTGCCCCAGGTGCTAAACATCGGAGCCAGCCCTGAGCCCTGGCTCTGGCCTCGTGCATGGCCCATCCTCCTCCCGCCTCCCTGCAAGTGCAGGCCTTGCAAAGATCAAGGCCAGCGGGGTCCCTTTCTCCCCAGGCTTGCCATGCAGCAGGACAGAGAAGCTGACCAAGTCATCCTAGGACCAGAACGTCCGGGATGAGGACCTCGGGACAGAGAGCAAGGTGCTCTGGACAAAGGGACACTAGACCAGGCAGCAGATCACACACAGGGAGCACAGAGCAGGGACAGGTGGGGGACAGGCACAGGCGCTAGCTTGTGGCTAGTGTCAGGGAGCAGCAAGAGGGGCAAGGCCACCAGGGAGAAGGCAGGAAGGAGGGCAGGCTCCAGAGCCAGGGCAGCTGGGGTGCTCTGCGAAAGTGGCGACACCCAGGAGCCCTGCTCTAGGACCGGCTCTCCTGCACTGGTCCTGAATCCGCAGTGTGTCCAGTAAAAATACATCATCAGAGTTACCTGCTCCACGTTTTTTACTGATAAAGGCACGGTATGCTATGGAGAATGCCTGCGGACTGACTCCAAAGACAGGAGAATCTTTCTGCCTCTTTCGGCGAGAATCCCAACCTTTGGTTGTTACCTTGGTCACATTGTGACCCTTATCACTCTTACTTCTGCTTCAACTACTTTTTAAGTTTCTCCTGTGGGCTGGGAATTTAGCTCAGTGGTTCTGCCACCTGCCTTGAAGCACAAGGTCCAGAGTTTGAGTCCCACTAGCAAAAAAAAACAATTTTTTTTCCTCCAGAGAATCTTACTAATGTAACTACTTATTAAAAAACTGAATACTGCACAATCCCTTTATTCGGATGGGTTTTTGGAAACAAGCTATTCTCTTCTCTCTCTCCGTCTCTCTCACTTTGTAGTCCAGGCTGATGTCGAATTCAAACAAAAAAGGTGGCACCTGGTGCCTCCAGCTCTGAGAGCGGAAAACAATTTCAGGGGCCCAGGAGCAGCTGCCAACAGAGCAAGGCAACCAGGACACTGAGGCAGACCCGGGCGGCGACAGGAGCCTGGCCGGTGCAGGAAGCAAGGACCCAAACACCACGAGGGTGGATGACAGGAGAGGCGGGGGGCGAGACACTAGGCTGCAGAGAGTGGGCAGCATGGGCGGGGACAACCAAGCCAGGGCTCCACTGGCCCAGACAGGACAGGAGGCCATGTGGGAAGAGGCAGCAGATCTGTGAGGGAGGCCGGCAGGGTCCAGAGGCCCGAAGCCAGCTGGCAGGAGTTGGGGACTCCAGGGGCTCTCTCCCAGGCCACGGGAGGCTCTGCCAGGGCACGGGCAGCAGAAGGACACCCGAGCGGGTGGGAGTGCAGGCAACTAGAGGCCAAGGAAGGGCGGCTGCCTGAGATGTGCCAGAACCCGAGGCCGTGGCGGTGGAGGACTGGGGTTTTCTGGATTTCTGACCTGGGAGTGGCTGGAGGTGTGAGGTTTGGGGCAAGTAAGCTTTGTGGGGAATGAGAGGCGGGGCAGGGTAGGAGACCAGCCTGCACCAGCGATGGCGGACTTTTATAGCTCTCAGTGACAACAGACAGCCACTGCTGATCTAGGCACTGAGGACAGAGTAAGGCGTGACCAAGTGACAGGAGGCAGGGTCAGCGAGGGAGGACACACTTCCAGCTAAGAAGTCCCTGGGAGGGATGCAGGAGAAGCCAGGCCTCGGGGAGCTCCCACGGGTCCCTCCTCAGGGCACATGTGTGTCCCAGAGCCACCTCCACCCTCTCGGCCCTGTGTTGGGTCAGGCTGCAGAACGAACTGGGACCAGGACCCATAGCCGAGGCCCGCCACTTCCAGCATGACCTGGCCACCAGCCTGGTTGCTAGGAGAGACTCGCTGGCGTCTATAAGGCTTATGCTCCGGGCTGGGACTTTTCTGTCAGCTGTGAGTGACTCCGGGAAGCTGCAGTGGCCCTGCCCTCCGGAAACTGCTCACCAGAGAAAGGGTCGGAACGTTTAGCAAGGCTCATCTTTGGTACAGCACATGTCCAGCATAAGCAAAGCCCCGGGGTTCAATCCCTAGCATCACAAAAAAGCACATTTTCTGGGCTGACCGCAAGACTGGAGCCCAGGGAGGTAGGTGGTGGCCCTGACTCCTGCTCTCAGCAAACCCCGGCAGGGACCAATCAGCCAAGGAGGGCACTGTGATTACCAGGCCCAAGCACCAATCCTGCTTGGAGCACGAGGCTTGGCTTCCCTTTCCCAGAGGATAGTAGTGACAATAGTCAAGGCCACCAGAGAGGCCACTGCACTACACCTCTGTCCTCCGTCCTTGCTGTGACCCCATGGATAGTTTGATTCTGGTTTTTGTTTTTTGGAGGAGACATGGTCTTGTTTATAATTCAGGCTGGACTTGAACGCTCTGTGTAGCCCATGCTGGCCTCCAACTCATAGATTCTCCTGCCTCAGCCTCCCAAGTGTTGGGATTACAGGCATGTACCACCTCACCTGGCTGACAGTTTGTTTCATATTCCCATTTTTCAGACTAGGAAATTGAAACTCAAATAAGCAGAAATGGAAACAAAGGCACAGAGCTGGGCAATGCTAGAACCCGATGAAGACCTAGGCTCCCTAGGGCCCCAGCCTGAGCCCGACCCTGCACCCTGGATGGATCCAGGCTCAGCTGGCCTGGTGCCCGGTCCCAGGTTGTATCCTCTCAGCTGTTGGCACTGGGCCACAGCCGGGCCTTCCTGACAGGAGAACTCTCAGGTCACCTGCAGGTGGCTAAGAGGCCCTGCGGCCAGGATACCAAGTGGGCCGGGCTGCTGCGTTACTGTCTCTGAGGCTTTTTCTCCAAAGCCCCAAGGCTGAACACCTCTCACCCTGCTTTCAGCTGCTGCCCACCAGCCCAGCCAAGCAGCTGCCACGGAAGCAGCGTTTGGACAGAGCCCCCAGTGCTGCAGTGGGCTGTGCAGACTTCAGAGTAGGGCGAGACCTCTTTCTCAGAATTGCAGGGCCCAGGCCCCACTGAGTCAGCTGACACTGCGGCTGGGAGGTTGGGGGACCGATGAGAGCACGGGCCTGCCTGGGAAATGTCTGTGACAGCAGAGAAGCCGACTGTGCTCTTCTCGATCCCAACCCTTCCCCTAACACAAGCCAAGCTCCAGCCCTCGGAGCCCAGGTCTCTGAGCTTCCTGTTGAGCCCTGGATTTTCCATGGGTGCAGCAGAGCTGGGAGACCTCCCTTGTGTCACCTGTCTGGAGTGGTGGCTGTGGAAGCCAGGCCGAAGGCCAGACACGAGGGCCGCCCACGGACCAGGGCAGTGGCCTCACGGGTCACGCAGGAGACATCAAGGGTGAAGCAGCAGGTTACATGGGAGACCCTGGGGACAGAGACTCGGGGAAATGCGGAAAGCAGCACAGCCACAGAGCGCGGGAACCCCGGCCCACCACACGTGACACCCAGGAGGCGTCAGTACATCACAGTACCTGCAATGCATGTGGCCTTGCTCTATGCCCCGGCTACAGCCAGGGCCTTGTGATTCCTCACCCCACACTTCTGACCTGGTGCAGGGTGACAGCAGCCGGCAGGAAGCTTCCTCCCAGGGCATCAGGGCCGCTTCTGCCCCACCCAGGGCCAGTTACCCCACCCAACACCTGCCGCAGAGCCTCTCTACCCACTGAGAGAAGGGCAGACAAGAAAAGAGGCCGCCTCAGGTCACACAAAGCTCCCTCCAAGCTTCTGCCAGGGGCTGCTTCCCATCGGGACCCAGGGAGATGGTGAGCACACTGTGGGGTCCCGGAGGGGACACTGTGACATATTTCACACATTTGGGAGCGCTAGAACTTCAGTGTTGGGAGAGGAGAGGCCAGGAGAGGCCTGGGGTTCAGCGAACTGGACACACATTCTGCTCCTACTTGGCCTCTAACCACCACCCTGGCCATGCCGGTTTGCAGCCAGCCTGTCCCTGTGACTCTTCCTCCCCTGGCGGACGGCCCTCACGCCCCAGCTGCAGCGAGACAGTCCCGGCTTAAAAGGCTTCTGCAACTTTCAGACACACTCCGGCCCACCAGCCAGCCCTCCCTTCCCTGCACACAGGCTGCGCTTGATCTTCCAGGCCGTGCGTGCTTTGTGGCTCTTTGCTCCCAGCTCAGCACCCGGAGGGAGCTCCAGGCACTCCTGCCTACCCAGCCCCGCCTGGCATCGGCTTGTTCGGGGGCTCTGACAATCCTGGTTCTTAACACACTCAGCGCACAGGAGACCGGGGCAGCCTGGCGTGTCCCAGTTCCTCCCGTGCCTCAGATTTCATAAAGAAACTCAGGTCCTAAGAGACCAGAAGCAGACCCTAGACACTTAGGTACCCGAAGGCTGGGTCCCTGGGCCAGCGCTGGGACCACAGGGACTCAAAGATGCAGAGGTGGAGCCTCCTCTCTCCCGCAGGTACCGTCTGCCCCATCCTGCCTGAGACCCGGAAGGTCCAGCCCCATGGCTGCTCTCGATGGAGGGCTGAGGCAGAGCTCGGGGTTCGAGTTCCTGGCTGGGGAGGCCCACCCGGCCACTCACCCTCTCCAGATCCTGCCGCAGGTGTGTGAAGAGCTGCAGGCGGCGGTAGAGGACGTCCTGCTCCTGCTGGGCAAGGTTGTCCACCTCGTCGGTCTTGGGTGTCAGCAGTGGCTGGTTGGCGTTGGCTTTCCGCTTCAGCTTCCAGTACTGGTAGACGAAGTCGACCAGGGCCTCGGCCAGGTCCAGCCGCTCGGCCACCTCGGCGGGCTCCACCAGCTCGTAGAAGTCTTCTTCCAGCTGCTGCAGCCGCTGTTTGCGCAGCGTCACCTTTTCCAGGTCCTCACCGGCCTGGCTGGGCTCGGCAGGCTCGGAGGGGGGCTGGCTCCGGGGGCCGTCGCTGTGCTCCTGGCAGAAGGACTTGAACTTGACCTCGTCATTGTCTGCTAGGAGGGTTCGCATTTCCAGGCCGTGGTCAAAGGCGCACGTGACGTGGAACGCCGTGACGCAGGAGGGCATTGAGCACTGGAGGGAGAGAGGGGTGGGCTCGGGCACTGAACAGCCCTGGCGGCTGGGGCTGCCCCTGCAGAAGGCCGGGGAGATGCCAGGGGGGAGGGCCTCGCTTCCACTGTCCTGCACAGGACCAGAGGCACAGCAGGTGGAGGGGAGGCGCTGGGAGCACCTGGGGAGGTCGAGATCAGCACTGTACACTTCTCTGGGGATAAGCAGCATCTCTGCACAGGTAAATGACGTTGGAGGAGGCCTGATCCTCCCTCCCAGCCCCGCGGGAAGACCATGGGCAGCAATAATGTGTCCAGCCACTGTGCAGGCACCAGTGATGCCGGCCTCACAACCCACCTAAAGATCTCATAAATGGGCAGAGGCACCGAGAGCTTCCTACTCTGTTCCTGCAAAGATCAGTGAGACAAAGACACCTCCGGCCCCCAAAACCACAGATCAGAGGCACCCGCATCACCTCTGACTCTGTGAGAAGTGCAAATTCTCAGCTTCACAGCAGAGCTCCTGAATGAGGACCTCTGGGGAACGAACAGCCTGGAGATGCGCGTGTGTCACCAGCTCTCAGGCTGACTTGGATGCAGACCAAAATCTGGGAGCCACTGGCGGCTCGGAGGGACCAGTGCAGCCCTCTGTTGGCAGAGCCAACTGGCTTAGCAGAAGAGGAAGTTTGATTCTTGCTCCTTCTGTGTGCCAAGTCTGCCGTCAAAAGCAAGGTCAAAGCCAGGTTTGGTGGTACACACCTGCAATACCGGCACTCTGGGAGGCCGAGGCAGGAAAATCGAAAGTTTGAGGGCACCCTGGACAACTTAGCTAAACCTGGTCTCAGTATTTGAAAAAGGCTGGCACCATAGCTCAGTGTGAAGACCTTGGTGTCTGTGCCCATTCCCTGGATGACCTGAGGATTAAGGAATGCTCCTCCAAACAGGCGCGGTCCTAGGTCTGGCCCCAGTCCCGCCCTTCCAGAGCAGATCTGTACAGCTTGGGGGAAGGTGCAGGGGGTGGGAGCCGCCCATTTCCCAGGGCACCCCGGGAGCTCCTCTCTGCAGCAGGCTCCCAGCAGCAGGGGCGTGGCCACATACCTGGATGCAGGTGCCCGTGCACTCCTTGCACAGGCTACAGGACAGAGCCCAGCGGCTGGCTGGGATATTGGAGATCTTGGTAATGGGCTCCATCTTCTCAGGGCACCCTATGCTGACCTGGGCAGGACACAGGAGCAGCTTCAGATCCTGGTCTGTCTTCAGAGCTGCCCCAAATGGGGGTGAGCTTTACATCAAGGACCAGGCACACAGAGCTAGGCTAGCGCTGAACTCCTAGACCCTGAGTTCCTCCTGACTCCTAAGAGGCGCAACCCAAGTTCAAGGCCTGAATCCTTCCCGGCCAAGCTGGCTGCTGGGTCTAAGCTCCTCATCCATGATCAGTCCTAGATTATGAATGTGACAACCCACTGTGTGTGTGACGCAGGCCTCCAGAGAGAGGTGTGTGTGTAGATGAGAGACACGTGAGGCCCTCTTCCTTCTGCACCTGCACCTTTCTTTCTGGGACCAAAACTATAGGCCGCATGACAGTGTCTCTGGGGGATGTGAAATTCAGGTCTTGCTGGGCTTAGCAGTGCCTTTGCTTAATCTCTGTGGAGACAGGCCTGTGCCAGGCTCTGCTCACTGCCCCTGCCTGAATATGGAGGAAGGGGCCCTTGTGGGCTCTGTCTGCTGGGCCGGGCCCAACAGACTGAGCAGTAGCTCCAGCCTTCAAGATGTGGAACCGAGCCAGAGACCATGGCTTACCCCTGGTAACTACCATCACGGAAGCCTGGACTGTGGGCTGACACAGGAAGGGAAGGGCCGCCCAAGGACAGGGACACCTGGGTTGCTTCTGGGCACAGGCAGCACTGGAGTGGGGCCTCAGCCTACAGGGCACATGGCGAGGCTACTGCTGAAATCCAGGCAACTTCAATATTTCACATTTTGAAGAAAATGCTGTCTCCCAGGAGCTCTCAGCCTCTCTGAACCTGGGCCACAGCCAGCCCCACGACCTTCCCAGCTGGCCTTCGCCACAGCCCATGCCTCCGGCTAACCACAGCCACCACAGTGGGCCCACTGGCCAACTCTGAAGTAGACTCAGACACCAATATTCTTTCTGGTCAGGTGGCCTGTGTTCTGAACACGCAACCTGACTTTGTGGAAGCCACTGCCCAGAGTCAGATGGATCCTGCAACCTGCTCCCCCTGGAGGCGGCCACCCAACTTCTGCCCTACATCAGACCTGTCTCTCAACCTTCTGGCAGTTCACCACCCACTGTCCCACCTAAGCCATGCCCAAGGCCACAATTAAAGAGGTCCCCGGGGGCCGCTGCCTTGCTTCCTCCCAGGCCCCGCTCCTGGGATCCCTCAGTGGTCACACAGCCCAGCGTTTTCTCTCCCCGGGCTCTGCACCCAAGCTCCATGCAGCTCTGTCTCCCCAAGCGCTGCTCCTTGGGCCACCACAAACTCACGCCTACCCGTACCTCAGGAATCCACAGGGCGCAGCTGACGTGCACCCACTTGGTCCCACTTCTGGTGGGCTTCAAGGCTCCTCCTCGCTTGGGGCAGAGCAGGCACTTTGGCTGGACTCCCAGGGCACACGTCCGGCACAGCCAGCTGCCCGTGGGCACCTTAAGGATCCCGTAGCATGCCTGGGGACAGAGCGGGCAGCCATGGCTTAGCGGCACTGGCCAATCTGGGGTTGGCTAGCAGTGGGGCCCAGCGCAGCCCCTGGGTCTCTCGTGTTCTCCAAATCCCGGCACTTCAGTCCTCCGTCACAGGGTGCAAGGCCACCCACTGCTGGAGAAGACTCACCTTAGCCAGATTCCTTAAGCCGCGTGGACTTGGGAGGACCCCTGAAACCCTCCCTCATCTCAAGCTGCACACAGAACGGGTCCTGCACTGGCTAGGACCAACGCCAAGGGCGTTCATCTCCTTTACACGGGCGTGCGGCCAGGGCGTCTCCTTAGGACTCACATGTCCATGAGGGCTGCTGGGCCTACAGATGCTGGACCCACCCGAGCCAGCTGCAGCCCTGCCTGAGCCCCCAGGTGCTGATCCCACGGCACACATGACTTCAGAGTCAGGACCAGGGTAGCTCCACGGGGTCCCTGTCAGGACTGCTGCAAACCAAAGACCTACAGCCTCCAGGCCCAAGAAGGAGGGAGGATCTGCCCCAGCTCCTCCTGGCTCTAACCAGTAATAGCAGCAGGTACTCACAGTCCTCACTATATTGCCCTGAGCAAATAACTCACAACCAACAATTTAGTCCTCAGGACAACGTTGCTTTAAATTTTTGCAGGGCCAGGCATCTAATCCAGGGGCTCCTGTTATACTTTCAGCCCCAACAACTCTCACTTTTATTCATAGCTGAAGGAGCAGAGAGATTAAGAAACAGGCCCCAAGTCACACAGCCCGTGAAGGACAGAGCCAGGTTTTGAAACCTGGCGGCCCAGCTCAGGGTGGGCTGTCGGTTACCACCCAGGGGTGTTGCCTATTAGCAAGTTCAGGGTGTGAGGAGCCCAAGGTGGGAGGACTGGAGGGAGACACGGAGACAGAGGCCACCCAACAGGCGTGTGCTGAAGCCCAGGGGATCACACAGCTTTCGGTGAGTTGGGACGGGGAGGCCCACCTGGTGCACACAGACATTGCACTTGTCACAGAAGACCATCTCGTTGCCATCCTCCCCCTCAGGGGACCGGCACACGTCACAGACGACGTCCTCGTCATACTCAATGCCGAGCCCCTCCTGTGTCTCGATGGCCCGCGCCATATTCTGGTGGCACAGAGTCTCCAGCTCCTCCAGCACACGCTCCAACGTCAGCTCGTCCAGCCCAGGCTTCTCTGGGGGAGGACAGCAGGGGGCAGGGTTAGGACCAGGCTCGACTCCCTCCAGGACTGCAGGGATCCAGCACAGACACAGGGGCTGGACGAGCCAGGCTCCAAGGCCTCACCAGCACACGGTGGCCCCGAGTACGTGTGTGTGCAGGTCCCTGCTGTTATGCTGTGCACAGGGGCACATTCTGAGGGGCCCGAGGGTCACGTCGGCCCTCACCCGCTCTCTTCTTGTGACGCTCACACCTCCTACAATTTTCCCAAGAACCCTGTGAGTCTGTGACATGGATGTCCCCACTGGACAGCTGCAGGACCAGGACACAGAGACAATGACTACCCTGGCAGTAGGGACTTTGCACACAGCCTTGGCCACTGCCTTTCAGAAGCTAAGGATGCTGGGGTTGGGAAGAAAAGCCACCCTCCCAGTCCAGGCCACCCCCAGAGCGATGGTCACCTACCCATCTCCTTGAGCTCGGAGTTGATGAGCTCCAGCCAGTAGGCGTCAATCTCATCCAGGTCATAGCGGCTGCCCCCGGGCCACGTGGGCTGGGAGCCTTCACCCAGTGCAGAGCTGTCTGGGGACACCTGCGTGGGGGGGCCTTCCAGTGGCGGGAGGATCCTGGGAAATAAGGATGGAGGTCAGGAGGCAGGGCCCTCAGCCTGCTCCACTGGGCCAATCGGCGCCAGGGAGGATCAAGAGCAGTGGCTAACTGTGAGGTGTGCAACATCGGTGCCCAGTGGGACCTACACTCATTTATGCGCTCCGCCCATTTCTTCCTCCACCACCTGTGGGCAAGAGGAAATGGAAGACCCATGGCCCCAGCTCTCCACACGGACATCTGCCCTGCCAGCCAGAGCACTTGCAACTGCCCCCACCAGGACAGCCAGGCCTCGGCCAGAGCCCCACTCCCACCTGGACCTGGCCCTACTGGCCTTGTAGGAGGGGTGCCAAGTGCTACTCCAGGCAGAGCCCTGGTATAGAGCCGGCTGGACCCCGGGGCCTTTGGCACAGTCCCCAGACCAGGCATGGGCCAGGCATCCTCTCTGTACCTCACCGCCAGCCCTTCCTTCACCTGAGGCCAGCGTTCCACTGGGGTCTGAGCCCTACCACCTTCCACTACTTCAGCCCAGGGTAAAAAAGTTTACTGCCAGAGGGACGCAGTGCTGCCCACCTTGTCCTCCCTGGATGCACTCCATGAGCGGTGAATCTTTCTCTGAACTCAGGGCTGCATACATGCTAGGCAGGTGCTCCACTACTAAGCCCCAGCCCCAGCCCTTTTATTTTGTACCAGAGATCCAACTCAGGACCTTGTACTACAAGGCGGGCACAGTGCCACTGAGCTAAATCCCCGGCACTAAAATTTTATTTTGAGTCTCACTGAGTTTCCCAGACTGGCCTTGAACCTGCAATTCTCCTGCCTCAGCCTCCTAAGAAGCTAGGACGACAGGTGTGGGCCACCATGTTACCAGTGTGACCTGTCTACCCTCTCAAGCAAGAAGGGGCCTCTTGCCTCCTTATAAACAAGATGCACCTACTATGGGCCCAGGGTGACATCCTTCTCAATGCTCCAAGCCCTTGAGTCCTGGTTGCAGGTCGAGGCCGAAGTCTAGCACGTCCTCATGCTGCCTTACACCTGTCTTCGAGGGCTGGCCAGAGGACTGCAAAGGCTAAGGAGGGCAAAGCTCTAAGTGCCTGGCATGTGGTAAACACGGCATATGCACCCATGTGAGTGTGTGTGCGCGCTCTCTGAGACCTCTGGGTAGCTCCTTGTTCCTCCTGAAATCAAGAACAAGGGGGCACTTTGCCTCGGGAGGGCAGCTCCCCTTGGCACTGCTGCCTGCTGCCCCTCACATCCGGATATCAGACCACAACGCCACTCTTCCCAACATGCAGGAGGTTGCCATGGTTATTGCCTCAGAGCCTAGCCTCCACCTGGCCGACCCTGCCAGCCCCAGAGGGCCCTCACCTGCTCAGGAGGCCTCCAGGGTCACAGGTGGGGCTGCCAGGGGCTGTGACTCTGTGTGGAGTCGGGAGGGGAGGGCAGGACCCGAGGTGGCACAGAGACGCGGCTGGGTGGTGGGGAGGGTTCTCACACTCCGGAAAATGGCCCAGTATCAGCAAGAGGGGCAGGACGCAGGAGACCGGGAGGAAGGCAGAGACCCAAGGACAGAGAGAAAAGCCTTCAGCCCACGGGCTGAGCACCACCTTCGCCTGTGCCAGAGCCCACATTCGGGAGGACATCGGTGATGGTGACGGGGACGTGCCCGCCCTGCACAGGTGATTCTAAAAGGAGCAACACTAATGAGCAGTCCAACAAAATGCTGTCTGTCCCAGTGAAACTGTCATTCCAATAAACGCTTTCTGTCAAAAGCACAGCCTGTCATTTTGTCATGACCCGGCTCTGTCTGAGTTCTAAGTTTCCAGTGGTCCCCTTGTGGCGTGACACTACTCATACGGGCTCACCTCGTCAGCTGCCACCTGGCCGGAGCTGTGGCACCAGCATCACCACCCTCCCTTGGGGAGCTAGGCCGAGGAGTGCACACCAGGGAAGGCAATGCCTGAGTCCCTCGGGCTCTCCTTTTCCCTGGGTTTTGGAGGAAGCTCTCCTGCCAAGTGCAGACTGACCCGAGCCTAAAGCCAAGGCCAAGGCCTCACGCTCACCACAGCCACAGCCAGCAGCGCAGAGCCCAGCTGGGCAGACGTGGACCACTGCCCGCTGCCCGCCCCAGGATGGCAGACTCACACCAGAGCTTGGTTTCCCCCCGGGCCAAGTCTTCCATCCACGAGGTGGGCAGGGCTGCTCACAGCCAGGGAAAGAAGGACAGGGGGCGGGACGGCGGGGAAGCAGCTGAGGATGGTCCTCAGAGCCACGGGCAAAGGCTGTAACTCTGGGCCTCACACAGGCAACACAAGGTTTGTTCCTGTGGCCTGTGATTTCCTGGCCCAGCCCACTAGACCCTGGCAGCCCAGAAGGAAATTCCCCAGAATTCCCCGACTTCCTCATCTGCAAAATGGGGCCAGCGTCATGTGCTATATGAAGCAGGTAAGATCATTCAGCGAGAAGAGCATCACGCACTCAGGGCTCCTGCAGTGACTGCCCACTCTGGCTGCAGTACAGGCTTCCAAATGAGGCACCCAAGGAGATGGAGCGGCTGGGAAAGGCAGATCAGGATGGGCTCTCTGCGTCTAGCTGGCGGCCTGCCCCGTCGTCCCGGGCCCGGTATATGTACCAACAACTCGCCATGCGTACTCTCATTCCAGCCTCACCACACCGTCAGGTGGGCACTGGTATTATGCCCACTTTACAGCGGAGGAGAAGGGCTCCAAGCGGTCAAGTCACAGGTTAGGTGGCCAGGGGGAGGGCGTGGATGGCAAGGAGCTGACTCACATGGTCAGCCCTGGAAGGGGAGGTGCCCAGTCATGAATCCATTCTCCAGTTAACTCATCCGAGGCAGGAGGAGGGGCCTCCTAGCATGCCCAGAGCACCCGGGCTGGACAAACTGGCTTCGCCTGTGACCTCATGCCCAGCACAGGGCTCTCGGTTGTCTACGAGCCGGTCACAGGTGCAGCTGCCACAAAGTGACAGTGCCAACATCGAGGGAGCGGGCAGCTGCGATCTGTCCCGAGCCGGGCGCAAGCCAAAGCCACAGGCGGCAAAGGTGGAGAAGCCGCAGCCCGGGACCCCAGGGGCTGAGTTCAGAGGCGAGTGGGCAGGGAGGCCAGGACACCACCCCTCCGTGCTGAGGGCTGCCAGGGTGTGCTCCACACAGGAGCCTTGGTGGGACTCTGAGGCCGGGTGCCCACCCTGGCCACAGCATTTAGGGATCTGTACCCGCCCAAGACCTGTGGGCCACAGAGATGGGCAAGGGGTCCTGTCCACCAAAACAACTGCTTCCAGAGCACTGACTGTTTGCTGGTAACCTACTCACACCTCTAAGAGGTCCTTGAAAGGGTTATTTTAAAAGAATTTAGGCCAGGCATGGTGGGCCACACCTGTAACCCTAGCACTTGAGAGGCTGAGGCAGAAGGATTGCCACAAGTCAAACGGCAGCTTGGGCTACATAGTTCAAGGCCATCCTGAGCTATATAGGGAGACCCTGTCTCAAAAGACAAAAATAAATAAATGAAGCTAAGAATGAAAGAATGAACAAGGCCCAGGGTTCTATCCCCAGCACTACCACCACCCCCCAACAAAGTTAAGAGCACGGCTTATCCCTGTTGTAAGGAACTGTTAAAAGCCATGGGCCAGGGATTTAGCTCAATGGCACCATGCCTGCCTCACAAGTGCAAGGTCCTCAGTTCGATCCACAGTGCAGGGGACAGGTACACACACACAAACGCGCACGCGCGCGCGCACACACACGCACACAGCCTGGTGATTCAGAGCAGGGATAGAGCTCAGTGCTAAGAGTGCCTGTCTAGCATGCACAAGGCACTGGGTTCAATTCCCAGTCCTGCAAAAAGTGTGGCGATTTTTCTAACTCGCTGTTTAGGGACCCAGCCCCGAGTGACACCACCCTAACCCACAGCCAGTGTTCACAGAGTGCTCCCTGTGTGGCAGGTCCTGTGCCAAGGGTCTTGCTCCATCATTTTACCACATCATCTGCACCACGACAAAAGAAGGTTAACACTGTCATTCCCATTTCACAGACAAGGGCACCGAGGCCCAGAGGTTACCTTTCAGTCCCAGACTCACACTCAGTGTGCGTGGCAACCTGGACTCCACCAGTCTGGCTCTGGAGCTGAGCCCAAACCCAACACCAGGGAAACCCGCTGGCATTTCAGGAACACATCAGTGGTTTTTCAGAGGAGAGAAACAAACACAGAGAGGTGGCCCAGCAGGACCCAGGGCTGTGACCCCACCTCCCCCGCCCGGGACCTGACTCACCTCACCACAGGCTCCGGGATGGCCTCCGCGCCTGCGGGCACCTGCACGCCTTTCTCCCATTCCTGCCGCCACGGATCCGCCAGGATGTAATAGTCATCCGGACTGAGCTGGTAGGAATCCGGGATCTTCATGGCTGTGATCAAGTCTGTTCGGAAAACCTGCCGGGTGGGAGGGGAAGGAAGGACGGATGGGCTTTAACTGCCTCTGGGGGTGCTGCTCCACAGCCACAGCAAGAGGTGAATGTGTTCAACTGAGGCGGTTTCCCGCACGTGCCTCGCAGGGGGGAAATCTTCCAGAACTCACTCTTCTGACCTAGGACAAGGGGACAGTGCGAGGGACAGGCGGGAGCGGGCTTAAAAGATAGGGGATAAGGCTTGTGGAGAAAGGCAAAAATAAAATAAGCGAATAACAAAAGCAAAAATAAAAAAGGAAAAAAAAATCAGGGCAGAAAGGCCTCTGCGCATGCAGTGCTGCCGTTCTGTGACTGGAGATTTGCCCCTTGATGTTTCTTTTCTTTTTGGGGGGTACTGGGGATCGAACTCGGGATCTTGCGCTTGCAAGGCAGGCAGTGGAACCACTGAGCTAAGTTCCCGGTGGACATTTCAAACTGTGAGTGAGACAGATCTGTATCCGGAGGCACAGGCGGCAGTAGAAAAAAACGGAAGGGAAACATTCTTCACAAACAGTGAGGGAAAAGGACAGGGCTTAGGGGAGCTTAGAGAGCAGTTGCACATGAGTAGCGACCTCCAAGGTCCCTCAAGGACAAGGACAGCACATCCCCATCTCTGCAGGGTTGTGTTACCCCACCTGTAGCCGTGACGGGTCTTCCTTCACCATCAAGCCTGTCCAAACTCCCTCGGGCCAGCACCTACCTGCTCCCTCAGAGAGAAGCTGCTCTTCCTGGCGTCCCATGGTCCCCCACTTCCACCCAGAATAAGCTTCAAGTCCACACCCAGTGGGCACTGGGAATCCTCCTGCCTCTCTCATGGAATTTCACTGCAGCGCCCCCTCGCCAAGTGCAGATGTGAAAGATGGTGGCCCTCTAGATACCGCACGACCTTCTCGGACACCTGTTTCAGGTGATTAGCACTTGAGAACAAGCTAAAGAACTCACATGCATGAGACAAGACACACCACCTCAAGAGGAAACACTCTGCAGGGCTAGGATTTATTTCAGCGGTCCTGCAACCTGCCTCATAAGTCCCAAGGTCCTAAGTTCAATCCCTGGTACCAAAAAAATAAAAGCAAAAACAAAAACAAAAACACTTCGAGCCTACCCTTCCTGGAAAGGGGACACCCAGTGCTGTGTTCAAGGAGAGTCGGCCGATTCAGCCCTCTGGGCCAAGCGAGCCAGTGGTAACCTCTTCCTGGGGGGCCCACTCACGGGCTATGCGCACCCTACTGGCATCCAGAACCCGAACCAGGAGGAAAAGCACCAGCAGTGCACCCAGGGGACCGGCAAGTGCATCTTGCAGAACTTTATCAGCACCCAGCTAGAGAGGGCCCTGGTTTTAAAAAGGTCAAGATTCTTGATGACTCTATTTGCCAATGTAATGTAATTGTTAAGACTAACACCCTAACACTTAATTAGGGTGCCAGTGTGAAAAAATTAATATCAGATTATGATTAAATGCTAATTAAACAAAGATGGAACATGGCTACAATTTCACAGCCCTGATAATTTGCATATCTTATTAGTAAGCAGTAAGAAAACTAATAGAAGAGTGCAAACTGGGTGTTTTCGAGGTTCCCTTCAGCAGCGCCCCTTTGCTAGAGGGAAGACTTTCCCCACTGAGACCCTTGGAGACGGTCAAGTCCAACAGGGCTGCATCTGGATCACTGCCCCCAGGCCTGAGCACAGGACTGCCAAGGGTGAGCGGCCCACCCCAAAGTGACTCGGAACTGCTTCACACCGCTTGGTAAAATCACCTTGCTGCACAAACGCACCCTACAAGAGCCCTGAGACACCCCCAGCCTCTGTCC
The DNA here is from genome assembly GCF_012274545.1 of Fukomys damarensis. Lineage (NCBI taxonomy): Eukaryota > Metazoa > Chordata > Mammalia > Rodentia > Bathyergidae > Fukomys > Fukomys damarensis. The sequence goes on along the minus strand of NW_022900921.1, from coordinate 5,275,701 downwards.
CTCAGGGCTAGGGACAAGGCCCTAGCATTTTCGGAAACCAAACCAAGTGGATTCCCCAAGCGGAACATGCAAATCTGGCGGCAAGCCCTCTAGCAGTTCCTCCCTCAGGAAGGACTGCAGGGCACACCAGGCCTGGCAATCAATCTACCAAGCACTTGTTACCCTTTGGCAATGGCGCTCCCTTTCAGGAGATGCTGTCTGGGATCCTCTTCCAGTCTGCCAGAGAGCCTGGCTCCCTGTGCCCTATTTATGGGTGCCTGACTTTACCCTAAAGTGTCAGTCCAGCTCCTATCTGCCCGGAGGAGGCCTTACCCATCCCCAGGCTGGGCTCTGCTTTGTCTGAACCCCCACAGCACCTGTGTTGGAAACTCCTTTGTTTATTGCCCCATGGGGAGTTTGCTGAGGTCTGGCAGGGCTGCAGGGGTGAGGCCTAGCAGTGTACATAGGGCCGGGAACTCACCAGGAACAAAACAGGATCAAGATCTTTCCATGGATCAGCCACTCCTCCCTGGCTGCTTCTCAAGCCCCACCTGGGCAGCTAGGGTCTCCATGACCTTCCAGAGAAGCCTCTGTACACTTGTGTAGAACATAAATCCAGCAGCCCATTTCTAACTTGAACACTTTTTGTTCTGAATTGCCAGGGGTTTGCTTGGAAAAGAATCCACTACTTTTAAAATTCCTTTGAATAATTTATGAAACTAAAGAAACAAATGGATACTGATGAGCAGAATTCTTGCCACGGCAGGAAAGTTAGAAGCTGGAAAACAATATTCTTTTTTTTTTTTTGGTACCGGGGATCGAACTCAGGACCTTATGTTTACAAGGCAGGTGGCGGAACCCCTGATCTAAATCCCCAGCCCAACAAGTAATTTTCTTAACCACGTGAATCTTTATTACTTTTCTCTCTTTTGGCAGAAATTGACAAACTGTCCTTAAAGGTCTGTGCTGCCTAGCAACCAAGTTCTGCTGAGCTGCCTGGGAGACATTCACTGCAGCTTCCTCAAACAGTGTGGAGGATGTTTAAAGACCTCAAACTCCAACTTAATAACCAAGCACCAAGGGTGCCAATGCAGCCTCAGACGGGGCTGAAGACCTTGCCCTGCCCAGATGTAGGGACATCATCTCAGAACATGTCGTGCAGCCCTGCCCTGGGATCCTTTACCTGAAACCTAAGTCCTACCACTTGCGAGTCTACTTTTCTACATGTCTCCCCAGAACCAAAAACAGGCTCTGGAAGAAGGGTCACTGGCGCCTGTGAGCTCCAAAAGCAAATAACGACAACAGAGAGCTCCCAAAGTGCTGACGCACAGCTGGCAGGCACCGCACGGCCGTAATACACGCTGGTGTGACCTGCGGCCACTACTGGAACGTCTTATCCTGGAGCCTTGGTTCTCCCTTCTCTCCAGGGCTCAATTAGTATGAAGGAGTCCTTTAGACTGAGAGGCGCCAGGAGGAAGTTCGGTTACTTAAGGCTCCAGCACTTATCACAATTACAAAATATAATTATTTGTGTAATTTTTTGCTTAATGTCCAACTCCTCTAATAATCAACTGGAGAAAAAGAGACACCCCACACATTCTATGCTCTGTCTGTCTTGACTGTGCCTGTGTGCAATCTTGCACTTGGTCTACAGCAAGGGCTCAAGAAACACTTGTGTTGTTTTGGGTTTTTTTTTGGTTTTTTTTTTTGGCTTTTTGAGACAGGGTCTCACTACAGGTGAGACTGACCTGGAACTCACTACGCAACCCAGACTGATCTCGAACTCACAGTGATCCTCCTGCCTCAGCCTCCCCAGCATGGGGATTACAGGCGTGCGCCACCATGCCCCGCAAGAAACACTTGTGAAATGAGAATCCCGGGGTCTGTCTGAAGCATTGCTGCACCCTGACACTGTCTGGCAGAGCCGGGTGCGGAGCAGGGAGGCAGGAGATGGACCCAAATGACTCCCCCAGGCAGAACTAGAAAATGGCCCTGGTCACTGTCCCACAGCTAAGAGAAATGGCTTTGGCCAGGACAGCTTTTCCTTCACTTCTCTGTCCATACAGACCTGCAACTCCAAGGAACGCTTGAGGGTCCATCCTGAAAAGCCAGCCTCATTTTAAATCAGTCTGTCCTAAGTATTCCTATCATCAGAAATAACAGAGCCAACAGTAGAGTTAAGTCACACATGCTACTGTACTGAAGGCTTTACCTTTGATAACGATGCCAAGCCAGCAGCCATTTCATCCTTTAAATAACCTTTCTGGGCTGAACCCTGCTAAGAGTACCTTCAGCTAAGGGCAAACTTGATAGTTACAATTAGGCACAGAGGGCCGGAGATGTAGCTCAGTGGTTCCACTGCCTGCCTTGTAAACACAAGGTCCTGAGTTCAATCCCTGGTACCAAAAAAGTAAAAATAAATAAAATAAAAGTAGGTATAGAACACCAGAGAAGGAGCTGGGTGTGGTGGAGCACGCCTGTAATCCCAGCACTTGGGAGGCTGAGGCAGGAGGATCGCTGTGAGTTCGAGACCAGCCTGGGCTCTGGGCTACATAGTGAGATCCAGGTCAGTCTCAACTGCATAGTGAGACCCTGTCTCAAAAAACAACAACAACAAAAAAGAATTAGTGGGCCGGGGATTTAGTTCAGTAGTGCCACTGCCTGCCTCGCAAGCACAAGGTCCAGAGTTTGATCCCTGGTACCAAAAAAGTAATCCCAGCTTGGGAGGCTGAGGCAGGAGGATCGCTGTGAGTTCGAGACCAGCCTGGGCTTCAGTGAGTTCAGTCTCAACAACATAGTGAGAGCCTGTCTCAAACAGCAAATAAATAAAAAAACAACAGAGAAGGGCTCTAGGAACAGTGCCCCTCCACCCAGGCATGTTTCAGGAGATCAACTAGCCTGAGTTGAAAAGCTCTAAACACAAAAAACACTCAACATCCCTTTCTCTTATTTTCATGAGGATAACAGCACTTCCTGCTCTTAAAGGGAATTTACTGCACACATTTCTTTTGTAAGACAAGTCCCAGAGGCCAGGACTCTTTCCAGCTGGTGAGAGCAGCTGTGTTTCTGACTGTATTAGAAGTGAAGGGCCGGGGATTTGACTCAGTGGTTCCCCCACCTGCTTCACAAGTGCAAGGTCCGGAGTTCAATCCCCGGTACCAATATAAAAAAAGTGGATCCCGCTCTCCCAGCCCAGAGTTGAGTATCAGAGACAGGCACTTGGTCCACCAGAAAGGTGTCCCCCCCACTGCACCCCTGGCTCCCAGCTTGGAGAAGAGCTGCTGCGGACTACAAACGGGGCTCAAAGCCACAGGGGCAAGCATAAAGCCTGCTCCAGGAGTGTCCCGTTTTAACTCAAGGTAGGGGGCGTTCTGGACACTACCAAAACACATGCCGTACAGAAGATGCTATCGTAAACATCTGGGTAATACCTCTGCTCCTTCGGGAACACTTCTCATTTCCTATGTTTTCTCAGCCCCCACAACCTGGCCATCGCCCCCACTTCACCCTTCTCCCAGGGTAGAAGGGTGCCACTCTCAAAAGCAAAGGTCAAACTGCAAAGCTTCCTCTTCACTCGCTGCCATTGGCCGGGTGAGCGGAAATCCTTCTGCGGGAGTTTTACTGGACACTGGTTCTGGGGACATCCCCCTGCTGACAGCAGAGGTTTTCACCTCTCTCCCTGAGCTCCCATCCCTGAAAACAAGAAGTTGAGGCATCCGTGAAGGGTCCCTGTGGAAAGTTCGAAAGCCTCACTCTCTCCTCTAGGGATGTCCTGCGTTGTCAGCAGGGCCTACAAAGGAGCGGACCCCTGGATCCCACCCGCCCTCCTCCTTGTTCTGGGACCGTCCAGGCTTCTACTTCAGGGTAGCCAATTCACTGACATCTCCAAGGCAGGTGTGAACAGGTGACATTCCCTGGCTAAGAGAGAAACCAATCACAAATCGCCATCCCGCAGCAAAGCCACTGTGACCCTCTTGGCAAAAACAGCTGTGCCTCCAGTAATGGAGGCTTTCCTGTGCAGCCACCTGCATCCTGCCGACATTCAAAAGGGACGAGCTCCCCAGGGACGCACTGACCTCTGGCACCGGCCCAGGCACTGAGCTAGGCCTCCTAGGTACTCCCAAGTGCTGGCCGATCTCACTCAGCATCAACAGCTCTGAAAACACCCGTCTCGTCCCCGCCATGGCCTGTCTGGGGAAACCCCCACGGCTTGGCTTGCTCTTCCTCTTCCTTCCTCACCTCAGGCTGGAGGAAGATGCAGCCTCCAACACAAACCACAGGGCCGGCCCCTAGTTCTCTTCTAGAAGCACCCCTCATGCCCGCCCCCAAGGCCGTCGGTCCGCTAGCTGCTAGAGAGTTAGTGCTGGGGGCTGCTCACCCCCACTCTCGCCTTTGCTGAGGTCCCTGAACCCATCCGGGAGAGCCCTTCCTATGCAAGAAGCTTCCAGTGACAACAAACTAGGAACCTCTCTCTTTGGGGAATGGAAGGGAAAGTCTAAGGTGACCCCCCAGGGCGAGGGTTTTTTACAACAGGATGGGAGGGGGCTCGTTCAGCCCACTCAAGGCCGGTGGGGTTAGGTGGAGGTCTGGGGTTTGTCTCTAAAAGAACCATCTGCACTAGGTTCTCAGAGGCATCCCACAAAGGGTTAAGGACTAAAGGGCTACCTTATTTGGTGAGACAGGCCTGGCCAGAAACCCAAGGCTCTAGAAGAATTTACACAATAAAAGCAGCTCCCAGGCCAGGACCTCCCTTCCCTTCCTTCCTAAGGATTCCTCAGGATTCCAGGGCCAGGGGATGAAGCTCCACTTCCTCGGGACTCCTCCACGCCCTTCTTGCTTTCTCTGCTAAGGGGATTCTGCGGCAAACTTCAGACTCTTGGTGCTTCCTCGAAAAAGCCTGACTTTTTCTCCCAGGCTTCCCAGCCTGTTTCCCCGCCTGCCAGCCCCCGCTCAGCTGGAAGGCCTGCACTGCCCTCCCCCTGGCTGAGGGAGGGGCTGCCCACTGGGCAGGGGCCAGAAGGGAAGCGGGGCCTCCAGGCCTCACAGCCCTGTCCAGGGTCCTGACTCCTGGTCAGCACCTTCTTCGGTCCGAGGGCTTCTACTTTGGTGTTAAGGGTACCCCGATTTGTACCCTCGGGAGCCCTGTGTGTCACCCAAACCCAATCCCAGCCGTCACACAGAAGCTGAATTCACTAGACATCCACGGCCCTGCACCGCTAACCCCCGCCCCCGTCCTCAAATCCCCCACCACACAACTGTCCCTGGGCAGAGATGAAGAGACCAAGCGAACAGCGCTCTCCAAGGCACTGCAGGAACCGGAGGGTCTTTCTGCACCACACGAATGGCTCTGCAAGTGTGCCAGACAGAGAACACAGGCGAGACCTGCCTGACAGCTACCCCGTGAGGCACCAAGCACACGGGGCTCCCAGAAGCCCTTTCTCCAGGATGTCCAAAGCCCTCGTCCCTCAGGCCCAGCAAACACATAGCCCCCCGCCCTGCTTCCAGCCCATTCACAGAAAGAGAAGGGAGCAGCCCAGCAAGCAGATTTAGTGCAATTTAGTGCAAACATTCTCTGCAGCCAAGTCCTCGCTTTCTTCTCCGCCCTCTCATGAGCCAAATAATTTGGAAGCTTTCATTGACGGCTTCTCCTCTGTCCCACGATAACTCAGAATTTATGCCGGCCACGGCTCAACCTTCTCACTTAGGGGATGAGGGAAACCTCACAGGCTGCTCTCCAGCCTGCTGTGGGAGGAAAAGCTCGTCCTTGGCCAACATTCAAGGCTGGGAGGACTCAGGCCTCCTGGAGCTCAGAGGGGAGGGTGCCTCCTACTCAGGCCCCACAGCCACCTGCAAGAGGCTCCTGGTCCCGGCCCCAGGCCGTGCATAAGTAGCTGGTTCCCGGCAGGGCCCTTACCAAGGTTTGGTTCTATTTTTAGGTACAAAGTTTCTGGGCTGGAAAACCCAAGAGACAGGGGAATTTTCTCCCCCATGCAAATTGCTCTTGCTTCTCTGCCTTTGCTGACACCTGTTTCCTCCCAGCCAAGCCAGATCCTGGTGTAGTTGGCAGCCACCGCCCTGCTGCCCCCACCACGGAGGCAGCCCCCTCCTCCCACCTGAGATTGGAAAAGGCAGAGAGGAGGAGACAGACTTGAGATCGGCCTGGAGTCTGGGGAACACAGGGCCAGCCCTAAGAGCTCCCACCAGTCCGCCCCGGCCAGCCAGGGAGCAAGGAGAGTCTGAGGCAGGGTCCCTCCTATCCCGAACGGCCACGGAACTTCCTGTCTCAGGGTCAGCAAGGCACAGAGCGGTGGCCACTCTTACTGCTGAAACCTTGGGAGAAAGAAAATACAGCCATAGCAACTGGGGAGCCCCCGTGCAACTATCTCAAGGCTGGGAGGCCTCATTTGCCTTTGGCTTCCTAGGCTGCACATTTCATCCTTCCATCAGGGAGGGGTACAGGGTGGGCCCCAGCGGCCCGTTCCTCCCCTAATAGTGTCCCAGAGACTTTGCCCTTCATCTCCATCCCTCCCCCCAGGGGACGGAGAGGGGAGGGTACCAGGTGGGGGATGGGGCACAGGGTCTAAAGGAGCCGCCTCACCTCCCAAGGGGAGAGTCCTAGGGGTGGGCAGCTGGGGGCTGGGGGGGCTTTTTCAAATGCAAAGCTCTCCAGAAGACCTCCCAGGGGCCGGCTGAAGACAGGTCCCAGGACTGCCCCCGAGGTGGAGGACTGGAAGGGGGGCTTAGAAAAAACTCTCCCCCAACCCAAACCAAGAGCTCTGTGGCAGCAGCACCCCACCTTTCCCATCCAAAGTTTTCAAGGTCTTAAGAGACAGGACCTTGAGATCCTAAACGTCCTTTATCTACAAGAGAATTAATTCTCAGGAGGCCCAAGAATTCAGGGCTAGTTTTTTTAATTTTTTTGGTACTGGGGATTGAATTCGGGTCCTTGCGCTTGCAAGGCAGGCCACCGAACTGCTGAGCTAAATCCCTGGCCCTCAGGGCTAGTTTTAAGGATAGTGCTTTTTTGTTGTTGTTGTTACTGTTGTTGTTACTGGGGATCGAACTCTGGTCCTTGCTTTTGCGAGGCAGGCGGTGCAACCACTGAGGTAAGTGGCCAGCCCCAAGGATAGTGCCTTTTTTAAGATGAAAATGCCACAGAGAGTTTGCTAACTTTCCATGATAGCCCACACTGCAGTGTGACCTTTTATTTTTGCTTTTACCCACTTTTTCCCTTTACTCAGCCCAAGCTTACTCTGCAGAGCCACTGTCCCCCCTACTCTTACTTTTACTTTTTTATTTTTATTTTTTGAGACAGGTTCTCACTATGTACTTGAGTCTGACCTGGAACTCACTATGTAGCCCAGGCTGGTCTCGAACTCGTAGCAATTCTCCTGCCTCAGCCTCCACCACACCTGGCTTACTTTTACTTTCTTGAGCAAACTCTGTCAATGCTTTTAAAAAATTTTTTTTAAATTTAAGTATCTTTGTTTTGTTTGGTACCAGGGATCAAACTCTGGACCTTGCGAGGGAGGTGGCACCACTGAGCTAAATCCCCGGCCCTTTTAAATTTAAAAATAATAGAAAGCGGTGTCCAGGAAGTGTATGAAATCCCCACTTCAGGGCCCCTTGCAGCCCAACCTGTGCCAAAGGCCTCTTTCTTCCATGCCAGGGGACACTAGCCCTGGAGGTCTAAGAAAGAGCAAAAGGACCCTAGGAAGTGTCTTTTTCGGGGCTGCAGGAAGCAGGCAGGATCCTGATGGAGAACCGTCTACCCTACTCTTCACAGCTGCAGAAGCCAAAGAACCCTTCCGTACTCTGTGAGAAGCATCTCAGATCAAAGTCAGGAGGGCTTAACACCAAAGATGTGCGAAAGGACCCTAAGGAGCTCTGAGGACGCCATCCTTCAGCCTAACACCGGCTCTACACCAGCGTCATGGAAGCAGCTTTACACCGACACCGACCTAAGAGGAAGCTCAGGCAAACCGGCTTCATTCATTGCACAAAGCCACGCAGGCCCCACTGTTCACCCTGAGCCATGCACCTGTGCCAGGAACCCGCACCCCCCGCGAGTGCCTGGCTCACCACTGGCCCCAGTAACCCTGACCCCCAGGCCTCTACAGGGCTGGTCGCTCGCCACAACCCACCTCTGAGGGCTTCTTTTCGTTCTGCCGGGGCCAGCCCGACTTGGTGCTGCTGGGCAGTTTGGAGCATCTTGATGCGGATGTGGACGTGGCGTGACCTGCAGAGAGGCGGGGTGCTGAGAGGGGGACCGGCGATGCCCACTCAGGCCAAAGTTGGGGGCTGCACAGAAAGCTCTGGCCTATACGATCAGGAGAGACTTCCGACCCTGCTCTGGGCTCTGGGCGCTGGGAGCCTCCTCCACTCAAAGGCAGGCACCTCATTGTGTGAACCCAGACAAGTCCCTGGTGCTCTCTTGGATTCTGGTCCAGGGTGCCAAATAAGCGTTCTGTGCCCTCTCTCCAGCCCCAAGTTAGGTACAGCACAATCATCCAGGCAAAGCAGGACAGTGGGACGTTGCTTTGAAGCCGAAAGAGACCCACAGGCTGAGACCTGACCCCACCTCTCTCTAGCTGGCCAACACTGTATGCCTATGACTTCAGCTCTTAGCCTCGGTTTGCTCTCCTGTAAAATGGGGCTGTGATGGTTGGTACAAGTGTCCTCCAGAGGCCTGTATGCGTAGTACAGACTTACTTGGTCTCCAGGGCTGTGTTACTGGGAGGCACTGCACACCTTTAGGAGGCTCTTCAGACCGATTGATCAAGGACTGAAATCTCCGAAACGGTGAGCTAAACAGACCACCCTTTAATAAGGCAGTTATGTCAGGTGTTTTGTCACAGGGATGTACAGCTAACACAGAGGTCCAGGGATGAACCCTCTTCGATGGCCTCAGTGACTGCCATGAGGCCTTCGCACAGCCCCTGGCACAAACTGAGTCCTCCATGAGTATTAGCTGTCACTACTAGGGCCTAAGTCCCCTGCTAGACTCTAGGGCCTCTGGTCCTATGAGCCAAAATAACAGCAAGAAGGGCCACAGGCAGACCCTGGATGAAGGGAAGGGTCGGGAACCTCACCGGCCATCCTGGCACCACTCCGGGAAACAGGAGGGGCTTCACAGATCCCAGCTGTTCACCACGTGCGAACAAACACGTCCAGAAACGCACAGCAGGGAGGCCAGAAAGGGACATTTTTCTTCTGGCAGCCAGAAGTCCTACATGCAAAGGCCCTGAGCGGCTGAAAAAACGATAAAATGAAGGGGACAGAAAAGCCCTGCAGACCTCTGCAGGGTGCAGGAACTTTAGGTTTTCACTACCATGCCCCTTGGTTGTACTGAGATCATAGCCTCTCCTACCTGTGCCTCTGAGCCTAATAATTACTCAAGAGCTTCCCTTCTAGGATCCCGGAATGAGAAGGCCTTACTGTCACTGGTGTCGGAGTTGTCGCTGCTGATAGAGTATTTTCGCCTCTTCTCTTCCATCTGCAACAAAAGCAGGCAGGTCTGTTATACCACGGACAGCTCGGGCCGTGCTCAACCTCTCAGAAAGCCACTCCGTCACCCATCTCCCATACCCAGGGCCCCACCGAGGAAGGGGAATAAGGCCTGCCCGACCTGGCCTTCTCCCCACACCTCCATCCTCCCCAGGGCTCCATCTCTGCCCTTGGCTGGGTGGAAGTCCGGCCAAAGATGACACACAAGGAAACCTGGGCCCGCCAGAAAACCCATTCCCAGTGCAGCTACCTCCTAAGCGCCCCTGACACGCAGCAGGTAAAGGAGGAACGAGACTGATTTTCAGGAGGACCACGCCATCTGATATAAAGGACAAGCCAGCTCTGAGGGCACAATCCATAGAAGGGGGCCAGCAGGGTGTGGATGTGGCGGCCTGAGCATCAGACCCAGGGTGACTGGCCCTGGGCTGGACTCCCACTGTCCTTCCCCAGATAAAAGTGCAAACCAACTTCATCTCACCCAGAAGAATCTCTCACATGGGGACCTCACACAGAATTCATCCCTTACCCACACTACTCCAAGTCCCAAATAACCCAGAGAATTGTGAGGTACTCGCTCCATTCACAGAGGAGGCTCAGTGCCTCGTCTTGCTCATAACTGGCTGAAATGAGATTTGAACTTTGAGGCTGAAGTCTAATCCCCGGGCTCAAGCTGAGTCGCCTTTGTACAATCCATTAGCTCCAGCCTGTTGGAAACCTTTTTGGAGTGTACAGAGCTATGGAGGGAACCCAGAGACTTACACAAGCTAGGCGAGTGCTCTACTGCTGAGCTACGCCCCAGCCCCTTTAAATTTTTACTTTGAGACAGGGTCACCTGAAGTCACCAAGTTGGCCAGGCTGGCATCAAACCTGTGATCCTCTTGGCCTCAAGCCCTGTGTGCACCACCGCCTCCAGCTCCGGTGGAATCGCCTTCCAACCCACTTCTAGTCCTCTGCAGTCAGGGTGGCAGAACCTGTCAGCCCTAGCTCAGTAAGCTGCTCCAGGTCTCATGGCTTCTGTGGCCAAGTCCCATCATGAGGAAGGAGCTGCAGCTCAGGGTCTAACACATCTTCTACCACGTTCCTAGCAGCTCTGGAATGGCCTCACTGCCTGCAGCCAAGGACAGGGAGGGAGTCTTTTTCTCCAGGAAAAAAACCTCGCAGCCCAGGCACCTGCCTGCCAACCAGGCTCCCCACACTTGCCTGGGTCCCATCTGCCACCTGATACCCACAGAGGCCACCCGTGCTATTGGACTGTTTCTGCTGAGCCCTCAAGTTTCCCTATCTTACTGCAGCCTGCAGAGACCAGGGGACATTTGCTCCCAGGAAGACCCTCGTGCCTCACACCTGAGCTCAGCCAGGAGCATCTCCCCACCCCAGTGGCCCCCGACAGAATGCCCAGAGGTTCACTGTGTTGCTTTCTGCCCAGCTCCGAAGGTCAGTGGCTGCGACAGGAGGTGGGTGCTCTGCCACGCTAGGACCTTGCTGAACCTGCAGCACAGCCCCGGGCGCAGGTAGAGTGAAGGCTGCTTCCCCTTCACAGATGAGGAAACGAGCTCAGAGGAGAAGTAACTCGCCCGACAGTAGTGCTCATATTCAGCTCAGGAGACCATGCTCCCGACCTTTTATGAAGCACAAGGCAAGCAGCACAGCCAGCACAGCCGTGCTCCCTGGCCTCCCGGGGCTCAATGCCAAGCGCGGGAAGGGCTGACTTTGACAGAGCCGTGCCGCCCGCCCGTCACCGGTGGAACAGGAGGAGGGAAGGAGTGCTAGCCACGCACTCGCCCACCCTCACCTGAAATCCTCAACGGGACTTGCATTTCTCTTTCCAAAAAGCTCACATGTCTAAGCCAGGGTCCCCACGCATTAAATGCAAAAGCTGCAGGGGCTGGGGGTGGCCCCCTCCTTGCTCAGCATGCACAAGCTGCCGGGTTCAGGGGGAGAAAGCAGGAATTGTGCTACAGAGGGTGCGGTGGGTGGGTGTAGGGTGCTGGGTTCAAATCCTAGCCTCGTTACTCACTGGCCAAGGTCTCTGGCAAAAACAGACCTCCCGGGAGGCAAGCTGGATCTGGATTTTTATATCAGTCTCCTGAATTTAAGAACACTGGCAACTGAGTCAGTTTTTCAAACACTTGGAGAGGGCCAAACTAAACATATTCACGGGCCAGAATCAGCTCGTGCGTCTAAAGGAGAGCCGCGGAGAGCCCTGAGCACGGGCCGGCGCTCTACAGGTGCTGGCTTTGCATACCACGGCAGCCTTGGGCTCCAGGGGACGGCCCTGTCAGCGGGCAGCCGGGAGCACTCGGTCAGAAGGGGCAGCGACCCTGTACAGTAAGGGGGCTCCAGAATGGACCCACTCTACACATGACCTCTCACCGTGTCCTCCGACTCGGACCAACAGGTGATCCTGGGACGCAGACCTACACCCTGCCCAAGCCGGCGCTTGGCCCGAGCTGTCTCCCAGAGTGCCCCGGGATCAGGGTCCCCAGCCCCCAGTCAGGGCTGCCCCATAGGAGGCTGTTATTAAGGGAGCAGATCTGCCAGTGGCTTAATTAGAATAATAACTAGGCTTCGGAGGGAAGCTACTGTTTTGTGAGTGAAGCTTCTCTCCTTTGAACCACATCCTCCGTTCCAAAGTCCGCCCTGCCCCCAAGTCACACTCGCACCCCAACCCAACCCAACAAAGGAGACTCCGTCACCAAGAGAAGGCCAAGGCTACGAAGGAGGCGCCGCCGACACTTCACCTGGTCCTCTCCAATCCCTCCCCAGAGGCAAGACCTGCTCCAGGAGACAGCGGTGTCAGGGTCCCAAGGCACTGGCTGTGTGGGGACAAAAGTAGTCCTGAAATCCTGTCAAGCAGACTCCAGGAAGGGAAGCGTCTCCCATCCGTACCTCTCCAGCCTAAAGGCGGGGAGAAGCCCTCCTCTGGACTGTGGGAGCCCCGGAGGGCTCTCCTGGAGCAGCAGCCGCAAGCACACTCTTCCCCACAGCCAACCCCTGGCCTCACCCGCTTTTCGCCTCCTCTCTGACCACACCAGTGCAAGCCCGTCTCATCTCCTGCCTGGACCCCTCGTCTGTGTCCCAGCTTTCACTACTGCGTCCCTGCAAACCAGGCTCCACACAGCTGCCCATCCTTTCCGTATGTGTTTATCTTTTGGTGAGGCTGGAGATGGAACCTAGTGTCTCACACACACCAGGTGAGCAAGTGCTCTACTACTGAGCTGCATCTGCAGCCCCGGGGAGCAATCTCTGAAAAGCATAAACCAAACCCACTGCCCCTACCGAAAATCTTCAAAAGGCTTCCTGCTGATCAAAGGACCCCTCACAAGCGCCTGAGCACAAGAGCCCGGGCAGTCCAGCCCATGCCCACTCTGACAAGTTATGTTGACCACAGTCCCTTTTCCATACCACTCTCCAGCCACGCTGGCCTCTCTTTTATTTCCTCCGCCAAGCCGACGACCGCACACTTCGAGACCCGGGTGAGAGCTGCACTCTCTGCCTACACAGTTCTTCTATCTGGCCTATGCACATCGGACTTTCCATCCTTCAGACTTAGGCTTAAATGTTGCCTAAGTGTCTCTGCTCATCAACCTATCCAAAGAATTCACCACCATGCTCAAGGTCTGCAGCCCGTCCGGCACAGCAGTCTGCCAGGCCCCTTGTTCAACAGCCTTCTCCCCGCAGTGCTCAGGAGCGGGCCTCCGGGTCTCTGCACCAGCAGCCCCTACCCTGCACCCAGGACAGCAGCAGGGCAAGCCACGCGTTCTGCGACCACACAGCCCAGCTGGTCCGCGCCCATGTGCAGGAGCAGACACCCCAGCACAAGGTTCGGGCCTGTTTTCACAGCCCACCCTCCCTGTCTTGACCTCACACATTTTCCATGAGGCTTTATTTGGTGGGGCTCCTGGCTAGGGATCAATGTCAACTCAGTCACAGGGCAGCAATTTGGTGGCAGATGTTTTCTTGGCAGCCTTGGCCACAGGTCTTGGTGGGGGCCTCAGGTCTGGCTTTGAAACACCACTGCCCAATGCCAGCCTCCTTTACAGACCTCTCTGCAAATAAATTCGAACAAACACCCTGGGCCTCCATTAGCGCCCTTCCAGCTGACCCTGCGAACAGTGGGCCTTTCAGGCCTGCTACCGCCGCGCCCCTGGGCAGATAAACACCCCAACCTGGCCTCCAGCCTCTCCTCTCCAGGGGCCACCAGGGCTGCCCTGCGAGCCACCACACATGGCAGGATTTTGTCCTCCTCCCAAAAAGGAGGAAAAGGGGCTTTCAAGCAGGCAATTTACCATTCCAGACACAATCTTCCAAAGAGAAACAAAAACTCTCCCTGTCTGAGGCAGACTGCTAAGGCGTGTGTGTAATAAGATGCTAATACAATTTAATGATATTTCGGCTGGAAAACCTGTCCTCAGAGCCTCCTTGTGTTGGGAAGGCCAGACACTCAGAAAACAAGAGCTGCGCACTTTTAAACTGCTGGAAACGGGGGGTCAGAGCCCCACTCTTTCCTATCTCTCATTAACTTTAATGCCTTCTCGGGGACAGTAACTGCTGTTACAAAAATGATTTTGTGCACATGGGGCAGAGGGAGGGCTGCTGCCTGGGTTTCTCACTCCGCTTTGCAAACCTGCTGCTCCAAGCCTGGGAGCAGAACCCCCCCCCCTACCCACCACCTGCAATTCCAAGCATCCCAGCTCTCCCAGAGCAGGCCACCCATGCCTTCCCTGTGCACCAGTGCTGGGGACACACCAAGGGGGTCCTGGGGGCATGGAGGGGCTCTGCCTACTGTCCTTTAGTATTTCCCCTGGAAGGTCAAGGCTTAGCCAGTTCACTCCCAGGTCTGGCTGGCTGCTGGCAGCTGATCTCTTCTTCAGAGAAAGGACCTGGCTCTGGCCTAGTTTAAAGGTGAAAGATCAAAGGTCAGGCTGCACTGGGGGGTCATCAATAATGCTCAGGTCATTAATAATAGTGACATGGTTCATACTAATCAAGAGCCTACTACATACCTTGCTTTGGGGATAATTCCTCCCTCCCCCACCTTCTTTCTTTCCAGTGCTGGAGATGGACCCCACCCTTGTACACATCAGGCAAGGGCTACACCCCTCGCCGTGGGCACAGTCTACGTAATATACTACTTACTAATAAAGTACAGTATGTCACTTCTCACACCCACTATGTGATAGGCACTGTCATTAATCCCACTGGAAGTGAAGAAGTTGAGGCCAGAGCTGCATCACAGGTGGTTAACTTAACAGCCAGGAGTCAAACCAAGTCTGTGTAAGGTTTCACCCTTAAAGGACTGAAGTATAAATACAGGCCCACAATTTCCAGGGTATGGCAGAGGTAGCTCCTAACTCTGGACGCTACTTTCTACAGACCTTAGGACCGACCGACTTATGCGGGCTCCTACGCTTTGAGCTGGGCCTTGCAACTGGAAGCTTTGGAACTACACGGAAAGGACCCTTGGCAGGGGACACAGCAAGCCAGGGGTGTCCTGCCCATAACTAACCGGCCTCCCTAAGGAAACCTAAAGAACCCTAAGGTCCCCAAACAGCCTGAAGCAGATGCTGTGAAGAGTCTGGACTGAAAAATCTCTGGCCTGGATCATAAGCAAAGACTAGAAAATACCCCCATTAACTGAAACCCTGGTTTTAATGAGAACACCCTGCCCAAAGACGTGGGAGTCAGTGTCAAAGCCCTAACTGCAAGTTGTCAAGGTGCAGCTGCTGTCCCCCTCCCGGCGGCTGTTCTGCTCTCACCTGTTTGAAAGCTAAGTGGAAGGGACACGTGTGTTACTCTCCTTTGGCCAAACAATTTAAGGGAAGGAAAAAGCATGTTGGAAGGGAAAACATTCTGGAAACATTTGCCACCTCCAGAACCCAAACAACTTTGTCCTTAAACACTTCATCTCCAAAGTGCTGGGGAGACCCTGGCCAGCTTCAAAACCAACACTTTGTAAGTCCTGCTGCCTGGTGTGAGGACTTCCCTCTGAGGAGCATTTGCCCGGGAACCAAATGCTTTTCCACTCAAAACAACAGCCAACAGCACTCGGGACCACAGAGAGGGCTCTGGATCAACAAACATCCTTTTTCCCCTACCATGCAGACTTTCTCAATAAATTATTCGCCCACTTCGGATCAAAGCCTGTTTTTGCAGCCTGTGACCTAAAAAGCAAATATCATGGCTTAAACATTAAAGCCCTCCTCCCTGCCTGGGTCCGCTTTATTACTCATTCCTTCCCCCCTTACAGTTATTCTGTTGTTATTTTCCTCCTCTGCTCGGTAGATGGTTCTACGAGTCCCAACCCGCCTGAGGACGATGGGACAGGAGGGATGGTGCGCTCATTTAGGGCTCTAAGATGAGAAAGGAAGTCAGGGAAGGGAGAAGCCAGCATCCTGGGAACCCAGGAAACAGGGCCAGCTCCGGTTGGCAGCTCTCTGCCTGGTCCTTTTGCCAAATGTCCTACTAGGAATTTTACCAGTGAAAGGAGCAGTGCCACCCTGGGAGGATGGGCCGGGACGCAGGTACAAATCTAAACTTAAGGGTGAAGCCTGGGAGCTCCTCTGGAGACCTCCGGCTCCTCCTCCTGCCAGGAAAGGTTCCCAGTCCATACTGAGCCCCTCAGGCAAGGCTCTGGGTACGAATGTAACCCTTTCGGATGAGCCCCCTACCAACGCCGCCCGTGGATCAAACTTTACGCCTCGGAATTTCGCAGAAGACGAACCAGCCGGTGCTAGGCCCAGAAGCGAGCTGCGCAAAAACGCGCGGACCAAGGATGCAGGCTGCAAGGTGCCCTGGGCAAAAAGAACCACGGCACCCCTCCCCCTCCCCAGCCCCCGTACGAGGCCTGCGGCGAAGCTGGTAAAAAGCGCCCCAGCCGGCTGCAGCGGCCCAGGGGGTTAGAAGGGCCGTTGAGCGCGCCTCCAGCCTGCCCCCGGAGGCGGCCTGCG
>NW_022900921.1:5257872-5258143 GCF_012274545.1 Fukomys damarensis | reverse complement strand
CCAGTCTCGCAGACACCTTCATCTTCTGGCGGAATACCTACGAGTCGCCAAGCCGACCCCTCTCATCCCTTGGCCCGAGGAGGGGATATTTCAGGACAGAGGGATGGGCGGGAAGGGGCCGTGGGGAGCCAGAAGTCTGCACCCCGGCGGGGAGGCAGCGGGCGGGAGCCGCTCCGCAGGCGCAGGCGAGTGGGTGGGAAAGAGGGAGGGAGAGGGAGGAAGGAGGTGAGGCCGGGAAGATGCCTCTGCCGGGGGCGGGGCGCGGCCGGGG
>NW_022900921.1:5256747-5257044 GCF_012274545.1 Fukomys damarensis | reverse complement strand
GCCGGCCCAGGGGCGCTTTGCCGCAGTCATTAATAAAGAAGGTCGCCAGGCTCACCCTTCCAAAAGTTGTTGCTGCACGCGCCCCTCTCGGTCTCCCTGCACCGTACTCTTTAAAACACGACTGACCAACATGCGCAATCTCTCCCTGTGCTGTGCATCCCCCACCCCCCGCGCTGGCTTCCTCGAACAGGCAGCCAGCGAGAGAGAGAGGGAGCGAGCGAGCAAGGGAGCGACGAGCGCTGGCAGATCTGTTGCAAAAATACAAAATAATGCCGTGGAGATACGCAGGGCCCATCC
>NW_022900921.1:5221588-5254977 GCF_012274545.1 Fukomys damarensis | reverse complement strand
CCTTGGGTCGGTTCCCGGAGCCGCGAACCACACCCACCCCGCCGCGCCCGCCGCGCTCACCTTCTCTCTAGGAAGGAGAAGGGCTGGCCTCCTGGGTGGGGGCTGGGGGCCCCCTTCGGCCGCCTCCGAACGCCCCCCTCCTCCGGCTGGGAAGTGGGCTGGCCTTGGGATGGAGGTTTGGGGAGACCCGGGCCTGGCCCAACATCACCCGGCGTCGTCGCCAACTTTTCCTCCCCCACCCCAGGTGATCCCAAGATTTTTTTTTTCAACTCACCTTTGGCTTTGAAGGCACGTGGGTGAATCCCTTTCCCTCTCCAAGACTGAAGGTTGTTTATTCTTCCTTTTCCCTCCACCCCCTTCCCGGAGAAGATACATATTTAATTTACATAAGATGACATTTATGTGACAATTAAGAAGATTCCCCGATGGAATATTGTGAACACATTTGCTTATAGGCGAAATAAATCTAATAATAAACAAATGCATAATAACAGCTCCAATCCTCCGACAGGGCGGATTGTCTACAAAACAAAGAGAGATGATGGATGCTGAAACAAGCACTTTTTGCGACCAGAAGGAAATAGCTCAAAGGGAGCCCCTGCAACATTTCTCTTCCTTGGACTTCCTCCTCAAAGCGAGGAGGGGCCGGGCATCACGTCGCAGTTAGACTGCTCTGGCTCTCTGTGGTCCAGATAGGGTTTTGGCCAACCAAGGTCAGCCAGTGTCTGGGAAAGGTGTTTCGGGCTGGGCCTGCAGAACCCGGCGGTTAAACACCTGGCTTCCAGTCCAGGCTTTGCAGTGAAGCTGTGTGATGTGCGCCAGCGAATTCAATTCATCTCTCTGGCCCTCTTTTGCCCCTCCCTAGAATGAAGTAATTAGGCTGTTTGCCTAGAGAGGGCATCATGTGCGCACATCCATGTACATAAACATGTACCGTCACACACGTGTGACTCTGCGCGAGAGTGCGCGGCCTGTGTGTCAACTTCACTGGGTGCCTATTTTTTGTTTGTTTGTTTTGTTTTTTAGCACAGGAGACTGGATCTAGGGCCTTGTCTGCTAAGCAAGTGTTTTACCACCGAGCTTTATCCCAGTACCCTACTCCTGCCTGTGTTTGGAGGAAGGGTATAAGTGGGACCTGAAAGCTTTAAACCCTAGAAAGCTTGGGGGCAGCGATTTCAGTCTTGTACTCCAGGAGCACATACACACAGGCTCCCAGTCCAGGATTAAAGAGGGCCTGGAGAGAAAGCTGATAAGTGCTAGGCTTCATGGTCAAGGTCCAGACGGCAGGCTCAGCCACATGTCTGGGGTGCGTGGAGACGGCCAGAAGGACACACAGTCCAAGAGGGCTATACTGACCCTGGTTGAGGGGAGAAGGGTTTAAATGCCTTCCAGGACACAGCAGGCCCCTCCTCCTGGCTATCAGGAGACCAGAGCTGGAATGGGGAAGTGCTTGAGCTTGCAGTTACAAAATGACCTCAAGGGATGGAAACGGGAGGGGACGACCATTTAAAGAGTACCTGCTTGGTGCTGGTGCTTTGCCCCCGTGAACCATTCTATTTTATTCTCATTAAAAAAAAATCTTTCTTGTCCGGAACATTTTAGTAACTTACCTATGTCTGATTGTAGGGGCAGAATTGGCACCCCAGCCTACCTGTCTCCAAGACCTATGTGGTTCCCATTTTACCACTGTTAGAAATTTTTTAAAAATGTTATTATTTTGCTTTGATTGGGGCTGAGATACCTGATAGCTTTATGAGCAGCACTTTGACTCTGAGGTGGTTCCAAGACCCAGGGTGAGACCCAGACCCCCAAGAGTCCTCGGAAAACTCTGCTTGTTTAGGACCAGAGCCCCTTCAGAATCCTTGTGTCCCCTCAGCCCTGACCTGGGAAGTGTTAATAAAATAATCATGATAAAGCCAATTTTAACCTCTTAATCTTTGCTGAAAGTCTCACAATCATTAACTTTTTGCAGTAAAAGAAATGACAAGCAAGAGTTCGTAGAGATGGAATCACTCATTTTGTGCAGTGAGAATTTGTCAAGAGTTTTCTGTACGCCAGGTAGCATTCTAGGTGCTGGGGATGGAGCTAAAATGGGGTAGACAGAAATGCCTAGTCTCGTGGAACTTACTGTCTGGAGGAAGGAGATGTACCACTCAAAATAAATAAATGAGAAATGCAGTATGTTTTATGGTAATTAAGTGCTACAGAGAAAAATTAAGTAACAAATAGGAAAGGGGACACATAGTGTTGGGGTATAATTTTACATAGAATAGTCAGGGAACGTCTCATCAAAATGGCTTTTTTTTCTCTTCAGAGCAGTGGGAACTGAACCCAGGGACCAGTAAATGCTAGGCAGATGCTCTACCACTGAGCTACATCCCCATCCCTTTTTAAGTATTTTCTTTTTGAGATAGGATCTCAGTAAGTTGCCCAGACTGACCTTGAATGTGTGATTCTCCTTCCTCAGCCTCCTGAATAGCTGGGATCACAGTTGTGTACCACTGTGCCTAGTTTGAAAAGGGGGCTTTTAAGTAAAAGAAGGTAAAGCAAACCAGGTGTGGTGTCGCGTGCCTGTAATCGTAGCACTTGGGAGGCTCACGCAGGAGGATTGCCATAAGTTCACATCCAGCCTGGGCTACATAGTTCAAGGTCAGCCTAAACTGTGTGGCTAGACCTTGCCTCAAAAAAAAAAAGGTAAAAGAGTGAGCATCTGCAGGGAGGGCTTACCCTGGAGACCACAGACACGCCCCACCATAGGGCTGTAGCTAGAATTCAAGAGATCTTGACCTTCAATGAGGAAGAAAATTTGACATCTTTATTTTCACCAATTAAAATGTAGCATGTTCCTCCATTACAGTATTACAGACAACCATTCAGTGAATTCACAGCACCTGGGATAGCGCTGCTAGGACAAATCACATATTTTCATATCACAATGCAGTTGTTGCAAATACCTTAAAGTACAATTATCACACTCATTGCTACTTCAAAATTATGCTGCTAGCTCTTCTAATTTAATGAATTAATAAGGACGCAGACACATACATATTGCTACACTGCACATTGTTAAAGTCTTTTGAAAGTTATGTTTAAATATAGTTGGTTTTCTCTGTAACATATATGTTGGGAGATCTTAAACTTAGAAGGGGCCACGGGCTTCACAGACTCTCAGAGTGCATGGTACATATCAATAGACAGCGACAAGTCCAAAAATGCAAAGGCTGTAGAACACCGGGGTGATTGCTTTGTAGAAGCAAGAGATTACATAGGCCCTCGTAGGACATTCCTAAGAATTTGACGTTTGCCGGAGTGATAGGGAGGGTTTTGAGCCAAAGAGCGACGAGATCTGACCCTGGATTTTGCAGGTCACTTGGCTGTCACCTGGAGAACAGAGAGGAGAAGGCTAAGGCAGGAAGAGCCTCTCTCACCTAATCAGCCAGGTGAAGGTAGTTGCCATTAACTAGGACTAGAGAAACCGGAAGGGCTTCTCTCCCTCGGGGGAGGACTAGGAGTTCCCCGTTGGCCATCAAGCTTGAGATGCCTCCCCAGCCTCCATGGGGAGCCACCTCATAGGCAGCTAAGAGTGGCAGCCTCTGCTCATGGTGAGGTCCTTACTGAAGAGATCACACGTTGCAAGAGCTCAGCAGGTAGATGGTATTCGGAGTCGTGGGGCCGTTTGAGATCATCAAAGAAATGAATGTAGGGGCCGGAGAATTGGCTCAGTGGTTCCGCTGCCTACCTTGTAAGCGCAAGGACCTGAGTTCGATCCCTGGTACCCAAAACATTTTAAAATGAGTCTAGAAGAGAAGGCTCAAGGATGGTGATCTTAGGCACGGCAAGGTCAACAAGGCCAGAAGATGAAGAGTTCTCAGCGAAGATGCCATTAAAATGGAAGCATCTGGAGAGGGGGGAGGAATGTCCTCAGCACCCTGGGAACGTGTTTCAGGAGGGAGGAAAGCCCTACGCCCACATCTGAGGGTCAGATCAGCATGGATGTCGCTGGTGACCTGGACAGAGGGGTGCAAGCCAAAGTGAGACCAGACTGGGTTCAAGAAGTTGTGGTAAAGTTTATCATCATTATAGTTCGTCCCAGGATTCTACCTAAAAACAAGCTATCCTCTGCATGTGTTGGTTTCTTAGCCTGTTGATGTGTACAGAGATGGCTAACCACATAGCTGGAGAATTCAGTTTAAACAACTGCAGCAGGATTTGGTCGTGCAGGCTTGTAATCTCAGCTGCTTAGGAGGCTGAGGCAGGAGGGTTGCTATGAGTTCAAGCGTGGACTACATAGCGAGACCCTGTCTCAGAAACCAAAATAAGTAAAGAAATAAATAAGTTTTTAAGAAACTTTTGTTGATATTCTGTGTTAATCATGGTAAAGGAGGTTACAGATCCTTTTTTTTTTTTTTTTTTTTTTTTTTTTGGTACTGGGAATCGAACTGGGATTCTTGAGCTTGCGAGGCAGGCAATGGCACCACTGAGCTAAATCCCCAGCCCTAGCGGTTACACATTGAGGGAAATAAAAACACTGCTTGGAAAGAGTTCACAGTCTAGCTGCCTTTGTCCACAAATGAAATATACTCAAAGTCGGACGTATGGCTGAGTACAGAGAGCCTGAACACCAGTTTTGCCAGTGATGTAGACAAGAGAATTAAGACTGTGGGCTCCAGAGTTGGCAGTCCTGAGTGTGAGTCCTGTCTCTGCCATTCGCCGGCTCCGTGGCTCTGTACACGACTCCGTTTCCTCCCCTGTGGACTAGGGTTGCAGTCATTTCTAAATTTTCATGTGCCCATTTCTGGGCCTTATCATTAAGAGTTCTCAATGGGCAGGTCTAGGACAGGGCTTCAAGATCTGCATTTTTACCAAGATTCATATTCATGCATCCTCTCTCTCTCTCTCCCTCTCTCCCTCTCTCTCTCTCTCTCTCTCTCTCTCTCTCTCTCTCTCGCCACGATTCTACAACTGAGTTACATCTCCAGCCCCTTTTGAAAATGTTGAAACAGGGTCCTGCCCAAGCTGGGCCCACACTCAAGGTCTTCCCGCTTCAGCCTCCTAAATAGCAGGGATTACGTGTATGCACCGTCACACCTGGCACGGCGTCTCTCTCGATGCCCTTGGCCAGGGAGCAAGAGCAAACTTCGTGAAGCCCCGTGAGCAAGTCTGCGTGGTTTTGAGCACCGGCCTGGCACTTGGACATTGCTCACTGTACAATAGCTCTTCTTCCAGGAGTCTTTTTTGGGAACAAAATAATCCTTTTTGATAACTTGCCATTTGCGTCCACAAGCAGAAGTCCAGCATACCATAAGCACTTTAATTGAAAAAAAAAAAAAAGACTTTTTAACACTCGCTGTATATTTACTGAGTGCCTGCTATGACCCAGGCAGTATATAAGGACTGGAGAGACAGAGTCGTTTGAGTCATCAGTGTGGGCAGAAGTCCCACACAGTCAGCCAGGCTCCCCAGCCGCCACCCCTGGGCCCAAAGAGAGCCCCTCACTCCCTGGCTGCTCAGGATGTTGTTTGTGCGATGGTGACAGGTGCCCAACTCACCTGGGGTCTTGTGCAGGTCCAGATTCTCGAGGTCCAGAGTGGGGCCGCAGTCCCCCCAGGCTCCCAGCTGACCCCGATGCTTCTAGGTCTCCAGTCACCCTGGAAGTAGCAGTCTAGAGGTTAGGGAACTCTTCTGAAGGCCTGCCCTTCCCTGAGGGTTCCTGGGGAATGCTGCAGGGAGACTGAATCTGACAGTATGGTTTGCTCCTGCTTCCTTCCGACTCCTCTGTTTTTAGGTTTTGTTTTTTGAGACAGGGTCTCACTATGTAGTTGAGACTGACGTGGAGCTATGTAGCCCACGCTGGTCTCAAACTCACAGCGATCTTCCTGCCTCAGCCTCCCGAGTGCTGGGATTACAGGCGTGCACCACCACGCCCAGCCTCTGATTCTTCTGTTTTTAGAATCCAGTCTTTCCCCTTCAGCCTACCATCCCACCTGAGGCAGCCTCCTCTAAGAGAGGATGCATGGGCCGGAGATTTGGCTCAGCGGTTCCACTGCCTGCCTCACAAGCGCAAGGACCCGAGTTCGGTTCCTGGTACCAAAAAAAAAAAAAAAAAAAAAAAGATGCATGTTCCTCCCTTTGGCCATTTAGTAAATATTTCCTGAGCACCTACTGTTATGTCAAGACCTGTGCAGAGCACAGTTGGCATTCAGGGGAGGATGAGACAGCTGCTTCTGCCTCTACTGGCTCCAGGTAGGAAGTGCCGCCGGGTCATGGGACAGGGAAAAGCTACCCGGGGCTGTCTGTTGCCTGAAGACCCTGCCCTGGCAAGATCCTGACAATGCAAGCCCCTCTGGAGCCATAGCTCAGTGGTGGGACTGACCAGTCCCCAGGAGACATCCTAATAAAGTGCCCACCGGGCCACATGTCCCTTCTCACAGGCAACAAAGATCCCCGAGGCCTGCAAACACTTCACCAGAAACTGCCAGGAAGGGTGGCCAGGTCAAGGGCCTGGCCAACGTCAAAGTGAGGCACCCACTCTGAGCAGAGGGCCTGCCCAATCTAAGAGCCGCCAAAAACTCAGGCAGAAGCGCTGAGTCAAGTTGAGCGGTCTAAGAAAAATCGTCTTGCTTTTCCCGGGGCTTCTGGTAAGTCAAAGCAAATCTCCCTCCATCAAACAGACTCCTCCCTTCCATGTACTTACCTGTAGTGAGCGTGTAAGCTGGGTACATGCCTGTAACCCCAGCTACTCATGAGGCTGAGGCAGGAAGATTCCCAGTTTGAGGCCTGGACAACTTAGTGAGACTATTTTAAAATAAAATAAAAAGGCTTAGGGATATAGCTTAACAGAGTACTTGCCTAGCATGTTCGAGGCCCTGAGTTCTATCCCAGGTACAACAGTAATAATAATAACCCAAGATGGTGATGCACACCTGTAATAGCACATGAGAGGCTGAGGCAGGAGGATTACCACACAAGTTCAAAGCCACCCTGGGCTATGTGGTTCAAGGCCAGCCTGAACTACATACACAGTGAGACCTTGTCACAAAAAACAAAGAAATTAAAAAACGACAACAATAATAATAGTGACACATTTATAAATAGCTATACCCATAGGATCAGCTTGTATATACTAAAGGCAATGAGCCCCAGGCCCAGATTCTGTCTGTGGGATTTATGTCCGTTTACTTAATTATTTAGTTTTGCGATGCTAGGACCTTTTGATGCTAGGCAAGCACCCTGCTACCAAGCTATGTCCCCAAGCCACAGGACTTGTGCTGTTTAGAAAGTCAGTCTGTCAGACTACGATAGTGAGCTGTTTTAGGACCTGGGGGTTGAAATGGTCAAAAGAAATTCTTGAGCGAGGCCTGGGGAATAAAGCTGAGATGGTGCAGAGCTCGGAAGGCTCAAGTGAGCGACATGGTGTGGACTCAGTCCTAGGGAGCTCTTCGTCCTCAGGTATCCTAGGAGCAGGAGGGCACTCGAGAGGCCGAAGTCACCCAGCAAGACAGGAAGCCAGGAAGCAGGCTGAGTTCAGGCTTGGGCACTTGGGACAGCATGCTCTACCAAGAATGTATTCCAAGGGTTGGGGAGGCGGCTCAGTGGTAACAGGGCTTGCCTAGCACACGTGCCGCCCTGGGTTCAATCTCCAGTTCCAAAAAACAAAACAACCAAAAACCTCCCTCAGGGAGCCCAGCATCCCTTGAGAAGGGCAGGGCCCCCGAGAGGGCCTCCCCGACCCCTCCAACTTGCAGGTTCCATGACCTCCTCCCTGCCCACCCTGGGGACCAAGCTTCCAACGTGTCCCTGGGGACAAGCCACATGCAGATCAGGGATAGCATCTGGAGGTTCTGACGAGACAAGGAGGGTGACAGATGTGCCAGCAATGTGGACAGTTTCTGCCAGTTCACAGAAAGCCTGGCGTGCAGAGCGCGGTGCTAACCCTGAGGAAGGGACTTCCCTCTGTCCAGGAGAATGTACTAGGAGCCACCTGAGGTGACAGTGAGACTTGTGTTGGAAGGAAGAGACCAGAGCATGTCACTGGACTCCGGGAATGTCCCCCTCGGACGCCCCCAGTGGGGCCACGGGACCTGTTTAAGAAGCATCCTTACCACTCCTAACGTGAAAAGCTGGATGCCACTGGAGCACCTGCCACTCCAGGACCAAGTAAATAAAGCACAGTGCGAGCAGAATGAGGCAGCAAAGGAAGGAGGGGCATCCAAAGGCTCTGTGCATCTGGTATAGAAAGAGCCCTACGAAAAGTATCCAGTGACAAGCAGATCTCAGGGTACCATGTGCCGTATGATCTGTGTGCGGTACAAACGCGATGCAAATGAAAGTTGGGGAGCAAACCTTGTGCTTGCTAAGCAAGTGCTCAGCCCCAGAGTACCAGCCCCAGCCCCAGCCCCAAAGTGTACAGTTGTATTTGAATACCTGCGCGCACGTGCACACACACACACACACACACACACACACACACACACACACGCAATTTAGGGAAATAAAAGATCTGGAAAAATACACACCAAAACAATGACTGGTCTGTGCTGGAGGCCAGGGAGGGGCCCTGGGAAGGGGCTAGGAGCTGGGGCCAAGGCTGTGGAGACTGGAAGGAGTTGACCTGTGGTGTTATGGGGACTCCAAGAAGCCTTCTGCTGTGGGGCAGTTGCTGGCTGCCCCCCGAGCTGCTTGACTCCTCCAGAAACTGGAGCAGTGTTGGGATGGACCACATTTCTCTTTCGGGCTAATCCATGCGGTCCCCTGCGCAGCCCAGGGCCCGCTTGGCTCTCTCTGGGCCTCAGAGTCAGGGTCACTCTGGGCTGCTCCAGCTGGGCCAGCCTTGACCCTAAGTGTATTCTTCCAGAGTCTGCTCATGGAGGTCGAGCTCCAACAGGTGCCCAGAGAAGCCCCACTTCCTGTGGCCTACTGAGAAGTAGGGTAGGCTGGGCTGGGAGCTGCAAAGGTGGGAATAATTCATTTACCCGATGGATGCTAACTGATTAATAAGAATTAACACGGAGGACACTCTGCACTGGCTGCAAGGAAAGGGGTGCTCTGAAGCCAGGGCGTGAGCGCTAGGCCCAGCGGCCATGTGCAAGTATAGATTTTTGCCACTCCATCAGGCTACAGAGACACGTCAGGGGAAGGCCCTGTCCTGAGGATGCCACAGGAGGCAGGAGGGTGGATTTCAAGCACTGGTGAGGAATGCGGCTCAGTATGAGGCCACAGCACTCAGGCCCCCTGGCCCCAGATGCCTCGCCACAGTCAGGCTTCTTCGTTAAGAAAACCCTGGAAAGTGCTCCCGGTGCCAGGTGGCTGTCATGGGAGCCTCCTTCCGGCGCCGGTGAGCAGCTGTTTCTCCCTCAAGCCCTTGAGAAAGCAAATGGTGAGGGCGGGATGGCCCGGGCACCACAACGACTGGCCGTCCAGGACCTACAGCTCTGGTGTGCTCCTTCTCCAGCCAGGGTTCTGGAAGAGTCTCAGGCATGAATGGGGGCTTGATGCCCATGCCACCCAGATGCTTGGCAACAAGGGAGTTCTTGTGGTGCTGACCCCCACCCAGCTAGGCCAGCTGCCGGTACAGCATCCACGTAAGAGTTCCGGAAGACGAGTTTGACACAGGAGAAAAAGCCTGCATTATCCTGGCTTCTCAGCTGGGAGGGAGAGGTGGACGGGGTGGCAGAGGGCACTGCACCCGAGAGCATCTGGCCCTGGATGTCCAGTTCCCTTATCCCCAATCCCGAACTGCATTCAGAGTTCAAGGAGAAGCCAGCAGCTGCTGGGTGTCCAGTGCTCGCTCTAGCTGGTCAGGCTGGGAGGACTTGCCTTCAGAGAAGCTGGCCCCATCCTTGCCACAGCGCAGTGGGGAGGCGACAATTCCTGGGTTGCAACCAAGATGAGGTAGGGCGTGAGTCATTGCCGAGGCGTCTGCTCTGGCCCTTTGTGTGCACAGAGGGGAGGAGGAAGCCAGGAAGTACCTGCTGGCATGGGGGCTGGAGGAGGAGAGAGGGTGCACACGTGTGTGCATCTGTGTGTACACACGTGTGTATTTTGTGTCTGCATGTGCCTCAGGCCACTACCCCGGAGTGCATATCTTCTGTGCTGTTTGCCCAGACAACCTAAAAATAATTTCCATTTAACTGTAAGATCTGTTATTTATGTACAAAATGCTTGCCCAGCATATATGCTTTTCTACCCACATTTTATCTACGATCAACATCAAGTTAAAATGAGTCTGCATTATTTATGCAGACACAGGATGGCTGGTGAGCAAGAGGCGGACTAGAGCACCTGCCCAGACGGGGCTGGAAAGCCCAGAGAAGAGCGGTCCCTGCGTGTGTGACAAGACTGGGGTACGCATGGATTGCTGGTGATGGCACTGATGGTGGTGATGACACAATGGAAAAGGACACTGCCGGACCCTGGGGTGGCTGCCTCATCCCTCACCCACACAGGCCCTTGGCACATCTTTGCTGAGTTTCTCTGCAGACTTTGGGAAAGAGCATCCATGTAGGAGTCCTGTGTGTCTATGTGGAGCTGGATGACCCATAACTCGTCACGGACGGGAGACATCTAAGTGAGATTCTGTCTGAAAGTCGGTTTACTGGAGAGATTGCTAAGGAATGGTGATGCAGTTACCAGACTGAAAGGAAGATCAAAACCACGAAGGAAGAATAGATCAATGAATCTCTTGTGGATACTCGATAAAGGGGCAGGGAGAGATAAATCGTGGCCCGGTGACAGGTCAACAGATCCATGGTTAGATCCAAACAGGGAGGTATAGACAGGTAAATAGAAATAGAGAGAGAGAGAGAGAGAAGAGAGTCAGAGCAGAGAGGAGATACAATGCTGCAGAGGCCCGAATAACGCCCACCCCTAAATGTTTACGTTGTCCTTCCCGGAACCTGGGAAGGTGGCACCTCACTTGGCAGAGGTGCTTCACGGGTGTGATGAAGGACCTGGCCACCGGGAGATCTTCGTGGGCTATCCACTTGGGCCGAATCCCGTCACTCGTCCTGCCACTGACTGACTCTCACCATGTTCCAGTCTCCCCTGTGGAATTTCGTTGGTTTGTTTCTTTGCGGTACTGAGGATCAAACCCAGGACCTTAGCACGTGCTAGGCAAGCTCTGGACCCCTGAGCTGGAGCCCCGCCCCGCCCTCTTTTCAGTTCTTGGTCCTGTCAAACTCATCGCCGCCTCTGGGACTCAGTCGCTGCCCTTTCTCTTGTCTTTTGTCACTCAGATCTCAGTTTCAGAGGAGAGCTATCTCCTTGCTTCCAGAGTTTTGTCCTAAAGCCTTCGAGTACACTCTGTTCCCAGGGCCCGGGCTGGGGCAACAGGATGTCCAAGCTCCTAGCCTGCACTGGCTGGCACCAGCCCCAGCCCAAGTCCCGCCCAAGGTTGCGGGATGGAGCAGAGTGCATGAGTCACCAGGCCACAGACACAGTCCTGTTGTTGGAGGGACCTAGGCAGCTATGTTGTGGCTGACTCAGGCCAATGGCCCAGTTGAAAGGGAAAGTTAGGAATTTTCCCAAGTTCTTCAGAATCACCCTGATCCAGGAGGGAACTGGATCAGTGGAGGAGCTGCAGACAGCCGGTGTGCTTGCTGAGGACTTCCATGTCCCCAGGCTGAGCTAGGCCCGGCTATAGGAGGAGTGGATGGCACATCCGGTGGGTGGCACAGCCAGGGTCGCACGGCGCGTGTCTCCTGGGCCTCTCCTTCACCCACCCCTTATTTAAGGAGCACCCACTCTGCCAGGTCAAATACTGCCCTCCCACAAGGCAGGCGTGAGCACAGGCTTGCCAGCTCACCTCACAGTTTTGCCGGGTGAGGAAGGGCACAGAGCCAGATGCACGTGGGCGGCCTGGGACAGGATGGGCAGCCAGAGGACTAGGTAGCGGGGCAGGCGTGGAGGAGGCACCCAGGCAGAGCCAGCCTGGCTGGGTCAGATTCCTAAGCTGCGCTAACAAACTGCCACCAACAGGGTCCCTGACGACAGAAGCTTCTCCAGCTCTCACGGCTGGAAGTCTGAAATCCTGGGGCCGACAAGGCCTTGCTTCCCCAGAGCCTTCAGGGAGGAGCCTTCCTCAACCCTTCCAGCACCCGGCAGCCCCAGGTGTGCCTTGGCTTGTGGTGGCATCATCAGGGTCCCTGTCCTCATCCTCACGTGGTCCTCTTCCCCCCGTGTTTGTGCCTGCACGTGGCTGGGTGCCTGTGTCCGAATTCTCCTTTTCCTTTGCAGTACCGGGGGTGGAACTTGGATTTGCACACGCACAGCAAATGCTCTACTACGTTGCCTCCTTCCCAGCCCTTCTCGCTGTTTTATTCTGAGACAGGTTCTTGCCAAGTTGTCCAGCCTGTCCTTGAGCTTACAATCATTCTGCTTCAGCCTCCCAAGAGGCTGGGATTATAGGCGTGCACCACTGTGTCCAGCAGAAAATTTCCTCTTCCGTCAAGATGACCAGTTGCAGGGGATTAGGGTCCACTGTCATGACCTCAAATTAACTGTGTTAGGTCTGCAAAGAACTTGTTTCCAAATAAGATCACCTTGGCAGGTACTGCAGAGTATGAGGACTGTGTGTATGTGACGGGGACGCAGTCAGACCATACCTGTGGCCAGAGGCCTGGAAGGGCAGGTGCTCAGCTGGAGCCCTTCACCTACGGTTCTACACACTCCTCCTGAACACAGCTTCCAGACTCTGCTCCCACGGTTCCTGGTCTCTGACAGCGCCTCTCCCTCACTTGGCAGGCCACGCCTCAGGCAACGAGCCAGTACAGGAGCTTGCATCCTCTGCGGGGCTCCGTCAATATCCCCACCATGCCCAGCCGTAGCTCCTTCCCTGTCCCCTCCCGCCCCACGCCAAGCTTACCCTCAGAAGCCTTAAATCCAGTGCCCCGGCTAGTTTAAAGTTCCCTCCACGCTATCCCTGTCAGGCTTTTCCCTGTGCTTGGATGTCCCCACAAGAGGGCATGTGACAGCTTGGAGGCAGAACTATTGGACATAAACAGGCCTGACTGGAGGACCGGCTGCCACGTGGAGCCCCGCCTGTGACTGGGCTGAGGTGGAACATGGCCCACCAAGGCCACGGGGACCAGCAGGAAAACCCATACCAGCAGCCTCCCTTGCCCACAGCCAGGGTCAGAGACTTCAACATTAGCGAGTCTGACAGCTTCTACTCTGTGAATCCCGCCAGGGGAGCCCGCCTGAGCAGCTCAGTGAGAGGGACCTGCGTTCCAGAGCCTGGCAGCCTGGTGACCTCTCACTCAAGTCCTAGGGGAGAACTGGCACTCAGGCGCAGGAGGGGCCGTCTGGGAGCCCATCTAGAGGCGGCAGGCTGCAAGTGAGGGAAACTGAGCCAGCCACGCCAGCCCAGGGCCCAGAAGAGGCTCTGAGGCCCCAGGATCAAACCGCCTGTTCCCCTCTCCCTCCCACCTTCCTCGGCTGACTCCCCTGCTGGAGCTCCCCTGCTCACTCCCAGTGGCCTGGCTGTTGGTGACCTTTGGTCTGGGGAAGCTGGGGCCTCGGGGCCCACACCCAGGCCAGCAGGCGGAGCTCACTGAGAGTAGGGAGAGACCCAGAACTGTCACTGCTCGGAGCAGGCGGGGCTGCCCCTCGGGTCCCAGCCAGCCAGTCCTGTTCTGCCTTCTCTGGGGGAGGAGCTGGGGCACCCAGAGAGCAGGGAGGAGGCAGGGCTGGCTGCTCACCCTGAGCCCAGAGTAGTCTGGGGGAGCCCGCCTGCTCCTTTCCAGACAGAGGGCCCTGAGGGCAGCACCGGGAGATGTCGGCGCCACCAGACCCCTGGGGGCCCCAAAGACTGATTTTAGAAGTTGAGCCAGCTCTGTGTATTCAGAGCTATTTCAAGCTTGCGATAATCAAGTCTAGCTGGGGGCTGCCCCAGATAGCCAGACAATGGAAGCCAAAGGTCTGTGAGGATGGTTCGGCCCGGGGCCGGGTGGTTCACTGCAGTCACATGTGGGGGTCAGGAGCTGAGGCTTGGCCCCTGCTCTGAATTCCAGGTAGGTAGGTCCTCAGGCCAGGTGAGCCTCCGGAACCCCCACTGTCACCAGTCAGTGTCCCAGTGGACTGGCAGATGTGAACAAAATGCTTCTTTTTTTTCCCCTCGGCCTCCCAGAGCACTGGGGTTCCAGGTATGCACAGCCAGGCTGGCCCAAAGTGGTGCTTCTAGGAAAGTTTTCGTGGAGAATCGCCTGATACCCAGGGAGCGTACAGAATGCCCAGGACTTGGGCTCAGCCTGGCTTTGAAACTGCTTTTCAGATGAGAGGTGGCCTCTGTAGGCCCAGCCGGAGCCCATGTCGGGGATCCGGCACCGTCCGAGGCAGTGGGGTTGGCCTCTCCCCAGAACCATCTGTCAGCTGTGTGACTGTGTCCCCTTCCCGAGGAGCCCCCTGGTCCTCTGCTGAGGCTGATCACAGGGGATGAGGGAGGCCACGCAGCATGAGGCTGTGGTCCAGAGTCTGAACGCTGAATGTGGTACCCAGGCCTGGGCAGGGAGGGTGCCCCGTGGAGGAGGAGGGCCGGCTGTCCCGCTCCACGCGGTCCTGCTGTGTGTCTGACTTCCTCCACAGGCCCACAGAAACCTTCTTCTGGGGACTGTTGAGCACTGTCCTCCTTGTCCGGGGACACTGTCCCCAAACCCGGCAAATCCCAGTGTCCTGTGCAGCATCAGGAAAGAGGAACACTTTCTCCCCATCCTACCTTTGAATTAATTCTCCAGGTGGTCACGGTGCTTCCTGCGGTCTCACAGCTTCTGTCCATCATTTCACGGCTGTGTGACCTTGGGCAAGGTCCTTAGTCTCCCTGTACCTCATTTCCTCACTTCAAAAATGGAAATACGACAGCCCTTATCTTAAGAATCATTGTGAGGGGTCGGGCAAGTATGAAGTGTTTCATAAACAGGGGTATGATTATCGTCTGCAGGTCCTCCTCGCCTACCCTCCTCCTCTGTCCCCCTAAATCCAGACTTGGCTCCTTCCTCAGCCTCCTGGGTCTCTGCCCTGGGGTAGCTGATCAGGTCCTGTTCCTAAGCAAGTAGCCCACAGGGATGTGAATCTGGGCATCCTACGTTCCTGCTGGGAGCTCTTCGGAACCTGGCATCCTCCTTGTGGCCACCATTCATACAATTCAAGCAGATTTCAGGAATGAGCGTTTGTGTACAAGGAACGGAAGGCAAGAAACAGAGAGGGTGGGGCAGTCGCTCAAAGCCACCCAGTGAGTACAGACCAGAGCTGGGTGGGAGAGCCAGAGCCAGCCTCTCCCCGACTCGACAGCTCACATTTCTTCAGGAGCCTCACTGGCTCCCGCTTTCCTGCTCAGAGAAAGCAGCAAAGTATGGATCCAGCCCCCTGGGCCTGAAGCTCCCTGGGCAGACCCACGGGCTGCCAGAGACGTTACAGGAGTTGATGATTCAACTTCCTGCCTTTTGAGAGCTCCCAGACCACAGAAGCTTTCTTGCTTGGAGGATGACGGGCCACCTCCCTGTGGAGGTCCAGCCACAATGGGACAGGGCCAGCCGCACACAACAAGGGCCAGGCAGGGCAGGGGCAGACCCCAGGGGCTCACTCTGGTGTCCCAGCTGTCTGGCCCCCAAAGTCTGTCCCTCTATGGGTTAATGATTACCACACAGGGTGCCCCATCACTGACTGGCCAGGGACTGTCCTGGTTTTAGCCCCCCAAATCCCTTATCTCAGGAAACACTGGCCCCTCTGTTACCACCCGTGACATGACCTCACGCCTCAGTGACTCTGGGGAGAATATTCTAGAGCCCGGGACAGAACATTCCAGAATAAAGAGTTGTCAAACCATGGCCCGAGGGCCAGACTTGGCCTTCTGCCTGTTTTTGTACAACCCATGTACTAAGAATAGTTGTCTCATTTTTCAATGGTTGAAAACAAACTTAACGAAGAAGAATACTTCTTGACATGTAAAAATTATATGAAATTCAAATTTCAGTGTGCATAAATAAAGGAACACAGCCACGCTTGCCCATTTGCATATCGTCTCTGGCTGCTTCCGCTCCCAGGCCGAGCTGAGGAGGCGCTACAGCGCAGACCTTAGGGACCCGAGGACCGCAGAGCCCACGTGGCTTTCCAGCTGACCCTTCCCAGTGACTGTGCTCTAGCGGCAGGCAGAGGGTGAGTGTGGGGGTGGGCGGGGCTGTCTCCCCAAGAAACGCAGCGCAGGGGAAGGAGCTAAGATCGGAGGAGTGGGCGAGATCCCACAGCACCAGGCCAGGATTCACAGATCAGCTGCGAACACGGAGGCAGGAACACCGTGAGGGTTTCTTTTAAGACTCTCTTTGCCCGTCCGAACAATGGGGTGAAGGTAGAGCAGTCGGAAGCCATCTGCTTCTCTCTGGCTCCACCTCTTAGTCTTTAAGCAGAGAGTCTTTTCTCCAGCAAATCAGTCATGTGCCAGCGACTGCTGTGTGACCTAGGGTGGGCCCTGACCTCCCCCGGCCTGACTTGAGGATCCTGCCACCAAGGGAGCGGGTGCCTCCCTACAGACCCCACTGCAAGCCCGACGCCCCATTCCGTCCGGACGTTATGCCAGGGTCCAGCAGCACCTACTGTGAGCAGGGCCCTCTGAGGGCCTCCTGGGACTGCGTGTCTCCTGCAGCTTCAGACTGGGAGCAGGTGCAGGGGGGCCAGTTCTCGGCACCCCACCGACAGCCCATTTAGGTGACAGCACCAGAAACTCGTCCAGGGCCAGCCACGCCCTGAGAGCTAGGGAGCCGAGCCACGAAAACCTGGAGAAATAGAGGCAGACTCTGGTGGGCCTGGGCCAGGGCCCTGCCTTGGCCCTGCAGTGAGGTACACTGTCCCCTCCTCCCCAGCCTCGAGAAGAGGTGTATGTGAGCAGGTGATGCTGGGAAGGCTGTGGGCAGCAGCCTCTGCGGGCCTCCTGGGTGCCCTCTGCTACCGTGAGCTGCCCCCTGGGGACAGTCACCCCATGGGCCTGCCTCCCTCTTTTCCTCTGTCCCCACCACTCAGGTTGCTGACATCAGATCCGAGGACTTTGGACAACCCAGGTCACCAGGTCACTACGGGTCAGCAGAAGTAAAAGTCTGTACTGAAGGTGTAGCTCTGTTTCTGGGCTCTCCTTAGAACTCCTACATGGGGGTCTGGGGATTTACCTCAGTGCCACTGCCTGCTTCACAATCGCAGGGTCCTAAGTTTGTTTCCAGCTACCAAAAAAAGAATTCCTACATGGGGTGAGTTGGGTCAGAGGACTTGCTTATTTATTATTTATTTTCCAGTGCTGGGGGTCGAATGCAGGGACACGGCCACTGAGCACGTCTTCAATTCTTTTATTTTGAGATAGGATTTCACTAGGTTGTCCAGGCTGGCCTCAAACTTAGGATCTTCCTGCCTCAGCCTCCGAAATAGCTGGGATTACAAGCATGTGCCAGCACAACCAGTAACAGTTTTTTATTTTTTTGTTTTCTTTTGTTTTGTGTTTTGAGACAGGGTCTCACTACGTAGTTGAGATTGACGTGGAGCTTACTATGTAGCCCAGGCTGGTCTCAAACTCACAGCGATCCTCCTGCCTCAGCCTCCGAAGTGCTGGGATTCCAGGAGTGCGCCACCACACCCGGCCCCAGTAACAGTTTTCAAGTAAACTTTTTCTTGAAGTATAATATACTTACAAAAAGTACACAGATCTTGAGTGTACAGACAACTCCTGTGGTCACACCTGTGTGACCATCACTTGTGTGATCAAAACAGGGTGTCCCTAGCCCCTCAAGCCCCTGCTTCCTCTCCAAGTCCCTGTGCTGGGGTGACCACTATCATCACCTCTATCGCTGCAGATTAGTTTTACCTTGTTTTTTCCTTCAGTACCCAGTATTGAACTCAGGACCTTGAGCTTACCAGGCAGGCTCAGTAGTTTTTCCTAATTGTTTTTTTTTTAACTCTTTTTTTTTTTTTTTTTGGTACTGGACCAAACTTGGGACCTTGTACTTGCAAAGTAAGTGGCAAAACCACTGAGCAAAATCCCCCGCCCAGTTTTGCCCACTTTTTGAACTATATGTCAATGGAATCTTATAGTATGTACTGTTTTTATGTCTACCTTCTCTTGCTGAGTGAGATTCACTCATGTTAAGGAAGGATAGGATACTTTGCTTGGTCTTATTGCTATATTCCATTTTATGACTATACCATAACTTATTTATTCATCTCACTGCTGATGGAAAACTGGGTTGTTTCCGGCTTGGGCTGTTACAGATTCTTCATGTCTTTTGGGATGCATATGTGCGTGGAACTGTTGGTCCATATGGTATGTTTCTGTTCTGCTTTCCCTAGGATTGGTATTTTTCCCACTACTGGGACTTGAACCCAAGGCCTTCTATATGCTAGGCAAGCACTGTAGCACGGAGCTACATGCCCAGCCCTTTTTAAAAATTTCATTTTGAGACAGGTCTCACTCAGTTGCTCAGGCTGACCTCAAACTTGGGATCTACCTGCTTCAGCCTCCCGAGTAGCTGGTATTACAGGCATGCAATGTGCCTTTTTAAAAAAAGGTCTGTGGGGCTTGGGATTTACCTCAGTGGTTCCAGCACCTGCCTCGCAACTGCAAGGGCCTCAGTTCAATCCCCGGTACCTAAATAAATAAATAAAATAAAACAGGGTCTGAAGCTTCTGTGATGTTTCTAGAATTCTTTCTACAGGTAGGGAAAGGCACATCTCGACCCATTTCTCAGGCTGCAGATTCTTGCCAGGACAACTGCTCGAAGGGGATCGGAGATGCTGGCCTGCAGCCTCTTGTGGGTCCCTGGCCGGCTGAGGTGTTGAGGTCTGCGGAAAACCTGTGCTACTGGCCCTTGGCCCTGGAGGCGGCAGGGGCCTGTTCCGGTGTCAGTGGAGCCTACAGAATCAGAATCCAAACCAGAACCGAGATCTGACAACCGGGCGGATTATTTGAAGCTGACCAGTCTGGGAAGCTGAGTTTTCTTTCTGTGGGTAAGAATCTGTCAGACCAGGCACCTCGACACGGCCATGTGGTGTGGAAAGCGAAACAGTGGTGTTCTGTGCTCCACAGTTTACGGCAGGGAAGGGGCCGATCTGGTCCCATCTGAGCCGCTCCTACCTAATTCATGGGTCCCTGCTTTCCCCATCACTTCTACCAGCGGGACTTCCTAACCATCTAGCTGTTTTCAGCTCTACACCCAAGGGCGTGAGGCATCACTGCAAACCGCTTCTCTGTATCTTCCCTGGGGAAGTCAGTGCTCCCTCAGGGTAAGCAGTGCTGTTCATTGGTCGCAGGCAGGGCCAGGAACTACAAGCAGCCTGCAGGGTCTGCTGGAGGGGGCGGTGAGGGCTGCCAGGTCCTGGCTCCTCTGTGGGGACCTGGGCCAGGACCATAGGGCTCTGAAGTATTTAAGTATTGCCCTGAAGCTGGGGTGGATTTTGCAATGGACCTAGGGTTAGTTTTTTTCGATTCTACATGGAAAAGGAATGTGCTCTGCTGAAAATCCTACTGGCTATTACGTGTCTGTACCATCAGACTGCGTCCGGCCGTCCTCCATCCATCCCACTGGCTTCCCTACTTATTCCTGGGATGTGATGAGGTTAGGGATGGGACCGAATTCCTCCCATGTGGAGAGCCGGTTGGTAGGTTGTTGCTGAGTAACCCTACCTGCTGGCCAGTGGACCTCTGGATTCACACCTGTACAGTGGGACGATTGTGGGAGCTGACTTAGAACGAGGCTCTAAAGAGCTACTGCACCTGAGAGAAGGCCCTCTGATGGTTTCATTGTGGGCGGTCCCAAGGAGTTAGGTCTAGGCTGGCACTCTGCAGGTATATGGAAGAGAACCGATTAGAACGCATAGCTGTAAGTGACAGAAAATTCACTCACATTGCCTTAAGTACAAAACAAAAACAAAAACTATTCATCTGTTTGGTTGGTGGGCTTACATAATAGAAAAATTCAGCGGCTTCAGGTACAGTTTGATCCAGGGTCTCAAAAATGTCCTCAGGATCAGGTCATTCTTCATTTCTACTTTCTTCGGTGTTGGCCCCGTTCCCAGACTGGTAGCAAGACAGCTGCCTGCAACTCCAGCCTCATATCTCCAAGACCAAGAGACAGGAGGACATCTGTCTGACCACACGAATCTCTGGCATTAACTCTGGTTGGACTTCAGGGTCTGGCATGGTTTCTGTGGGCAACCACTCTGCAGCTCCGCACGGTGCAATGTCTCGTGCCGCTGTGACAGGCTGGGTCGCTTCCTATTGGACTCACTGGGGGGAATGGACTCCACCAGAAATGCATTCCTCAGCCCTCCACCTCTCCTTAAAATACTCTTTGGCCTGGGTCTCATTAAGGTGCCCAAGCTGGCTTTGCACTCGGGTTCCTTTTGTTCAATTCTATATTCTCTCTCTTGGCTACCCAGGTCGGGAGCATCCCTGGAGTAAAGCGCTGCCTCCTTCTGAGGCCTCACCTGCTCCTGCTGACGGTGCCACTCCACCTCGGTTCTGCCGGTCCGACACTCGGCCTGGGGACTGAGCCAGGAGTGGGGCCCCAAGAGGGCGACCAGCCCCAGGGAGCTCGCCGTGATGGTCCCCGGATGCGGCCAGGGTCTGCTGCGTGGCGCTGGAGACCGCGACGGGGGCCAGGCCCGGATGGAGCCGGCTGTGAGGTGTGACCGGAGTCCACCCCCTGGCTGTGGGGCCCTCTGTCTGGGGTTCTCCGAGCTTCCCAGTCATCGGTTCTTTCTAACGCTTCAGTCAAGGTGGTCAGTCCGCTTCATTAACAGCTACAAGGACGGAAGATGCTGCTGAGGGGCAGGGTGCTTCCCTAGCAGGCTGGAGGCCTTGGGTGTGATTCCCAACACTGAAAAACAAAACAAAAGAACAAAAAGTCTTTTTGCCAGGCGTGGTGGCACAGGCCTGTGATCTGAACTACTCAGGAGGCTGACACAGAGGAAAATCAAAAGTTCAGGGGTAGCTTGGGCAGTTTACTGAGATCCTATCACAAAATAGAAAGGCCTGGGACAGAGATCACCGGTGGAGCACGGACCCAGCATGGGTGAGGCCCTAGGTTCCATCTCTAGCACCCTTCAAAAAACAAATTTAAAAAGCTGGGCACCCGTGACCCCAGCACTCAGGAGGCTGAGGCAGGATGATTGCTGGAAGTTCAAGGCAAGCCTAAGCTACATAGTGAGCTCAAAGTCCATCTGAATTAGTGAGACCTTGTTCTAAAGGGCAGGGGGATCATTTTCTGTCACTTGCAACTAGGAAACGTTATAATCTTTGAGACAGGACGACCGAATAATCTCCCTTTCTGTTTTTCAGGTGAACACATTGGAGCTTAGGCACAAGCTTGCGCAGGGTCAGTTTCTGAGGTAAGGCCCAATCCTAGGCAAGACGGAGCAGACCTGCATCGGGCAGGTGGGAGCCAGGCCAGGGAGAAGCCTCTCACAAGTCGGGCAGCTTCCCCAAGTAGGGGAGTTCTCCGTTTTTGGAGGCATCCAAGGCACGCTGCAGCAACTCCAGTCCTCCCCTACCTTTGGACTGAACATGGCCCTGGCAGGCCCAGGTTTCTCCCAGTGAACCCAAACGGGTTAAGAGGAAAACTCCTGGCGCCTTCTACGTCACGTTCCCTGGGTGTCCACACCAGCACACCTGTCCCGGTCGTGGTGCAGCCACCAGTCCTATGTCCCTCGGCAAAGTCCTGGCGTTTACTGGCCTCTGTCACTTTAACGAAAAAGCCCCTACACCAAACAAATAGGAGCACAGACATTTGCAACTAATTATGGTATTGCTGATCCGTCAGATTTCATCGCAAATTGCATGTTGAAACCGATCGTGTGCGCGTCAGGAATAAACCCGGACACGGTGACACGGACACGGGGGACTCGATTGATGACTTCGCTGAGACTCCCCAGACCCCCTAAAGAAGAGGAGAGCCCTGACCAGGTTGCTTGGGCACCCAGGTGGAAGCCTCCCGCCCCTGCGCCTGGCCCCAGGAACCGGCCCTGCTCTAGGATCCGCCCACTTCGGGAGACCGCAGGCGCTGAGTATC
The DNA here is from genome assembly GCF_012274545.1 of Fukomys damarensis. Classification (NCBI taxonomy): domain Eukaryota; kingdom Metazoa; phylum Chordata; class Mammalia; order Rodentia; family Bathyergidae; genus Fukomys; species Fukomys damarensis. Next base: position 5,232,943 of record NW_022900921.1, on the reverse strand, counting down.
CAGGCCTTAATTCCTGGTTTGCAAAATTGCAGCTTGGGTTGGTGTCGGAAGGGGAAGCCGGCTCTGAGTTGAAGCCCTCTCAGGCTTCTGGGAGGACGGGAGCCTCCCGCTAGGGCAGACAGCATCCCGCCCTCCCTTCCGTGGTCCTGGGCCCTAGAACACGGCCCACCTTTTGGATCAGGTGGGGTCCCTGGCTCCGAAAGAAAAAGGAGCAGGGTGGGGTGGGCTTCTGCACCTGTGGGGTCCCCCAGGGCTGCAAGTCCAAGAGACACAGCCCCACTTTGCCAGAGGACTTGCAAGATGCATGGGTGGCGTCCTTCAGCCGCGCGTCCCTGGAATGTGTCACCAAATCCCTGTACCCCAGAAAGAAAGCAGGTAGGGGTCGCAGGGCAGGCCGCCTATGCAGGTGTCGGGCAGACACCTGCTTGCTGTGAGCCCGGCCAGGAATGCTGTACACAGAGCTGGCCGGGGCCAGAGGGACAGTGACTCAGCCACCCGCTGACAGCCTGCACTCCTGCCTGCACTCCCGAGCCCTCAGGGGAAAGGTCTTCCTCTCTGCCTTCAGCAGACACCGCCCTGGGGCTTCAGCTCTGGGGCGAGCACCTGCCAACTCGCTCCTGGCTCTTGGTTCCGTCCTCAGCACTACGAAACAAATTGTCACTGAAGACGTCGAGGGTCTACAGGGAAGTGGGCCATGGTGGGCCGGGGAGAACTGGCACATGCATTGGAAGTGAGCGGCCGAGGCTGAGCTTTGGGAGTCTCCCGGGAAACAACGGGAGATGGAATCCGGAGAAGGGACAGTGACAGGCACAGGACCTCCAGGCCAGCCTTGGGCATGAGCAGGTACTGGCAAAGGAGACGGGACGGGCAGTTGGAGGGGTAGAGGGCACCAAGGGGGTGGCACGAGCAGCTGCAAGGAGGCGATGTGAGGAAGCTGAGACCCAAGGACGGACCCTGGACTCGGCACAGAGAGAGAGGGGCTTGACAAAGGCAGGTCTAGGGTCGGGACGTCTCGGGACGATAAGGGAAAGCAAGGGCTCGAAGGTCAAAAAGCCGTCTAGGAGTTATGCTGTCAAAGGCCCGGCACAGAAGCGGAGTGAGGCGGACACAGGAGCTTTGTGGGTGCAGACAGAAGTGATCAACCCTGGGGAGGGCAGTTGGGCGGAGGGAGACGGGTGTTGGCACGTGGGGATGGCATCTGGTGCACTGAAGTTGGGGCAACCCGGACACAGGGGCAAGGGACAGCTGGGCCGGGCTGGGGAGGACAGGACAGGCACATTCAGGAGCGAGCGGTGCCGCCCGTGTCTCCCACTCTGAGGGCCTCTGTTTCCTCAGCCGAATCACGAGCGGTGGTGAGCGAGCACGGTGGGGAGGAGGCGCCACAGAGCCTCTAGGAGGGGCAGTGCGAGGAGTCTCGGGCTGTGGTGTGCCAAGTACCAGGGTGCGCACCTGTGACCCAAGCTGAGCCCCTGTCCTGAAATAAAGGGCTAACCGGGCCTGGTGGTGCACACCAATAACCCCATCATCACTCCAGAGGCTAAGGTGGGAGGATCGCCATGAGTTCAAGGCCAGCCTGGGTGACACAGCGAGACCCAGTCTCAGAAACAGAAAAGGGGGTGGGCTGGGGATTCAGTTCAGCTTTAGAGTCCTTGTCTCTCGGGCTCCAGGCCCCAGGTTCAATCCCCTGTTGCTCTAAAATTAATGAATTAAAAGTGGAGTTCGTCAGTGCGGCTCAGTGGGAGGGAAGAGGCCAGGCATGAGGCCCTGGGCTGGGTCCCTGGCACCTCAGAAATGCAGGGTGCGAGAGTGCTCAGCCCTGGGGTTTATCCTCAGTCCCAGGCAGTCTGAGGTCATGGGCAGGGCTGGGGTCTGAGATGGGTCAGGCGCAGCTTTGCCAGGCCCTTCTAATGTGTGTGTAGTTTTTGTTTGCGTTATCCTGGAGATTAAACCCATGGCCTTCACAGTGAGCTACATCCCCAGCCTTATGTTTTCACATGGGGTCTCACAGAGTCACTAAGTTGCCCAGGCTGGCCTCAAAATGGCAACACTCCTGCCTCAGCCTCCCAAGTAGCTGGGATTATAGATGTGTGCCCCACTTGGCCAAACCAAGATCTTGAAGAAGAGGTCAAGGGGTTGAAGGGCCTGTGCACCTGCATGAATGCTGAAATAAAAACTAAAGCAGGAGGGCCAGGGATTTAGCTCAGTGGCACCATGCCTGCTTCTCAAGCACAAGGTCCTGAGTACGATCCCTGGTATCAACAACAAAGCAAACAACTAAAGCAGGCGTGGTCTTTAATGTGGTGACTGAGGGCCAGGGGCTATGTGACATAGTCAAGGGATGAGCTGAGGGGCCGTAATGGGGAGCAGTAACTGGCAGTGATGGACCTTCAGCCACTGGGGTTGTTTTTCCCTCCTTCCAGTGGCTCGGAATGATGGAGGAGGATAGAAGGATCAAGATGGCACCTCCCTGTCCTACACTGAGGGCCACAAGGGCCACAGAGGGGAGACTCTGAGAAGCAGCGGCCTACCAGGGGAGCCCATGCAGAAATGAGGTTGAAACTGGGGGATTTCATCCAAGGTCTCAGAATCCGTGAGCTTTAGAGCGCTTTGAGAGAATTTCTGAAATGGGCTAAGATGGGAGATGAGGCCAGAAAAGGGAAAAGAAAGGCACGTGGGGTTTACGAATGTCTGTGGCCCAGCACTCGGGAGGCTGAGGCAGGAGGATCACTGTGAGTTCCAGGTCAGCCTGGGCTACATGATGAACTCAAGGCCAGCCTGAACCACACAGTGAGACCCTGTCTCAAAAAAAAAAAAAAAAAAAAAAAAAAAAAGCGTGGGATTTCTGGGCTTCTTAGGGGGACAGAGATGAACAGAGACAAAGTGCTTGAGGAGGTGAAAGCAGAGAGCGTGGCTGGGCTGGATTCACTGCGAGTGAAGAAAGATTTTGCTCCTGCTGATGGAGCTCCATCTTTACTCCTAGGTAGGATGAACCCACAGCCTTGGGGTGTGCAGTCCACACTGTACCCTAAGCTACAGCCCAGCACCCAGGTAGCATATCCATCCAACTCTCCTCACAGAATGGATGGAGAACCACAGCCACCGGCGAAAGGGAACTGCCTGCCCACACACAGAGCACAGTTAAGTCTGTAGAGAAGTTCGGGCCTCACAGAAACAGAGAGGAGAAGTGAGCGTCTTCCCCGCTGGGGAGAGAGGCTGGGCACAACTGGTGAGGTAACTGGGGCACAGGGAATCCAGATCTCCCCTCAGGCGAGGGCTTCGTGTTCGAAATGAGAGGAGGTACATTAAAAAGCTCAGGTGAGCCGGCGTGGTGGCGCACACCTGTCATCCCAGCACTCGGGAGGCTGAGGCAGGAGGATCGCTATGAGTTGGAGACCAGCCCGGGCTACATGGTGAGTTCCAGAGCAGTCTCAACTACATAGTGAGACCCTGTCTCAAAAAAAAAAAAAGCTCAGGCGAAGAGGTGCACTGGGGGAAAGACAGGAGACCCACACACATATGGCCCACTGATTTTTAACCAAAGCTGCCAGAGCAGTTCGGTGGGGGAATGGGCAGTCTTCCCAACAAAGGGTGCTGGAACACTGGGCAGCACACACAACACAGGGAGCCTTGACTCCTCTGGTCCACGCAGAAACATTAACTGAATAGGGACTGTCAAGAAACATAGAGAAGAAACCAAAGCATTAGTGAGCTTGGGTTTGGCAGAGAATTTAAATAAGATACAAAGCAGCACAAATGAGGGAAACAGATACATTTCTCTCTTTGTTATTATCATTGTTTCTCTGAGACAGGACCCAGCTCCCTCTCTGTCCTTCTCCTGCCTCTTCCTCTTCTCCCCTTTTCCCCTCCCCTTCTTCTCCTTCTCCTTGTTTATTTATTTTTGTTTTTTTGGTTTTTTGAGACAGGGTCTCACTATGTAGTTGAGACTGACCTAGAACTCACTATGTAGCCCAGGCTGGTCTCGAACTCACAGCGATCCTCCCGCCTCAGCCTCCCGAGTGCTGGGATGACAGACGTGAGCCACCACGCCTGGCCTTCCCTCTTCTTTGGACTGAGTCTCACTGTGAAGTCAGGCCGACCTCCAACTCTCCGTCCTTGTGCTGGGATTCCGGGTACGAGCCACTGCCATGACGATACACGGGCTTTCATCAAATTGAGAAACAATCGAGAAGGCCTGGGAAGCCTTGCCACGTCATACTCATTCTCATCCTCTCTCCGCCCACCACTTTCTCTCCCCGTGTTGGTGCGGATCAAACCCAGGGCCTCACCCGCTGGATGTGATCTATCGGGCCACACCCCAGCCCCAACCGTCCTAATTACCATCATTTTCCAGTAATCTGAAAGGATAATTCCTTTAACTGGACTCACTTTCTATAGCGATGTGGACAATCTCGGCCTTTTACAGGTCCAAGTAAATTTAACAATCATTTCATGAAAAACCCAGATGAATTTTTATTAGAAATTCCACTAAACTGCCAGGTGTGGTGGTGCGTGTCTGTAATCCCAGCACTCGGGAGGCTGAGGCAGGACAGTCGATCTCTGCAAGTTCACAGCCAAAGCCAGCCCAGGCTACATGAGTTGAAGACCAGCCTGAACTACCTGTGAGACCCTATAGATGACTTTGGGGAGAACGGATAGGCTTGCTTGCAATATTTTTGCCATAGTTTTCCAATCAATGAACACCAAATATATCCCCACGTTGTAAGATCATCTTTAATTTCTCTCAAAAACACTGTTTTTCTGCATTAGACACCTACTCAAGTTTTATTAGATCAATTCCTAGTAACTTGATATTTTCAATGATAAGGGCTAGCTTTTTAAAATATAATTTCCTCTTTGATACTGTTAAATACATTGGCTTTTTGTTTATTGATTTTTTTGAAGTTGAGAAAACCTGCTGCATTATAATTTTAATGATCTATAGATTTAAAATTTTTTCTTCTGTCAATAAAGATAAAATCTACAAATCTTCCTTTTCCAAACCCTATCCCTTTTCTTTCTTTTTCTCTTCTCACTGCACAGGCGAGACCCTCCATGTCCAAATGGGTACTTTGTTTTGTTCCAGTTTTCAGAGGGAAAACGTCCTCTGTTTCACCACTAAGTATGATGTTTGCTGTAGTTTTTTTTTTTTTTTTGGTACTGGGGATTGAACTCGGGTCCTTGCGCTTGCAAGGCAGGCCCCCGAACCACTGAGCTAAATCCCCGGCTGTAGTTATTTTTTAAAAATAGCCTTTATATGATTAAAGAAGTTTCCTTCCATTTTTGGTTTGGGAAAATTTTTCTTAAAATGCATCCATTTAATCTAATCAATGTCGGATTTTTATCCAGTTCTTTTTCCGCATTTATTGACATAACTGTATAAATTTTGTCCTTAAATTTGTTGCAATAAATTAAATGTTGTAGTAAAAACAGTAAACTGTTTTTTTAAATGTCAACCTAAACTGGGCATGGTGGCACAGGTCTGCAATCCCAGCACTCAGGAAGCTGAGGCAGGAGGATTGCCCTGATTTCAAGGCCAGCCTGGGCTATATAATGAATTCAAGGCCAACCTGAACTACCTAGTGAGACTCTGTCTCAAAACAAAACAAAACAAACAAATAGGCACCCTAACCTTGATTCTTAAGACTAAATATAATTTGGTGGTCGTATGTATTATTCCTTTTATATGTGGTCAAGTTTGCTTAATAAACTTTATTTAGGGTTTGTATAGCCTTGTGTATAAGTGACATTGACCTGTAATTTTCCTTGATTGATCTTGTCATCTCTGGAGTCAGGGTTATGTTAACTCCATAAAGTGAGCTGAGGAGAATAACTTCAATTCTTGATGGTAGAAACTTTTAAAGTTCTAGAAGAGTTTGTATATGAACAGAATTACTTTTTTCCTCAAATATTCAACACAATTCATAGGCAAGCTAACTGGGTTTGGAGTTCTCTCTGTGGGAATATTTTAAATTACTCTTTAAATCTCTTTAAGAGTTATGGGAGAATTCAAGTGTTCCATTCCTTCACGAGTCACCTGGTAATTCATTATTTTTAAGGTTGGGGGTTTAGCTCAGTGGCACCACACCTGCCTCACAAGCTCAAGGTCCCGAGTTCAATCCCTGGTACTGGAAAAAGAAATTCATTATTTTTAGGGATTTTTCCATTTCCAACTAAACTTTTTCTATTTATTGGTATTATGCTGTCCATAGTATCCTCTTATTATCTTTTAGATGTACACAAGAGCTCTTGCAATGTTCCCAACTTCATTTCTAATTGTAACTCATTCTATTTCTTTTGTAGCCTCACCAGAGTGTTACCAATTTGTCTTAATGGGGACAGGGCTGTGACTCAGTGGCAGGACATTTAGTACTCTGTGAGTCTGGGTTCCATCCAGCACCCAAACAAACCAAAGAAAATTAAACAAAAATAGTCATATTGTAGAACAAAATTTAGTTCTTAAAAAATGCTGTTGTATGGTTAGCTTTTATTTCATTAATTTTGACTGCTGTATTATTTCATTCTTTAAGTAAAACTTTCTAACTGCATCCTTGGCTCATTATTTTTCAACAATTCTTTTCAAATATATGTATTTAATGTTATAAATTTTCTTCTAAATGGTATTCTAGCTCTACTCACAAATTTTTCTATATGAAATTTTTACTGCTAATTTATGCTTTTCTTCATGAATTCATAGGATTTCATATGCTGCATACAGGCTATGGGTCTTTGTTGTGTCACGAGACAGGGTCTGGCTATGTAGTGATCACATGACACACAGCCTCTACATCTGGGTATTTCACTTAGCAGGATGTTTTTGAGGTTCATCCATGTCATAGAATTATTAGAAATTCATTTTTTTAAATTAATGGATGAATGATATTTCCCTGTAGATCACAAATGTAATTCTAACATTAGAAGAAAGCAAATAGCATACTGAACTTCACATAATGCCAATTTAGTATTTTAACATGTATATAAGCATAGAAAAAATAGGAAAAATATAGCCAAATAATAACGGTAGTTCCCTTTACATAGTGCTATTAGTAATTTAAATTATTTTTTCATTAAGTTTATTGGTACTTTTAAGGTTACATCATCACTGGGATCTTGTACCTTTACATGATGTATCTTGGTTCTTATTTTTTATCCATTTCCCCTGCCCTCCTAAATTATTATTATTAGTACTAGGAGTAACATTTGAGACTATGTAGTTCAGTCTGGGCTTGAGCTCAACTCATGGTGATCCTCCTGCCTCAGCCTCCTGAGTGCTGACATTACAGGTGTTCACCACACATCTAGCCTGAATAATTTAAATTTTAGTTATACTGTATTTTCCTATTTTTACAATATGAAAAATGTCATTTAAAAAGATAAACAAGCAGGAATATTTACCAACTCATTCTACGAGGTCAGTATTTCCTTGGGGTCAAAGCCAGACAAGGGTATCAAAAGAAAACTACTCTTATGAATCAGACACTGAAATCTTCAGCACAATGCTAGAAAACCAAATCCAGCAAAACATGAAAAGGTTCACACCATAACCAAGTGAAGTTTGTTCCAGGAATAACATCTATCAATTAACGTAATATTGCCACATCACTAGAAGGACAAAGCCCAGGCATCTTAATAGCATCTGACAGAATTCACCACCCCTTCATGACAAAAATACTCAAAGAGATAAAACTAGAAAGGAACTTCCTCAGCATGATAGAAAGAACCTCTTCAAAAACATCTTATTTGCACAGGCATTTAGCTCAGTGGTTCCGCTGCCACCTGTCTTGCAAGTGCAAGGACCCGAGTTCGATCCCCGAAAAATCATCTTATTTAATGTTGAGAGACGAATGTTTTCCTCCTTAAATCACGAACAAGACAAGCAGATCTGGTTTTTTTTTTGGTTTTTTTTTGGTGGGGTGCTTTGAGACAGGGTCTCACTATGTAGTTGAGACTGACCTGGAACTCACCAGCCCAGGCTGGTCTCGAACTCACAGCAATCCTCCTGCCTCAGCCTCCCGAGTGGTAGGATTACAGGCATGCGCCACCGTGCCCAGCTAAGAAGGTCTGCTCTTAACAGTTTTATTTAACATTAGAGTGTAGTAGGAGTTCTAGTCAGGACAGAAAAAGTAGTAAAAGGCTTCTCGACTCGAAAAAAAGTAAAACTGTCTCTCACAGATAGCAAGACTTGGTGAAGTACATGGAAAAGCTGAAGGAATCCGTGAAACTACTAGAAGTCATGAACAAGCTCAGCAAGTTTGCAAGATATAAGCTCAACAGACAAAAAAAGAATTGTACCTCTGTACATTAGCGATATAATCTAAAAGTGAATAATAAAGAAAAGTGAATAAAGAAATCAATTCACAAGGATGAAATACATAGGAATAGATTTAACCGAGGACATGCAAGGGCTCCACCACTGAGCCACTCCAAAAGACAGAAGTGGGTCAGGGATTACGTGGGGCTGGGGCGGGGCACGAGAGGCCTGGGAGAGTAATTGCTCATGGCCAGGGTTGTTTGAGGGAGGTGATGAAATGTTCTAAAATTAACTGTTACGATGGTTACACAATTTCGTGAATGCACACAAAAAACTGCATTGTACATTTTTAACAGGTGAATCATATGGCATGTAAATTATAGTTCAATCAAGCTGTTATTTAAACAACAACAACAATTCAATGAAATCCAGCCAGTGACATAACTGGTACGGGCTGGGGGCAGCTTTACTGGCCAAAAGGAAAACTATACTGTAATAGTTTACTCCATTTTAACACAGTAAAGATTCCAGTACACCTCAAAACAGGAATGTTTTTCTCTATGTCATTTAACTTTTCTATTTAAATAGGTTGACCTATTCAGGTACGGTGGAGGGCGGCAGCACAGTGATGTGCGTCTGTCATCCCCACCCTGGGGAAATGGAGGCAGGAGGACTACACCTTCGAGGACAGTGTGGACTGTGCAGCAACGCTAAGAGCCTGCCTCGTCACCGCGCCTCCCGTTTAAATGGACCTGAAGGCCAGATCTCTCCTAACCTCGACTGAAGCCATGCTGGGCCAGTGGAGAAGTACATTTGAGCCAGAAATTAAGGGAGACAGGTGGAGATGGCTCGGCAGCCTCCGCCCACCACGAAGACCAAGGAGGCTGGGGAGGAGGCAGTGTGAATTCTGCAGGCCCAGGAGACATCATCACATCCCTTAGCCTGACATCCGGTGACTCTGAGAAGCTGGCAGAGCCAACTCCAGGCCTCTCGTACCTCTCCTGATGCTGGCCAGACCGGCCAGGCCAGTCCTGTCCCGCCTGGAACCTGCCACACCCCGCCTCATCCTAGAGCCTCCGCCGCCGCCGCCGGCTCCTCTCGCCACGTTTCTTCATCGCATTTCACCGTGCACGAACCACATCAACACATCGCAGTTTCCCGACTCCGTGTGCAACGTGCAAGCACGGCAAGGGTTCAGGCACACACATCCCTTCCCCAGCTTGTGCGGACGAGGGGACCCCGCACCGATCCCGCCTATGCTGTTCTGACTCTTACTCCCACCTGCTCCAGCTGCGACTCTGCAAGCCCTTGCTCCGGGCTCCAGGAGTTTCTGGGAGCCCCGGGGGGAGCTGTAGAGGAAGTCCAAGAAGGTAACACGTCTACGTTCTCTTTCCTCTGCAGCCCTCCTGGTCATGCCGTCCCGCGGTGGAGGTGTGGGTCCTCCCGGTGTCGGTCACACTGTCACGGGGATTCACGGCTGAGCAGCTCAGCTTGGGTCTCCATCCTTAACTACTTGGTGACGAGGAGGCCCAGTTCTGGGGGGCGGCCTCTGCTCGTGGAGTCAGTCATACAGCAGCATGGGGCTCAGCTCAGAAAATATCAGAGGACCCCACTGAGCACCCCCTCCAGCTGCAAAGCTGGAAACCTACAACCCCCAATTAGCAGGTGCACCGCCCAGGCCACGGGATTCCCCACCCATGACATTCCAGATTTTCTGATGCTGACTAGGGCCCTGATCTGAGGAGGAGGCGACTACCTGCCACCCAGGGCCAAGAACCTTTTGAAGTCTGTGGAAACTCGCTCATTTAACTTTCTCTTCCAGCCACAGCCCCTCGCCCAGGCTCGCGCAGGCTGAGGTGGTCATTGACTGCCTTTCTAGGAAGGCCGTATTTTCCTTTTTGCCTGCATATGCCCAATCATTCTAGGTGGGCCAGAGACAGCAAGAAATCCTTATAACTCCTTGGACCCCCGTTTTCAGAACGGCAATAGTGCCATAAGGTTAAGGTGGGAGGTCCTCTGCCACTTATAGCCTTCCTCTTGGAGGAGAAAGATGCTAATTAGTTAGTACTGATTCCAGCGCCCAGGGAGTTAGCCTAGGGACACTGCGCCTGCCTCCCAAGCGCAACGTCCTGAGTTCCATCCCTGGTACAACAACAACAACAAATAAGTACTGATTCTATTATTTTCCTTTGGAATTGAACCCAGGGCCTTCAGATTTAACTACTTCTCCAACTCTTTCTGAGACAGGGTCTCACCAAATTGCATAGTCTGGGCTCAAAGCAGGAGCCCTCCAGCCTGAGCGTCCTAGAATACTGATTAGAGGTGTGCGCCACCACTGCCTGGCAATCGAAATGAAGGCTCTGAGTCAGACAGGTGGAATGGCGAACTCCCACAGCCCCAGCACTCTGGGAGGCTGAGGCGAGGATCACAAGTTCGAGATCAGGCTGGGGATCGGAGACCTTGTCTCAAAATAAAACATTAAAAAAGGAGCTGGGAGATGTTGCTCGGTGCAAAGGCCTTGAGTTCAATTTCTAGTACTAGCTAGAGAGGAGGAGGAGGAAGGTGAGAAGTGGGAGGGAGAAATGAAGGCCCTGAGGAAGGCTGAAATGGCGCTTCCCTTTGTTGAAAGATGTTTGGCAGATCTTGGGAAATGCTCGCCCCTACAAGAAAGTCCTGTGTCGGGCACCCCGGCACTCGGCCACGGGGACTTCTCTCGGTATCTGACGAGGGAGAGCTCCCGAGGGCCAGTACGGCCGGACGAACCCCAGGCACCACTCCCGCCTCGCCTCTTCCTTAGGCAGTCTTGGTCGCCAGCCCTCCCAGGGCCCTCAGAGCCGCTCGGCCTCCCCGCTGCACAGAGGACTCTGCCTCCGGCAGCTGAAGAGCGAGAGGCAGGGCTGGAGGTGGAGCCGGGTGTGGGGTGACACCGGCTCGGCTCGCTCCGGCTCTTCCCTGAGCCCGACACCTGGCCGAGGACCTATCAACGCCAGTTCTTAGAGACACAGCACACCTACCCCACCCCAGACCCCGATCCCGACCCATCCCCGAGTGTGGGGGACTGGCCACTGCCCCAAACTCAGCCGGCCCGGCTGGAGCTGGCCGCGCGC
>NW_022900921.1:5184006-5221166 GCF_012274545.1 Fukomys damarensis | reverse complement strand
CCCCGGCTCCGGGAAGGGCGGCCCACGCCACCCCCGCTTCCCAGGGCGCGCGGATTTCCGATGGGTTTCCCCGGTGGTTTCGTCACTAGACCGGCCCTTTCGGAGCGCCCCAGGTGCTGTATCGGTTACGCTTCGGCAGGCTTCGGAGAGGACGCCTCCGCCTCGGGACTGGGAAACTGAGGCTCAGAGAGGCCCAACCGTTTGCCCAAGGTCGGACAGCTCCTGAGTGGGAGGAGCTGAGGCTTCCGAACCCCCAGAGCCCTGCAGCCCTGCTCCGCCCGGTTTGTGCCACCCTGCAGAGGGGGCAGTGGGTCTCCCCGAGGTGCTTTCCTAGCACCTTGGGAACCTGGACATTCCCTGCCTGTGCTGGGGGCTAGTATTTGTCATTTCCAAGCAAATCCAGTGATATGGATTAAACATCTGCTGCATTCCCAGCCTGGTTTCAGAGAATGGCAGAGTTCCCCACGCCTGACTTTGTCCTTGACCTCCACTCTTAGGGACACCCCAGTACCTGGAGCAGGGCTGAGTCCCCTGGGAGTACTGCAGCCCCGCGCCCTCCCCTGCTCCTGCAAAGATGTGGGCTCCAGAAAGCCCCTGACTCACTCACACATCCACCCCTGAGACCTGGGGCCTGGATGGGTGGCAAGCAGCCTGTGCTGCACCCCTGTAGCTAGCTGGTCAAGGCCAGGGCCGTGCCACAGAAAGGCAGCCTGAACCCCAAAGGGGTCAAGAGCACGGAGTGTAGCTACACCCAGGAATTGACATCACCGTCACTCAGGGAAGAAACTTCGGGCAGGGTGGGGTGAGATGACCTTTCTGCCCCACAAGGCAGGCAGGGCGCAAGGACAGCTGCTTAAAATGGAAACTTTCCCAGACTCCCCTACTTACTTCCCCTCTGACCTCTTTCTGCCGTCCTGTGATCTTGTCCCTGGAGACTCGGGGAGTATTGGGAAAGGGGCGGTTCTGGAGTGGGGGGACAAGGAGACCCGTGCCCTTGCAGACACTGATAAATACTGCTTCTGTGCCACACACCGTCACGTTGTTTAGGAAGGTACTCTCCTTACCTTCATTTTACAGACATCCAAGCAAGATTTGGAGAGGCTGAATGACCTGCTGGAGACAGACCGGGATTTAGAGCCAGGCAGGGCCGACCTGGTGTCCTGTCCTGTCCAGATCCGGGCTCGGGTCCTTTGCTTTTGTCCTGTTCCCTTCCCCTACAGTTTTTCTGAGGGCTACTGCCCAGTGGCCTGGCCGATTGTGCCTGGTCCTGCATGATCCCTGCGCTGCCTGGCGCCCTCCCTTCTCCCTCTTCCAGATACCAGAGTAACTCTGACCAGCCCGTCAGCCTGGCGTGGTGGCTCCGTTGGACCTTATGGAGGAGATCAGCGGGGCCAGGGCTGGGTGGAGGCCCCCACGTTGCTGTGAGGGAGATATATAGCACATGGAGCAGGGGCTGTGGACAGCACGGGCGTCTGGGAGGGCGAACAGCCTCCCCGCAAAGCTGCAAAGTGAACGTCTGCACCCTGAGAACAGATCTGATTCTCCAGAGTTGGGGGAAACTGTGAGCCTGGACACCAGAAAACCCGAGTCTTTCCCAAGCCCTAGCCGATCCTCTGACTCGAGATGTACCTTGGCGGGTCTCCTGATCACTGCCCTGTGCTGCAGTTCTCCAAGCCGCCCCAGACCTGTTGGTGGTACTGGGGCTCCAGGGACCCATCCGCTGCTAGGAGCTCCTCACGGTTCTTTCACCTCTACTCTTGGTTGTGGGCTCTTCATCTTTCCTTGGAGACAAATCGCTTCCAACTTCACAGCATCGAACTCCCCCCCCTACACACACCATCACAAGGATGTCAGGGGGAAATTACTGAGTTATCCTGGTTGGCAGAAAAGCCTAATGTATAGCAAAGCATTTCTCCTGAAGTTTCTTAATAAGATTTTCCCCGTCCGATGGATTTTAATGTGCAGTTGTTTTGTGGGCTTAAAAATTTAGTTTGAAACAAAACATTGCTTTTCAGTTCTTGATTTATTGCTCGCTCCTTGCGTTTGAGCCTGGTAGGAAACTCAACCTCCTCTTTTCCCTTAAATGTGAAAGGACTTCACTTTTTGACCAGTGATGGCACTGCCATTTCACCAAGGCCTGCAGACCTGGCTGAACTGTCCCGTCGTCCTTGCTGGGGCGACTGTCCTTTAGGATTTTGCCGAGTGGATCTTCAAGGCCGTGTCTGTGCAGATGCCCTTGACAGGTAGTGACCCTGGGGGTGACAGCATGGCTAACCCTGCTGTCTGCCCACTGCCTGCCTTCCGGCCTATAACATGCCTGGCACACAGGCACTGAGCAGACCGGTGCCAGCTGAAATAGAGGATGGCATGGCTGGGTGTCAGACTCCTGCTTGGGCCAGCAAAAGCTCAGCCTCCCACTAGCAAAACAATGTTTGCATTGACATTTTTGCCTGGGCTTTGGTCAATGGATTGGTACCATCTGGGCACAGCACAGGGGGCAGTGGGCAAGGGTACTGTCTGGAGGTCTCCATTTATGGGGCAGGGTCAGCTCAGAAAAGGGCTGGAGGGCACCGTGGTGTTAGGTGAGTGCATCCCTGCCCGCAGGACACACCCAAGTTGTGTTCTCAGCAGCCTTTCCAGAGTGCGGGCCTAGGGCAGCCGTGCTGGAAAAGCACAGTGAGCTTTTGGAACGCATGGCAGGCAGAAGAGAGAGAGGAGTAAAGAGCCGGCAGAGTGGTGGCGCCCATTTTACAGACGCAAAAACAGGTATCCGAGGGGGGCAGAAGCTTTGATAAGCGGCCAAAGTGATGCTGCATCCCAGTAGTGCAGGGCCCTGAGCGATGGGGTTTCTTGGGGCAACCCTGCCTGTCCTTTGGTTTCTCAGCAGCTGACTGGCCGTGGGAAATCCTTGAGGGTCACAGCTGTTCTCTGAAGGTTTCTTCTAGAAGTCCAGACCACATCTGTCTGAATATCTAGAGGCCCCGGGGTTTCAGCCTCTGCTTTGCAGAGATCTCTGCCTCGGTGCCTGGTGGCAGAATCACCTGGCCGACAGGTGGTGAACTGCAGCCCAGGGAAAAGGGGCTGCATACTTCCATCAGCGTCTTCCCTCTCTGCATGCCCTTTCCCACCCCTCCCTGAGTGCCTGACCCTCAGTCCTCAGAGAACTTGGGGCTCCTGTCACAGGGTAGTAACCCGGGGCAGAAAGCACATGGCCAGATCCCTGGGAAACCCTGGTGGCGCTCTGGGTGCCGAGGGCTGGTCCTGGCCCGAAGTCCCATTCTGGACATGGGGCTCAGAGGAGCAGGACCCCCAGGACAGCCATGGGACACGACTGCATGGACAGGAGGGGCCTGGAGTGTGGCTTGCTTTGTTTGCCACACAGAGTAGGATGGCAAGTGAGGATGGGCCTGTCTGTCTCCTTCTGTGCCCAGGACGTGGGGCAGAAGGATGAAGGGAATAAGGGCAGGGACAGTGTCTACTTCACTGGGTCACTCTCGGGAGCCTGCCTCCTGGCAGTGGCTGGGAGTGAGATGCAGGGGACTGTGTGATTTGGGGAGCCCCTTGGAGCCAACTGGGACTTCCTTGTCCAGGACACAAGGAGAGTAGGTGGTGGAGAATCCTCTCCAGAGGGCCCAAGCTGGTTGAGATCAGCCTCTCTTTGGCACCTTGCTGGTTCCCAGCAAACCGCACCCCGTACCCTGCTCAGCAGCTGCCACTTTTGCATGTGGCCAGAAGTGGACGCTGAATACTCTGCGAGGTCCCTCCCACCCCATCCAGCCCTTGGAGCACAAGCAGGAACCCTGTCTGGAGAGAGAGGTTTGGGGAGCTCTGAGCACAGGGGGGCTTGGGAGCTGCCCACAAGTGTTTCTGAGTGGCAGAAGAGGCAGAATCCAGCCTGGGTCCAAGGATGCTGGAGACTGCTCTCTGAGGGACGGCGTCCTCACCTCTCAGGCAGTAGAGGCGCATGACAGAGCACCTGTCACAGTATTCCCCTCTGGCATCCTCCCATGGGGGCAGCAACACCTCTCATGAACCCACCCTCCACATTTCGTGAGTCCCCAGATCACCTCGGCTACACCACCTGCCCAGCCTCTGTCCATCCAGGCAGCTGGAACCCAGGTCACCTGAATGCCTTTGCAGGGCATGTGATCACCACACAGAGCTGGGAGCCAGGCCTGGGAGTGTGGTTGGGGGTCAGGGGTGTGTGTCTCTTTGCAGTAAGTGGAGAAGGGAACTTGAGGAGGCTGGCTGTCAGATCTTAGCTCTCGGGGACAGGGAGTTCATGAGAAGCCAAGGACAAGATGCTTTCCTGGGGGTGCTGGGGAGCAGGTTTCTACGATGGGCCAAGATGGGAGTGGCTGGCACTTTCCAGAAGAGCAAGATGGGGTTCAGAGATTAGAAAGTTGCTGATGGGACCCCAAATACATGGCAAGTCAATCTCAGGTTGTTCTGGGGTCTTTGAGAATCCCCTGAAAGTCTAATAGAGGGAGGAAATTCAGCCCAAGGTCCACCCTGCAGTCCTCACCTGCAGCTTGCCCACCCTGGACCGGCCATTGTGACAGCCCACAGGGCCTCGGTCCCTCGCCTGACATTCTAAAGCCTGAGGAGGACCCTTTCTTAGAGTTTGTGTCTGGCATCAGGATCAGAGGTTTTGCTCTCCACCTCCTACCTCTGAGAGAATCATGAGGAAGAGCCTATTGTGGGGGCCCAGATGCTTCTGATCTGAGAGCGGGCTCCGGAGGCAGGATGGGAGGGCATGTGTGGACCTGAAGTGCTTAGGGCAGGAGGAGGGACCAGGTCCTCCAGCCCACACAGCCTGGGTCTGACAGGCACCAGCGGCTGGCTCACTTGATAGCGGTCATGCAAGAGGCATGCCTGCCCCCCAGGCCTCGGCCCTCTGCCCACCTCTCACTGCCGTGGCCTCATCACCGAGCAGACTCGATCAACAAGGGCAGTGGGATGGCCTGAACTCACTTTTACGGCTGCAAATACTGAAAGAACTTTCTGGCTCCAATTGTAAAGATGGGGAAGATCATGCAGCTCTCAGGAACTGGGGGCCATCTTGTGCTTTCCATCTGTTCTTCCACTGTGGGATCTCAGGCGAAGGTATGACCATCCACTGAGCACCCCAAGTCCCCTGCAGAGCAAGGCTCTGAGCCCCATGGCCAGTCCAGTGGCAGCTCTGGGCCTCTCACATACCTCAGAATCTGCTCGGCCTTGCACCACACCGCCTTCTCCTCTGGACGCCACCTCTCCGTCAGCCTGTTCCTGCGGGGCCGCTGCTGTCCATTTGTCACCCAGCAACCACAGTGAGCGTCTCTCAGGGCAAGTCCAGTGGTCTCCAGGTTGGTGACGCGGTCTCCCTTGCGTACAGGTCCGGCCCAGTCTGCTTGCAGCCCTAGTCTGCTCAGCAGGAGTGACACAGGAAGCAAACAGGAGGGAGGAGGGAGCAGTGCGCACAGGGCAGGACAGACAGGGACAGCGGCTGCAGCCACCCTCGCTGTGCTCCTGTCACCGCAGATGTCCACAGCGCCTGGCACTCTTCCTGCGCACACTGCCTTGCCTGGCCCCCTTGTAAGCATTCACAGTTTCAGTCATCAGTCTTCATGGTCACCCTATGAAATCATATTTTCCTTACATTCGAAGATGTTCCATAGGGCTCAGTGGGCCCCAAGTGGCCAAGGGTGCCTTGTGCTGGGGGTAGGAGTGGAGCTGGGGCTCCTGAGGTGAGGGTGGAGGAGGCCGGTGGGGTGGGGGAGGCTTCCAGGCTAACAGGAAGAATCCTTGTGATGGCAGCAGTCCAAAGGCAGGACTCACTGTGCGGCCCTCTGTGCTGGGGAGTTCTGCTCACAGCAGCCGTGAGAGGTGGGCACGAGGAGCCTCAGTGTGGAGACCCGGAGACCAGGAGCAGCTGTCTCTGTGCCAGGAGGGCTTTGGCCCCCTGAGGAGAGCCGGGGTGAAGGAGCAGGCTCGTTGGAGCAGGAGGGAGCAGACACCCCAAACGTGGTCTGGGGGGAGCAGTGAGGGCTGGAGAGGTGCCTTCTGGGGTATACGGGAGAGGCCCAGAGCTGGGCTTTGAGGATGGGCAGGGGTTGGAGAGATAGAAAAAAGAAGTAGCGTTGGATGGACGGGTGGACAATCGCAGAACACGGCAGCTACCTTCTCCTGCCCTTCCAGGCCCTGAGTGAGCGCCCTGTGAAGGACAGGGGAGGAGTTGAGCTCCTTCTTTGTGACTGTGCGTGTGCGTGTGTGTGGTAAGGAACACGTAACATAACATTTACCATTTTGGCCCCTCTTAAGTGTACAGTTTAGGGCTGGGGATTTAGCTCAGTGGTTCTGCCAACTGCCTCGCAAGTGCAAGGTCCTGAGTTCAATCCCCAGTACCCAAAATAAATAAATACAAGTGTAGTTTCCTAGAATTACATACATTCACCATTTATCCCCACAGCTTTTTCATCATCCCAAACTGAATCTCTGTAATACCTCCTCATTCCCTCTTCCCTTAGTTCAGTCCATGGTGACGACCATTCTACTTCCGGGGTACATGAATTTGAGCACTCTAGGTACCTCATATAAGTATTTGTTCTATTGTGAGTAGCCTGTTTTACCTAGCATAATGTCCTAAGGGTCGTGCCTACGTCAGAAATTGTTTTTTGAGACAAGACCTCCCTCTGTAGTTCAGGCTGGTCTTGAACTCACCATGTAGCCTAGACTGGCCTCAAATTCACTGCAGTCCTCCTGCTTCAGCCTCCTGAGTGCTGGGATCACAAGTGTATACCACTACATCTGGATTAGAATTCCATTCTTTTTTTTAATGCAGAATAGTAGTCCATTACATAGCACATTTTGTATATCCATTCATCTGACAATGGTTATTTGGATTGATTGCACATTTTGACTATAAGTGCTACTAACAATGAGTGTACATGTGTCTGTTTGTGGTCTTGCTTTCAATTCTTTTAGATATCTACCCAGAAGTGGAATTCTGCACCATATTGTTTTTCTATCTTTAAATTGTTTAAAGAACTCCTGTATTGTTTTCCATAGTGGCTGTACTAGTTTACATTCCTATCAGCAATGCACAGGGGTTCCAATTTCTCTATCTTTGTAAATAGTTCTTTTCTCTCTCTTTTTCCTGTAACAGCTATTCTACTGGGTATGAACTGGTATCTCATTGTGAGATTTGCATTTTCTGTAAAGATTAATGATGTTGAACACCCTCTTGTGTGTTTATTGGCCATCTGTATCTTCTTTGGAGAAATGTCCTTTGCCTATTCAAGTCCTTTGCCTATTTTTAAGTCCAGGGTATTTTTAATTGTTATTATTGAGTTGTTGGAGCTAGAAAAATATATTTTGGATATGAATCTTTTTTTTATCCAGTTTGCTATATTTTCTCTTGTTCCCTGGGTTGCTTTTTTAGTCTGTTGATAGTATTTTTTGATGCACAAAAGTGTTTTTGGTTTTTTGTTGTTTTGATTTTTTTTTTATTCTTGAGACAGGGTCTTGCTGTGTAGTTCAGGCTGGCCTCGAACTCATGACAATCCTCCTGCCTCAGCTTCCTGAATGCTGGGATTACAGATGTGTGCCACTATGCCCAGCCTTTTTTTTTTTTTTCCTTCCTGGTTTTGTGTTTGTTTTTGGTGGTACTGGGGATTCAATCTAGGGCCTTCTCATTAAGCTATATCCCTATCCCTTTTTGTTTTATTTTGTGACAGAGTCTCACAAAGTCACTGCATTGTCAAGGCGGGGCTAGAACTTCTGATGCTTTGGTCTCAGCTTCTCAAGAGTGCTAGGATCACAGGCAGGAGCCACTACGCCTGGCTAAAGTTTTTTGCACTGGGAATTAAACACAGGACCTTGCACTTGTGAGGAAGGCATGGTGCCATTGAGCGACATCCCTGACCTTAAAAATTTTTGATTTTTTTGTCGGTGTTGCTTTTTATTTTTTGAGACAGGGTCTTGCTGTGTAGTTTAGGCTGGGCTTGAACTCACCATGTATCCCAGGCTGGCCTCGAACTCACAGAAATCCTCCTGCCTCGGCCCCCAACATAGGATATTCACACCCAACAAAAGTTTTAAATTTTAATTAATCCAAATTTGTCTGTTTTTTCTTTTGTTGTTTGTGCTTTTGGTATCATATCTAAGACGTTGTTAAATCTAACTCTATGAAGCTTTTCCCATGTTTTCTTCTTAGAGTTTTATAATATTAGCTCTATGTTTAGGTCTTTGATCCATTCTGTGTTAATATCTGTAGAAAGTCTGAGATACAGGTCCAACTTCATTTTGTTTCCCTGATGGATATCCAGTTTTTTCAACACCATTTGTTAAAAAAAAAACAACAAACTGTCCCTTCTTCACTAAATGATAAGTATGCCACTTGTCAAAAATCGTTTGGCCACCTCTGAGGCTCACTTCTGCGCTCTGTTCCATTCCACAGGTCTGTATGTCTGTCTTTAGGCCAACACCATTTGTTTTGATTACTGTGGTTTTCTAGCAAGTTCTGAAGTCAGGAAGTCACAAGATCTCACACTGTTCTTTTTCAAGACTGTTTTGGCTCCTTGGAGGCCTTTGAGATCTTATATGAATTTTAGGGTGGATTTTTCTATTTCTGAAAATGATGCTGTTGCGATTTTGATAGCTGTTTGATAGTATTGATCCTTGTGATTTTAAGGAGGGCCTTGGCCAGCTAAGGATTTCCAAGCAACAGTGTATGAGGATGAATGATGTCCTGAGCAGAAGGGGAGGATGGAGGCCTGGCGTGTGGAGGGGTGGGGACGAGGGGCTGCCCTGTGTGAGAAGGAGAGCTCCCACCGCAGAGGTTTGCACTCGAGGATAGCGGGCACTGTATCGTAACCCACTGAAGAAGCTCTTCCTTTTCCTCAGGTTTTCAGTTCTTTCGTGCCCCTTTTCACTTGTTAAAGCGACAGCTCTCTGCCCTGTCTCTGAGGACCACTGGCTTTGTCCTTCCCTCACCCCAGCCCGAGACTGCCATCCCTCCAGGCAGCCGGCTGGGCCTTGCAGAGGTGCAGGTGAGCAGGTGGGAAAGTAGCTCAGCGCGGA
This sequence comes from Fukomys damarensis, assembly GCF_012274545.1. NCBI lineage: Eukaryota > Metazoa > Chordata > Mammalia > Rodentia > Bathyergidae > Fukomys > Fukomys damarensis. Next base: position 5,212,106 of record NW_022900921.1, on the reverse strand, counting down.
GCACGTGCCTAGCAGGCATGAGGTCCTAGCCTGCCCCCAGCCCCTCCAAACAAAACTGGAAGGGGAAGAGAAGAGGCGGTTCTGGGCCATCACACGGGTGGCCAGGGAGAGTTGCTCGGGGAAGATAGGTGAAGATAACAGATGGCCCTGCGGTGTCTAAGCAGACCAGACCTCAGCAGACGCTGCACCTGCAGTAGTGAAAGCAAGGGCAACCAGGTAACCCTCCTGCCAGGCCTGCAGTGACGCCCTGGGGCCTAAGCCAGACCTCGGCTCCGCTTCAGAAAAAGCTCCTCCCCTCATTTTGACACTGATGACAGACAGCTGGACTGAGGCTGGGGCTCTTGGGGCCCTTGGGATACAATTCCTGGTTCTGAGCTGTGACCCTCACTCCTGCCTGGTCCAGGGGAGCTGGAAGGACCTTTATCCTCTGCCCTGTAGGGCACGGCAGAGCCTTCTGGAGACTCATCCTGCCCTGGAAGGGGTCGTCCAACTCCAGCACCGACACCAGGGCCTGGGGCTCCTGGCACAGCCTGAGTTTCCATCCTAAGGTTCCTGGGTGACTGGGGGTAGAAAACAAGGGTCATGTGCTAATGGGAGCATTTATTCAAAGCACCCCAAGCTTTATGGGGATGAACAGAGCCATCAGATACACAATTAAGGCAGAAAACAGTGACATCCTCTTACTTCAGATGAAGCAATAGAATCCTAGAAAACAATGCTGTTTCTGGGAAGGATCGTATCCAGTTGGGCCTTTTGTTTTACCACATGCAGAGCCGAGGGTGGGAGCAGGGAGTGAGACAGGCAGAACCCCCTGCTCCTGGAAGTCACAGTCTGTCGGGGAGGCAAATGGTAGCAAACAAATACAGCACACCAAACACCGTAACGGAGGGGAGGACGTAACAGAACTCTGTCTGAGGGAGTCCTCAACTCGGGGTGTTCCCTGATCAAGCACAGAGGTGAAGGAAGAGCAAGAGCCACACAGGCAGAGAGAAAGGGGCAGAGTGTTCCAGGCAGAGGGAATTAGTGTGTGCAGAGACCTTGGAGGGCGAGGAGGACCAGCCGCGTCAAAGGTCACCTAGGGAACTGGAGACAGGAGCTGGGGCTTCGGATTCTTGTATGTACTCTCCACCCTCCGCAGCCCAGCACCTCCAAGCTCCAAGCCTCAGACGGCACCTCAGCCCGTACCCACCCCCACTGCACCCACAGATGCCGGGTGTGCAGAGAACATCGGAGTCTGTGGAGTCCCTTCAGGCCCTTGTGGCGGGCAGGAGCCTCTAGCCTGTGTTCGAGAGGAGTTTCACTGTCAAGCAGGGAAACCGCTTTGGCTAGACTCTCGACTGAGGGGTGGGAGACGGGCTGATGGTGAACTACTTCTGTACACAGAAAGCTGGCGGGAGCGGGGGCCGGACTTGTAGTCAGGCGAGCGGAGGTCAGCTGGAGGTACAGGCTGTGCACTGCGGCATCTGCTCCGGGACAGTGGGGTCCAGTAGCACCCCAGAGGCTGTGTCCCAGGGAAGCCGACTGGCGTTCACTGTCAGCAGTCTGATAGCCTTCAGTCCTTCACCTGTGGAAACGTGCCGGGGCCCCCAGCTCCCCACACAGTCCAACCAGGTAATGCCGCGTGGACCTGACACCTGCACCCCCAGCAGCCCAGCCAGGGTCCCCGTCCTCCTGCCTCCCTCGCTCCGCTTTGCATTCTCTGAACACTGGTGTCTGCTCCGGTCATCACTGTCCCGAGGGCCTTCACTTCCTCCAACTCGCGGTCTGTGTGGCAGCCACAGTCACCCGTCTAAAATGTCACTCTTCTGCTTAAAACTCCTCCTTCACCACTGCGACAAACACCTCCTGGCTTTTAAGCCTGGCAGGGAAAGTCGCTGGCCCTGCCGTCCTCTCCCGGGCTTCCCCTCACACACGAGGCTCAGCCACAACGAGTTTTCATTTCCTCCCACATCCTGCGGACCTCTGGACCTCTGCCCGTCGCTGCTCTTACCTTTACCTGCCGGCTTCCGGTTTATCCTTTTCAATGCTGCTGCCTTGGGATAGCTTGCCCTGCCCTCCCCACACAGGGGTCCTCCAGTCCCTGCTCCCTAAACACTTATTTGAGCTAGGGATGGAGGAGAGCTGTGGCCCCTTGGGGAATGGAGAGATCATGTTTTCACTCTGTTGTTCAGGCCCCTAGAAACGTGGCAGCACTCAGTATGGCCTTGGTTCTTTACCAGGTCCAATTCTAAGGAGCAGCCGGCCCGTTTATCCCCGGGGTTGCTCTTATCGTGGGCCATACTGTAAGGACAGTCACTACCTTGCCAGGAAGGTACACAGGGGTCTCCGGCCTGGCGGTGAGGGGCCTGTGGTGGCTGGGCTGGGCCCCACGCTGGAGAAGGAAAGCCCTAGCGCCCCCACTGCCTCTGCATCTCACCGAGTGACCACGAAGTTAAGGCTGCCAGGCACCTCCACCGCTCTGCTCAGCATGGGCTTGAGTCTGGCTTCAGAGAACAGGATGAATATTCCCAGGAGACCTAGGAATGCCTCCCTGGGGCTTTGTGCTTTGAACTGCCTTGTAAAAGAAATCAAGGGGTCCCGCAGACTGACCTTGGGGATTTTTTTTTTCCAACTCAGGGCAAGTCACCCCTCTCCAAAAACTTGCACCATCTCTGGTCGTGCTCGCCCCGCTCTGCCACTGCAAGTTGGCAGTCAGCTGTTCACTACTTAGGGGAGGTCCCAAGAGCGCTGGGTAAAATGGGTGTCCACACACTGGCTCACTGCAAACCGGGGTGAGTTTCAGGGAGAGCAGAGTGGGGATGACACACGCTCGTTTTACTGTGTGTGCGTCTGTAATGTGGGAATGTTTTTACAAGCATGTAACACTCCTATAATTAAAGATGCACATCTAATAAAAAGCCCCATCCCTTAGGCCATGGGTGCAGAGGGCAGAGGGTGACAGAGAAGATCTGTTAGGCGAGAAGCCCTGAAGGTGGGCCTGGGGCTGATGGCAGCGACAAGAGGGCATTGCCGGCCAGATAGAGGTGAGGTCCAGGGCCCTGAATAAAGATGGGCATTTTCGTGGGTCGAGTATAAGAAGTACGGGCAGCTGAGAGTGGTGGTGCATGGCATACTCGTAATCCCAGCAACTCGGGAAGTTGAGGCAGGAGGATCTCAAGCTTGAGCCCAGCCCAGGAAACTTAGCAGGAAAAAAGGCTGGGGTGTGTAGCTCAGTGATAAGCACCTGCTTAGCAGGCACAAAGCCCTAGTACTGAAAAAAAGGAGCGAGGCGCACATGTGAGGGAGTGGGGAGAGGCAGGTTGGATAAGGTCCAGGCCAAGCTGTTTGTAATTAAAGGTTTTCTGAGCCGGAAGGATATAACCTGAGCCAGGCCTTGGGATTGGAGCTGGCAGAGAGGAGAGAGAACCCAAGGCCACCAGGAGGCTGTTTGCCCATCTCAGAAGAGCAGCAAGCAGGAGGAGGGACTTCCTGGACGCACGCGCTGCTTTGGCCAGGGCAGGACCATCCTCCTGACCTCCCTGTGCCCTGGCAGCTCTGGGTCTGAGGTTCCTGGTCCACCTGTCGTTGAAGACTGGCTGGCGACTCAGTGTGGGTCTTTCTCCATCACCTGCCTACCTTGACCCAGTGAGGAGGTGGTATCTGCTGGACCTCATGAAGCCCAGGGTTCCGTCTGCCTTCAGCGAACAACTGTTTGATTCTTGGGTAGCTCTTCAGTTCTGGTTCACCTGGTGATTTATTTACATCTCACATTTTCCTGCATCCTGCAGGAAAACCAAACTTGCACACCCCAAGAAGAGACTAGAATGTGCCAGCATGAGCTGGATCTCTTGTTTTCATAATGTAGGACAAGCTGCAGGAGGCATGTGATTGTTTAGATCTAAACTGCAGCCTCCCTTTGAAGGTGCGGCCGGATCGGAAGGGGTGGGAGTGTGACTTGGAAGGGTGTGTCCTCATCCCCGGCTCCTCCACCTCCGCCTCATTCAGTTCTGCCTTGGGGATAGCTGACCAGAGACTGAAACCATGAGCCCGGCCTCTCTTTTAAACTGTGGGTACTGGAAAGTGTGTAAGACAAGATGGGTGCTGTGGGGGCCCCACTGATTCTGAAGAGGCCCAAGACTTCAGAGGACAGGGTCTGACCGCCGAGTGGAAAGCCCGAGTAGCCCGCTGCATTCCCAGCCCTGCCTCCTGCCCACCAGAGGTGGCTGGGGACAGTTAGGTCTGAGGGTCAACCTAGAGTCACTTGGGAACCTATAAGGAGACGGAAGGGAGCTTGTGTGGGTTCTCAAAGGCCATAAAACCCTCACCCTTTCCCACCATACACAGCCTCTGCCATAACGGTCCAGTACCAAAGCCCATGAGAGCTGCAGGCAGGGTGCATCTCCTCTCCCCTACTCCGCCCAGTCGCTCAGTGCAAGGAGGTCAGGGCTGCGGTGCACGCTGAGGGAGCCCGGAGATTTCAGAGCATGGTGAACACTCTCAGCCCAGAAATGCCCTTACTGACCCCAGGAAGCTGCCAGCTCAGACCCGGGAAGCCCTGCCCCCTGGCCCCGCTGATGGCAGAGGACTCCAGCTCCTGCCCAGTGTCACCTTCTCTGCAGCGCCTCCCATTACTTCTGGACCTTGGACATCCCCTGTCACCACACGATGTACTCAGCGGGGTCACTGTGTACCCATCTGAAGTGATGTCCTACAAGCCTTCCTCTGCCCTGTGACCTGGGGTGCAGTGTCTTTGCCGCTGAGTGGGTGCTCACTTAACACTGGTGCAATGCAGACACAGCACAGGCCGGGGAGGGGACACTCACCTGTATTCCCTGCAGCCTAGGAGGCTGAGGCAGGAGGACCACAAGTTTGAGGCCAACCTGGGAAAATTAGTGACTTAGTGAGGCTCTGTCTCGAGATATAAACATAAAAAAGGGGGAGCTGGGATGTAGCTTGTGTGAAAGTCCTGGGTTCGATCCCCAGTACCAAAATAAAACAACCAAGCACAGTCCCAAGTGACCTGAGCCCATTCTGGATTCTTTCCCCCTCCCTGTGTACCCTCGGCCCCCACCAACGTCCCCGACTGCCCCAGGTGGGAGCCTGGCCGCAGCCACACCCCCAGGCGTCTCTTTTGAGAAGACCCTCAAGCCAGAAGCCCACAGAGGCCCGAAAGGCCTTGTGTGTGGACTTGGGACTCTGGACAAGCAGGGCGGAAGGCTGGGAGGGGAGGGGATGCCCTGGGGTCCCAGGAACTGTTGACAAGGCCCTGGCACTAAGGAGCAAGGGCTGTGGCCCATGCCTGCCTGCCCAAGGTGTCCTGACAACCCCGCTCTCAGCTCTAAAGAGGGTTCCCGGCCAGGGCGGCAGCGGTCAAAGGAGGAAGCTGGCTGCTGCCACAAGGGCCTGGGCGGTAGCTGCTGTCTTCCTCAGTGCCCCAGGCATCTGGCGGGAGACTCCGCGCTCCTCTAAGATCTCAGCCCTGCCTATCTCTGGCCACCTGGCCACGCCAGAGCCTTGTCCTCCTCTGCCAAGGCAGCTTCTCTCCTGGTGGCTTCCTGAGCCCTAGCGTTCTCTGGCTAGGGCCAGTCCTCATCTGCCCAGACAGGCCTTGGCACCTGATGCCACCCTCCGTCACCCACCCCAGCTTGAGTCAGGGCCCAGCTGGCTGCTCCAGCCCCGACTCTGGTCGCTGAGAGGTCGCCGGGCAGATTGCTGCTTGGCACTGAACACTTCTGCATTTGGTCTCTCTGGTTCATTGATCAGGAATCATATGCGCTTTTAAAAACACAGCTGGTAGAATTGCCCATCTGTGCTTCCGTATTGGGACCCATAAATCAGGCAGCCTGGGAGTTCTGCAGGAAGCCTGCAGTTCTGTGTACAGAGTGGGGCTGGTTGCCTCCAGTGAGGGTCTTGCCCGGTCCTGGATTGGCCTGGTTTCTGGGCCGTCCCTGACTGGGCTCTGGGACTGGGTCTGTTTTGTGCGCTTGTTTGTCTCCTGTAGGAACCGTTTTCTCTTTACACCGAGATTCAGTAATTACAGGGTAAGGCACTAATGTACACTCCTGTTTTACACACACACACACACACACACACACACACACACACACACACACTTCTCAGACAAAATGGGTCTTGAGTCCTTACTAGGGCAGTGACCCAAGGTAGCGACGGTTCTCTGTGTCCCCTCTCCCCATCCTCTGTAGTATACTTGGGACCACTGCTGAGACGGCACAGGCTGCCAGTTGTCCCCAATATCTGCTGGGTACACACGCAGTCACTCAGAATAAATCCTAAACTAAGTTCTGACCAGTGAGGTAAAAGTAGAATGGTCCAGCTAACTTCTGTAAAGTATCTTTCTGGGACAACAGCACACCCCGCTTCCTTTCTTCCTTCCCACTAGCTAGAATGCATTAAGTGTGATGTGAGAGCTGGTGTTACTGCAGCTGTCTCAGAACGTGAGGATACATCCTGTGTTGAGGATGGCAGATGTGGACGCCAGCTTAAATAAAACAAACAGTGCCTCTCAGCCGCCAGTGTTCGTGACCTGTTCGGTTCTCTCCTCCACTCAGGAGGGCGGGCCTGATAATCGAGAGGTTACTGCAGAAATGAGACGTCGTGTGACTTCGAGATGAAGACGGGCGGATACAGGCGGCATCACAGCTGTGCCTCCTGCCCTCTCGGAGCACTCGCTGTAGGGGAGCAGAAACAGTGGCCCTGCCTTAGGCCAATAGCCAGAGCCACCTCAAGGGCCCCGCGGCCGCCCAGCCCAGCCTGCAGATGACCACAGCCCCACACAACAGCCTGGGGACAACTGCGCGGCAAAGCTCAGCCTGAAAGGGCAGGCAGCGTTGTCCCTAGTGTAAGCCGTGAGCTTTACCTCCCGCCTGCCGCGCTGGGAGTCAAGCCCAGGCCCTTACTCGGCCGGGTCAGGGCTCCCTGGCTCAGCTGCAGCCGGGCCCTGGGAGATGAGGTAACTGTTACCCGGGGAGAGGAGGGGTTTCAGATGGGAGAGAGGGGCTGGCACCTTCTACTTAGGCTGCTGCTGCTGCTGCTTTTCTGTTTGTCCTTTTTTTTTTGAGACAGGGTCTCACACAGCTGCCCTCAGATTCGAGGCAACTGTCACTACTATTCTTGCTTCAGAACTATTCACAAACTCCTCTGAGAGCTGCTGGCCGGAAGACAGTCTTCTGGAGACTGTCGACCCTTCTGCCCATGACACGCTGAGGCCCAAATCTTCCTAAGACCATGGGCAGTGTATGTCAAAACATGGAAAAGGAACTAGGCATGAGTTCAGCCAGGAGGCTGAGGCAGGAGGTTCACTGCAAATTGAAAGGCAGCCTGGGCTACACAGTGAGTTCAAGGCCAGCCTGAGCAATATAGCAAGACCCTGTCTCAAAAAACCCAAACAAAACAAACATGAAGAAGAGGAGAAATTTTATAATGAGGACCGCAGGCCAAGGGTCAGGAGCTGGCCTGGACCACCTGCTCCTGCAGTCCCGCTGATCACTCGGGTGTTGGATGCAGTGCTCTGGGGGGAGCCAGGCTGCCTTCCCAGCTGGAGGCCGCCCCGCGCTGCCCTGGGGATGAAGCGAGCCTGGCTCGGCCCTTGCAGGGGACCCTCTCACAGGCACCTCCTGTGGCCAGCTGAGCACGGTCCAGCAGGGAGGAGGCCAAATGGCAGCTGGCGGTCCTGTGGGCTGTGCTTTGTCTTTTGACGCTGCTTCCCTGCGCCCCACCTGCGGGACAGGGCCAGCCCCTCGAAGGCCTCCTCCCACCCCACTTCTGCTTTCATCCAGATGCCAACATCCACAAGGACTCATCCGCCCAGATGATTCCCGACCCAAACCTCTCAGCGTTCTCCAGCTTCTCCAGCCTGACCCTCGCCACATGGGCAGAGAGCTCCTCTCTGACGTCTTAGCCCGTACATCACATCAAAGGCCTCAGTGTCCTCTTTTCTAGGTTCTTCTGGGCCTCCCTGCATTCTTGCTCTTGAACCTTAACAATGACTTTTTTTGTGTATGGTACTGCGGACTGAGTTACAGCCCAGCCATGTTTTATTCTGAGACAGGCTCCGGCTGAATTGCTAAATTACGCAGGCTGGGCTAGAATTTGCTCTGATCCTCGTGCCTCAGCCTCCTGAGTGCTGGGATTACAGGCGTGCACCATCATGTCTGTCATCAAAGACCTTCAGTCCCCAGATCATTTGCATCATCTGGACGACCAACCAACTCTCTCCAACCCTACATTAGTTAAAGTCATGCTAGAGGCACATCCCCAACTATGTATTGGTTCATTTCCAGTTTGCAGAAAGCCCAAATGAGGGCTCCTGAGCAGGGGCCCCTGTCCTCTGGGCAATGACTCAGGAGCCGGGATCTACACACAACTCCACCACCTCCAACGAGCGGTTTCTAGGGCTGTCTGAGACCTGTGGCTTAGCAGCAGCAGGAATTTATTTCCCTTGGTTCTGGGGGCTAGAAGTCTGAGATCAAAATACTCACATGCTCAGGCCCCGGGGCCCCTGCAGACTGCGAACTCCTGGTGTCTCACTTGGGGAAGACAAGCCGCTCGCTGGTACCACAGGTGAGCCAACCTCCCTGATGGAATCCTGCGTCCTGGAGGACATGAAGTGGACGCATTGGTGCCGATGCAGATTCACAGCCCCGAAGCCAGCGAGGCTCTGTGTCACCAGGCTGGGCTCTGCTTCTTGTCTCCCACAAGTTTCCCAGTACCCGCTGCTGGCCCAGCTCTCCCAGCCGGACCTCCCCCCAGGTTCAGACCCGTGTCTCCTCCTGCCTGCAGGACACTTCCTCTTGCGTTCCCTGCCTCTTCCAGAGGGGACTGGTCTCAGCCTGCGGTGTCACCACCCAGCCCACTTCCCTGTTTTCTCCTGTGATGGGGACACCCTCATCCCAAATGAAAACTTGAGTGACCTCCTTGCCTTGTTCCTCAGATTAAACTCTGGCCAAACCTTTTTCTTTTTGTTTTTGGTGGCACTGGGGGCTACATCCAGGGCCTTCACACTGAGCTACCTCCCCAGCCCTTTTTTGTTTTGCTTTGTTTTTTGAGACAGGGTCTCACTATGTAGTTGAGACTGACCTGGAACTCACTGTGTAGCCCAAACTGGTCTCAAACCCCCAGCGATCCTCCTGCCTCACCCTCCCAAGTGCTGGAATTACAGGCGTGCACATATTATAGGCATGCACCACCACGCCCAGCCCTCTCCAGACCTTTTTATCTTTATTTTCTTTTATTATTTTGGGGAGGGTGTTGAGACCAGGGTCTCACTAAGTAGACTGACCTGGAACTCACTATGTAGCTCAGGCTTGTCTCATTCACAGCAGTCCTCCTGCCTCAGCCTCCTGAGTGCTGGGATTACAGGCACGCACCACCATGCCCAGTTTAGCCCTTTTTATTTTGAGACAATCTCTTAAGACACTAAGTTGCCCAGGCTGGGTACAAACTTGCCATCCTCCTGTCTCAGTCTCCCAGAGCACTAGAATTACATATGTGGATCACCATGCCCAGCACTAAGGCGTTTCTTTTTAATTTTTTTTTTTGTGGGGGGGATCAGGGATCACACTCAGGACCTTGCCCTTTCGAGGCATGCTCAACACCACTGAGCTACGTCCCTGACCATTCCAAGACATTTCCCAAGTCGCCTTCCTCCACTCCTTCCCTTGGTTCTCACCATCACTGCCTGCCATCCTGCCTGTAGCGGCCTCCTGGAGGGTCTTTAAGCCTCTGGTCTGGGGCCTCTCCAGCAGCAGCCACAGTGACTGTTCTGGAGAAAGGATCTGAACTCAGACCCCATAGTCTACAGGCAAAGCTTGGCCTTCCCTCTGAGGCTCCCAAGGCCCCCCTAACCGGCCCCACTTACCCTTCAGCCAGCGCCTCACTTCTTGACCTTCCAGAAACACTGGGCTTCCAGCACCAGGGGGCAGGAGGAGCTCACTGTGGATCTCAGCGACCAGTCCAAGGCCCAGCGTGCAGTAGGTGCTCAATGCGTGCTCCCTGGATAAGTGAAGAGGGTGAGAAGGTACCTGTTTGAGGGACGGACAACCTTTATTTAGATCTGCTTGGCTTATGCCATCCTGCCTTATGCTGAATGAACGTTTCCTGCTCCTACTTGGCAGAGGCAAATGCTATCTGCGTATCTGTGAAATCGGATCCCTGCCTGAGAGCCTCCTCATCAATTAATCACGACTGGCTATTTGAGCAGAACCTCTTCTCTCAGAGCACTTTTACATGGGGCGCCAGACTTTCCTGCCCCGCCAGAGCTGCAGGCTCTCTCATGGCTGTCTTGGGCTCTCACAGGATCCCACAGGGCCCCAGGAGGTGAGCCAGGAAGAAATATTTCCTTCTTTTTTATCTTTTTTCTCTCCTCGCCCTACCCTGATATGTATTTTTTCTTTTTCTCTTTTTGTAGTGCCGGAGGTCACGCCTAGGGCCTTGCACATGCCAGGCAAGTACTCTACCAAGAAAACCCGTACAAGGGTAGCGGCTGTCCAAGGAGTAGCACAAGTCAGGCGTCCGGTGTCTTCACTCTGGAACACACCGCCTTGCTCCCTGCCTGCCCGGATGTGGGCCCCGAAGGGCCGAGGCGCAGGAACTCCCTCTGCCTGGGGACCGTGCGGCCACACCCCCCAGCCCTTAGGTCACTTGTCTGTGGCTGTTCTCAGGCACACAGCCACCCAAGCCGGCCGGGACAAGTGCGGCAGGCAGTCCGCTAGGGGCTCACTGGACAGGCTCTCTCTTTCTCTCCAGACCACAGGGTTTTCTCAGTGGTTGCTCTTTTCACAAAGCCTGTGACCATCTTTTACAAGGCCTCTCATGACCACCAGCCTGAGTCAGCCTGACTCACAACTCTGCGTTCCCCACCGCGAAGCAGGAAGCCAAAGGCTTGAGGCACTTGTTTGGCTCCACCTTGGGGATGAGCTGGCTCTCCTGGCCTAGGTTTTCAGCCTGGGGCCATCACGAGGGCCTGGGAGGAGGGATGGGGTCAGGGGGTCCAAACAGGGCCTCAGGGAGGGGGACCTGGGAGGCATGGAGGCAGGTAGCCAAGCCCAAGTTAGAGAAATCATGGGAGACAGCGAAATGTAGTGTGTGTCCTAAATAACTTACCAATCTGGGTTACCTCTGCCCTTCACTGCCTTTGACTAAACCATTTCCCAATTTTCTAAAGACAGAAATTCAGTTGTAAACATTTGACATGGGAGCTAGGTGTAGTGCACTCAGAGGCTGAGGCAGGAGGATCACTGTGAGTTCCAGGCCAGCCTGGGTTACATAGTGAGTTCAAGGCCAGCCTGAACTATATAGTGAGACCTTGTCCCCAAACAAACAAACAAACAAAACATGACATGGGGATTTGGCTCAGCGGCAGAATATGTGCTTAGCATGCACAAGACCCTAGGTTCAATCCTTGGTACAGGAAAGAGAGAGAGAGAGAGAGAGAGAGAGACTGGGAGGGAAAGAGAGAGAAAAACAGTCACGGGCCACAAGCATGGCTACATTGTTATCATCACATTTTATAAACATTAAAGGAAAAAGCAAACCAAATAGCACAACTGCATCCTGGCACACTGCTCCACAGCCGTCACGAGCAGCCAGAAGGGGCTATGGCAGGGCTTGGCACGGGCACAGCACGCAGCCTGCCCTGAGGGAGGAGGTTCGCGCCTGTCTCCGCGGTTCATGCCAGAGCAGGAGCATGTGTCCGCCCGCCTCTCCTCCCTGGCAAACGCGCATCCTGCCCTCCACAGCTCACGGCTCGAAGGGGAGAACCCTGCCTAGCCACCTCTTACACAGCGGTGCACTTCCAAGGAGGGACGCGTGTGGGGGTCCAGGTGCACCCTGGGCGCGACACCCCTCGCCCTCCGCTTTGTCAGCCAGTGAAACAGTGCTGATTCACTTTGCCCGGGGGGCCTCCTCCAGGACTCCCTTTAGCAAGGCTCACTCACGCTCCACCTGAGTGTGTGCAGTCTCCCACTTTTGCACATTTGTTTTTTGTGTTTTGAGACAGCGTCTTGCTTTATAGTTCTGAACTCCCTACGTAGCCCAGGCTGGCCTTGAACTTGCAGCCATCCTCCTGCCTCTGCCTCTCAAGGGCTGGGATTACACTTGTGCGCCACCACACATATTTCTGCATATCTGAGTAAGGCTGCTTCGTTCACAAATTCTGCGCAGGGAGCCCAACCTCCACCGGTCGCCCCAGCACATCGTGCCTCTTGGCCTCGAGGGCTCCTGTCACTTCCTGCAGGCAGTCCAACCTTCATGGCCCGGCCCTTCAGCTCCCTTGCTTTTCACCTTGGTCCCAGCTGTGTCGCTGGTGCCACCTCCCTCACCACTGTCTAAGCACCCCGCCCTCCAGCCATCCCAAGGCCCATCTTGTGCATGATCTAAGGCTGATTCCTCAAGCTGCCCACGATGCCCGGTCTCAAGGGCAGCTTCTCTTATTGCTGAACACCCCGGGATTACTTTCCCCAGCTCGAACGTGGGGCCCGACCCTGGGGCCCACAGCACCCCTGGGAGTGAATCTGGGGGAGCATCATGCAGGCCACGCTCCAGAAGGATCCTCTCCCCCGAGGAGCTGGAGAGCCTTCCTGCCTCCCAGCGCTCTCGCCGCTGGACACATCAGGACACATCACGGCACCTCACTGCCAAAGTGACAACTACAATTATGCTTTGGCTGACAGCTGGAGACGAGAGAATGCACAAACAGCTGGGCCTACCCATGCCCAGGACTCAGCAGCTCGTGCTGCATGCCCAGCTGGTGGGCGAGGAGGGCCCCTCCTGCCAGGCCTGTTGGGCACCTGGGAGCCTTAGGTGAAGTCTCTGCTGGACAGGGGAGGCTACCCCAGGACCCAGGCAAGGCCTCCGCCCTGGTGGGCAGGCACGGCAGGGGCAGAGGCAGGTTGAGCCAAGCACCCAGGAGTGAAGGCTGTTCTGCTGGGCAGAGTGAATCACCCGGGGCGTGTCCATGACGTCTAGGGGGTCTCTACTGAGACCTGCTGTCGAGCTCTTCAGGTGTCAAACATTTCTTCCTTGCATATGTTCCATCTTTCACTCTGCCCCAATCTGGTGAGGAAGCTTCTTTTATTATCCTCACTTTACCTGGTAAGAGAACTGAATCCCAGTGGGGTGCGGTGGTGCACACCTGTTATCCCAGCACTGGGGAGGCTGAGGCAGGAGGACTTCTGTGAGTTTGAGGCCAGCCTGGGCTACACAGTTAAGTTTGAGGCCAGCCTGAACCATATAGTGAGACTCTGTCTTAAAAAAAAGAAAGAGAAAAAGAAAGAAAACTGAGTCTCGGGGAGCAATCCGCCTGAAGCCACACGGCTGGCAGTAAACTGTAGGCAAGCATGGACTGGACAGCCTGGGTTCCGAGAGCAGCGGCTGTGTGCCTCCCGGTCCTTAAACGCAGTCCTGGCTTCAAGGAGTGGGAACTCCGGTGTAGCCCCACCTAGGGGGGAGTTGAGTGAGGCCTCCAAAGACTTTGGCCAGGATCTTAACATGGAAAATGACACAGGTGACAGGTGCTGGGCTGTGCAGCTGGGCAACAAATACAACTGCCCAGCGGGAGGGTTTCTTCCAAGAGTCAGCAGGAAGCCGCTGTGGGGCTGCTGCCGCCTGTGGAGGTGGAGCACAGGGAACTGTCCCTTTTTCTCCGCCTGCTCCCTTGGCAGGGCTCTGGCCCAGGTCTGGGGGAGCAGTGGGCTGAGGGTGTCGGGTACTCCCGAGAGAGCTGCTGCCTTTCGCGGGCCCCTTACTGGGCATAACCTGCCGGTCCTCACATTCGGCCCGACACAGGCAGACCACAGCAGGGACAGACGGACAGATGGGCACAGCAGCCTGAGAACTTTGCTCAAGGCCCTCCAGATGGGCATGAAAGGCCAGTGGGGCTGGGGACACAGGAGTGTTTGTATTTCAAGAGCAGGCTGCCCATGAATCACCAACTTCATTTTGTGCTTTCAGCCCTGCGAAAGCATCATTTCCACCCAGTCTCCCGCGGGGCTGGCGGCCAGAGCCTCTTCGTGGGGCTATAAATAGCAGATCATCAACTCACCTCTTGTGAGCTCATCACAGGCTCCTGGTTTACTGCGCGTCTTCCAGCAGCCTGCGCGGCACTGCACTCAGATTCCCCAGGTGAAGCTTGGCTGAGAGACCCCGGCGAGCTCAGGGGCAGAGGAGGGGGCTGCGGGGCTTTGGTTCCCAGAGCTGTTCGGGGTGACAGCGAGGGCGGGGCAGACTTTTGAAGAGCTTGCCCTGTAAGACGTCATAATTATGATCTCTGGGCTCTGCGCTCCTCTCCAATTAAATGCAGCAGTGAGGGACTGTCGTTTCTCTACACGTCCTACAAACCAGGGCAAAGGAGCCACCAAGCACACAAGCCAAGTGGAACAGGTAGCAGCAAATGGAAGGCTTTGCCCCTTCTACGGACTCAGCCCTGAGTGAAACACGGCTCCCTGGCTTCGCAGGGAACGGCATTTTTTCAGAACTGCTCCCAGTGCTGCCCCCCAGGGTGGCAGGCACGGTGCCCAGCCGCACATGCATCTCCTCATCAGGGCACCACAAAGGCCACACGTGCCAGCTGCCCACAGGCTGCACTTTCTGCAGAGTGCAGACCCTCTCAGCACACAAACCAGGCAGGAACCCGGAGGGTGGGCCGCAGGTGCGGCCAGACTGCAGAGCCTGCTCTCGGAAGGGGGCTGTGTGTCCCCGGAGCCCACCGTGGCATGGGGGCTGCTGAGCGATCTGAGCCTCGCTCTCCTCTGTGCAGTTCTACGCACTCTGTGGCCAGGTGATCCCGGCTCCTCAGCCTCCCAGCCCCAGGCCCCTGAACATTCCTGTCACCACCATCTCCCACACTGAACTCCCTCTGTGTTCTCCAGTTTCCAAGCAGCGCTTCTGGCCTGGCCGGCTGCTTTTCCTTGCACTTCCTTCCTCTGGGGCCCTACAGCAGGCAGAGGGAAGTAGGACTCGCGAAGCCCCACTCCGGGACCACCCTCCTGCCATCTGCGCCCTCCTCTTCATGGCCACAGCCCCACAACCGAGAAGCAAGAGTCCAAGAACACAGATTCCCGCCTCCCCCCCCAGACTGCCTGAGAGACCCCCAAGGGGGATCCAGGGCTGGTTTCCTGAGGAGCTCCCCTGGTCGTCTGTCTCGCCAAGGTTCAGAACTCTCCGGCCTGTGAGTTCTGCCAGCTCCCTCTCTTACCCTTCTGACCTATGGCTATCAAAACTAAAACTAACTTTCTTTCCTTCCAGTACTTGGGATTGAAACCACATTCTTCTCACTCAGTGACATCCCCAGCCCTTTTTTAATTTCTGATTTTGAGATAGAGTCTCATTAAGTTGCTAGGTTGCCTAGACGGGCCTCCAACTTGCGACCCTCCTGCCTCAGCCTCCCAGGGTGCTGGGATCACAGGTGTGCACCACCAGGCTTGGCCTCTTCATTTTCTTAAAGCACAGTTTACCTTCTGTCACTCTCCTGCTCAAAATCTTGGGTGGTTTCTTGCTGGAGCAGGAAAGTCTAGAGCCCTTAGCTTGGTGTTCAAGGCCTTATCTGTCTGGTCTATGCACTGTCTGGCCGACCTCTTGAAATTCCTCCTCACACCACAGCCACCTTTCCCTGCGCCGGGCTCCAGGCTGTTTCCCTCCTCTGTTTGTTGAGGCTTCAGGTGGCAGTTGGGCAGAGAGGCTCACTGAAATGACTACAGCCGTCTCCAGGACTCCAAGCCCTCCCGTAAGAGGGGTGAGGGTCAGGGCCCCCATAATCCTCTGTGGCCTGCAGGTGGAAGCAGGTCCCCTGGAAAGACAAGCCGAGAGCAGGGACCCAGTAAAGCAGGAGAGGAGGAACCGCCTCGAGTCCATTGCTAGTCCATGGGCCTTCTTATCAGCACAAGAGACAGGGTGGCCTGGCAAGGAGTCCTGGGGCGAGGGCCCCACTGCACAGGGCCTGGCGTGCGCTTCTGTCCCCGTCCGCAGACCAGAGCAGAAGCCGCAGCTGGACCTCGCTGCTGTGATCTCCGTGGTCATGAGCACCTTAGTCACTCCTTAAACAAAGTGTACATTTGAACTTCGCCCCATCGTCCATCAAGGAACACCCACCCGCTGAGTGTGGTGGCCTGGCCTGTAATACCAATGACTCAGGAGCCTGAGGCAGGAGGACTGCAAGTTCAAGGGCAGCCTGGGCAGTGTAGTGAGACTTGGTTCAAAACAAAAAAAGTAAAAAGGGCTGGGGAGCAGCTCAGTGGAAGAGTGCTTGCCTAGGGTGCTCAAGGACCTGGGTTCAATGCCCAGGACTGCGAAAAGGAAAACTAATTAATAAACAGCAACTCAAAAGAAAAGAAGGCACCAGGCAGGGTGGCGCATGCCTGTAATCCCAGCACTTGGGAGGCTGAGGCAGGAGGATCTCGGTGAGTTCGAGACCAGCCTGGGCTACATAGTGAGTTCCAGGTCAGTCTCAACTACACAGTGAGACCCTGTCTCAAAAAAACAAAAAAACAAAACAAAACAAAAACAAAAAACAAACCCAAAACAACAACAAACTAAAAAAGAAAAAGAAAAACAAGAAAAGAAGATCTGCGTGGACTGAAAGCCAAGATACTTCACAATCGGCCTGGAAACTTAACTGAACGTGCTTCTGGGTGAAAACTGACATTGAAAACTGTTGAAATATGGCGGAAGAGTCTCAGCAATCTGCCTGCTTCCACACCACTAAAAGGGACCCTAAAGGAATAAGAAGAGGAAGAAGCAAGAGAAGACGAAGGGGTCGGAGTGTCGGAGGTGGAAGGCAGGAAGGGGCGGTGAGCCACGCAGCAGCGCGGAGGACGCCGAGGTGGGGGGCTCCTGCGGGACGCCCCGAGTATATTCCCCGGGAACTTGGATCTGCACACCAGGCGTCGTGCAGGGTGGGAATGAGGAGCAGACCCGAAAAGATGGGGGATACATGGAAACGCGTTTAAGGAGCTCCTAGCCCGCCCCAGGCTGGACACCTAGAGCCCTCTTCTGTAGAAACTGCGCAGGCGCGAGGGAAAGGCCTCTAGCAGCCCTAGACCTTTGGGGCCCCCACGGAAAGAGCCAGCTTTGGACCAGCTGATCACACATGTCATTTTACAGGAGTAGACAGCGGGCCTCTAGACATTCAGGGAAACCCGTGTGTGCCTGTGGGGGTGAGGGCGGGGGGAGCAGGAAGAAGGCGTACATTAAGGGAGAAAACTTTAACAATGGTATAAAATTCTCAGCGAGAGACAGGAAGATTTACATGTCAAGGTTCGGCATCATCATGAAATGCCACCATACCAGGGATGAAGGAAAGACCATAAAAGAATTCAGACACCTGCAATCCCTGCTACTCAGGAGGCTAAGGATCAGAAATTTGAGGACAGCCTGGGCACCCTGGCAAGAGCCTATCGCAAATAAAATAAAAAGGGCTGCGGATGCAGCTCGGTGGTAGAGTATTTCCTTAGTATGATGAGCACTTGGATTCAACCCAGTACCACACACACGCACACCCGCGCGCGAGCACGCGCGCACACACACACACACACACACACACACACACACACACAGGAATCAGAGCTGACCAGACTTCCCAGCCACAACCCTGGAAGTGGAAACAGAACGGAGTGAAAATTACCTACGGTAAACCCAGTCCATTTATCAAGAGGAACGGGAGACATCCAGGTGTGGGGCACATGACTGTAATCCGAGCACTTGGGAGGCTAAGGCAAGGGGATCACAACTTCAAAGACCCTGCCTCAAAAAAAGAAAGCAAACAAAAATAGAGGAATGGGAAAATATAAAGATATTTTCTGACAAGGGAGTTCCGAAGTCACTGGCTTCTCGTGCTCCCTTTGTCAGGAAGCCCTCCATCTACAGAATAATCAAAGAATGAGGAGACCTCCAGGGCACTGGGGGTGCAGCTCGGAACTACAGCACTTACCTCAGGGCTAGTGTATGAGGCCTGGGGCTGAACACCAGCAGCGAGGTCAGGATCTGGGGCCCGGAACCGGAAATGAGATCGTGAGCAGCCAGACCCGAGCCCACCCGGGCTCCGTCCCTTCCTTTTGTTGAGGGGCCAGTC
The DNA here is from genome assembly GCF_012274545.1 of Fukomys damarensis. Lineage (NCBI taxonomy): Eukaryota > Metazoa > Chordata > Mammalia > Rodentia > Bathyergidae > Fukomys > Fukomys damarensis. The sequence continues at coordinate 5,194,045 of NW_022900921.1, read as the reverse complement.
TGACCCTCTCCGTCAGGGCTGTACCCCCTTCAGCTGCTCAAGCTGAAGTCCCTTCTGTGTTTTCTCTTCCTTTCAAGCTCTTCCTTGCACACCTGCCTGTGTCTCACACTGGCATGTCCAGAAATGCTTTTCTATGAAGATGAGTCAAGAATCTACTCTGAAGGCAAGGGTTGGGTTCCCCATCTCCTCCTTGGAGGACCTCCTCAGACCCCTTTCCATGATAGTAGGGTTGCCAGATAATTTTTTTTTTTTTTTTTTTTTGTATCGAGCATTGAATTCCGGACTTTCTACTTGTGAGGCAGGTGTGGTGACCCTGAGCTAAATCCCCGGCTCTAAAACATTCCTGGGATTAAATTTGCATTTGAAAACTTATTTGTTATTAATCTGAAATTCAAATTTAACCAAGCATCCTGGAGGGTTTTGTTTACTTCTGTTTGTTTGTTTGTTTTTGAGTGGTGGCAGGGATCAAATACAGGGCCCTTCAGTGTCTCTAATGAACATAGATGCAAAAATCCTCAATAAGATACTGGCAAAAAGAATGCAGAAAATCATCAGAGTTATACAGCATGATCAAATAGGATTCACTCCAGAGATGCAGGGTTGCTTCAACAGACACAAACCAATACAGGTAATACACTACATTAACAGAGTCAAGGACAAAAACCATATGATCCTCTCAATGGTTACAGAAAAAGCACTTGATAAGAGTTCAACACCCATTCATGATTAAAGCCCTACAGACAATTTGGATGGTCTTCATCCCAATCTGATAAAAACCATCTATGACAAACCAACAGCCACCACCATACTAAATGGACAAAAACTGAAAGCCTTCACTCTAAACTCAGGAACAAGACAAGGATGTCCACTGTCACCACTCTTGTTCAAAATAATTCTGGAATCACTAGCCAGAGCAATTAGACGAGAAAGAAAAGCAATAAGGATAGTAAAGGAAGAAGTTAAATTATCATTATTTGTGGGTGACATGATACTTTACATAGAAGACCCCAAAAGCTCCACCAAAAGACTCCTAGACTTAATAATCAAATTCAGTAGCATAGCTGGATGCAAAGTCAACACTCGAAAATCAATAGCCTTCCTGTACACAAGTAAGAGATTCAGTGAGAGAGAAATTAGGGACACAACACCTTTCACAATAGCATTCAAAGAAATGAAATACCCAGGAATTAATCCAGCAAAGGAATTAAAAGACCTTTACACAGACAACTACAGTACCCTGAAAAAGGAGATCAAAGAGGATATCAGAAAATGGAAAGATATCTCTTGTCCTTGGGCAGGAAGAACCACTATAGTGAAAATGGCAACACTTCCAAAATTGTTCTACAGATTTAATGCAAACTTTTTTTTTTGGTACTGGGGATCAAACTCAGGACCTGCCCTTTTGAGGCAGATGGTGGCAAAACTGAGCTACAGCCCCAGCCCTGATTTGATGCAATCTTGATCAAAATGCCAATAGAATATCTGACAGAATGAGATAAAACAATTCTAAAATTCATTTGGAACCAGAAGAGACCTAGAATAGCAAAAGCAATTCTGGGCAACAAGGCAAGACGGGGCATCACAATTCCTGACTCGAAATTATATTACAAAGCTACAGTGATTTAAAACAAACAGCATGGTTCTAGCAAAACCAAAAAACAAACAAACAAATAAACACAGGCCTGAGGATCAATGGAACAGATTAGAGGATGCAGAAACAACTCCAGACATATTCAGCCACCTTATCTTTAACAAAGGAGCCAAATACCTTCACTAAAAGAAAGACAGCCTCTTTAATAAATGGTGCTGGAAAAACTGGCTTTATTCATGCCAAAGATTAAAACTAGATCTATAGTTTTCACTATGCACTAAACTAAAATCAAAATAGTTCAAAGATCTAAATATTAAAACAGAAACACTGAGCCAGGGATTTAGCTCAGTGGCGCTGCACCTGCCTCCCAAATGCAAGGTCCTGAGTTTGATCCCCAGTACCAAAAAAAACAAAAACAACCCCCCCAAAAAAACAAACACTGCATCTGCTGCAAGATAGAATAGGTAAGCCGGGTGTGGTGGCGCATGCCTGTAATCCCAGCATTGGGGAGGCTGAGGCAGGAGGATCGCTGTGAGTTCAAGACCAGCCTGGGCTACACAGTGAGTTCCAGGCCAGTCTCAACTATATAGTGAGACCCTGTCTCAAAAAGAAAGAAAGAAAGAAAAGATAGAATAGTTAGAACACTTGAAGACATTGGTGTAGGACTATATGAACAAAACCCTGATTGAACAGGAAAAATCATAAGAATCAACAACCTGGATCTCATCTTATTAAAAACCTTTTGCACAGCAAAAGACACCACTAAAAGAATGAAGAGATGACCCACAGAATGTGGGAAAAAATATTTTGTCAGACAAAGGACTACTACCTAGAATATATAAAGAACTCCAAAATATCAGATCCCCAAAATTAAAGATCCAGTCCCAAAATGGGCATCTGAAATGAACAGACACTTCTCAGGCGAAGTAGAAATGGCAAATAAATATGTGAGAAAATGTTCAACATCACTGGTCATTCAAGAGACGCATTAACACTAAGATTCCTTCTCACTCCAGAAAGAATGGCTGCTATCAAGGAATTAACCACACTCCAAAATGTTTGGTGTCATGTTTTTGCCATGGCCAGTAGTAGTACGCTATCGCTAAGTCTACGTTTACCATACAGAAAACTAACATGGTGTGATAAGACCTGTGCAAGCCCTTTACACAGGTCTTCAGGTTTAGTACGTTTATAGGGAGAACACCGAAGCCACCCAAAAACACCTTTAGTGTTTCTTTTTCTTCAAAATTGGCCTTAAAATTTGAGCCTCTGCTATGGCTTGTATCTAGATGTTCCCCTAAAGCCCCCTGCAGTCCAAGTGGGGGGTCTTGGAGGTGGCTGGATCGAGGGTGTGTGCTGCTGCAGTCAAGGGTGCAATGCCGGGACTAAGGGCGGGCAGCCTGGGTCAGATATAAGGGACAGAGAGAGGCTTGTTGCTTGTAGCGAGTTGCTTGCTTGCTACTTGCTGCCTTCTGCCTGCACTGCTTTGCTGTGCACTGCTTATCTTCTGTGATGCCTTTTAGCCGTGCCACCCCGCCTTGGAGCCAGGCGACTAGGGACTAAAACCACTACACCTGTGAGCCAAATAAACCTTTTCTCCAGAAAGAAAGAAAGAAATAACAAATGCTGGCAGGGCTGTAGGGAAAAAGGAACCCCTCCCCACTGCTGGTCGGAGTGCAGACTGGTGCAACCACTGTGGAAATCAGCGTGGAGATTCCTCAAAGAACTAGGATCAGAGGATCCGTTTGACCCAGCTGTTCTCCTTCTTCGTATCTTCCAAACATATTAAAAGCATCGCACTACAGTAATACATGTGCATCCATGTTTATAGCAGCACAATGTATAATACCTAAAGCTTGGAAACAGCTGAAATGCCTATCAACTGATGATTGGGTAAAGATGTAGTTTTTAAAATATATAACGGAGTATTACTCTGCCATCAAGGAGGATATGCTTAGCCGGGCGTGGTGACGCACACCAGTAATCCCAGCACTTGGGAGGCTGAGGCGGGAGGATCGCTGTGAGTTGGAGACCAGTCTGGGCTACATAGTGAGTTCCAGGTCAGTCTCAACTACATAGTGAGACCCTGTCTCAAAAAAAAAAAAGAGACATTTCTAGCTAAACGGATGCACCTTGAGACCATACTCTGTGATAAACCAGACACACATATTTAGATACTGCACTGTTCCTCTGGTGTGAGAACCCAAAAGAGTAAATAAGGACCAAAATGTATAACAGATATAAGGAAATGGAAAGAAAATCGTCAAATGAGGAGAGGAACCAGAGAAGGGAGAGGCAAAGGAAAGAAGGAACGAGAACAAGAGGGATAAGAGAAGGAAAAATGAAAACAAAGCTTTTGTAAATAAGGAGGGGAAGAGGAGTTGAAGGGAGGAGAGGTGAACGGAAACAAAAGAAGCAACACAACATATCGCGTACAGGTACAGATTCCAGGACGAGAGCTACCATCACGTATATCTAAAATGTACCAGTCAAACAGCAAAACAAAACCCAAGGCCTTGCGCCTGCTAGGTCAAGTACCTACCACCACAGAACTCCACCCGCAGCCGTGATCTTGTGTTAGCTAAATCTGGGGCCAGAAATGTAGGTTCTCCTTTCACTAAACCCACAAAATAGGGCTGTGGTCAGAGAGACAATGGAACCAGAAATTTCCCTTCAAGTTAATGCAGAGATCTGTGCAGAAAGGACTGACCCTCCTCCTCCAGCGCTGCGCAGTGATTTGGCACTGTAGGCAGAAGGGAATCACCCATCACTGCGGCTGCCGCCAGTCCAGGGGCTGGGGTGTGGCGCAGGGCACAGCATTCATGTGGCATGCATGAGTCCCTGGGGACAGCCCGGGACCACAGAGAAAAAGGATACAGTGGACTTTAGAGGTGAAGCAGCCCTCCCAAAGCTCAAAGCATCCCTGCAATACATCAGTGTATCATCTGGAAACACACAGAGGTAAATTTATATGATAAAGTCAAGAAGTTAAAATCTGAACATTTTAAAACGCAGAGCACAAATATAAAGCACTTTTACTGCTATGATATTCACTATTCCTTCTGTGAGAAGACGTCAACAGCAGCCAGCAGGGAAGAAGTGTCAGAAGTCCAGAAGGGTTAAGATGAGCAGCCACCAGCTGGGTGCAGTGGTGCATGCCTGCAAGTCCGCCACTCTAGGAGGCTGAGGCAGGAAGACTGCCAAATAGGAGCTCAGCCAGGGCACTTTAGCAACTTAGTGATACTCTGTTTATAAAATAAAAAATAAAAAAGGGCTGCGGTGTAGCCCTGGGTTCAATCCCTAGTACCAAAAAACTCAAACAAACAAACGAACACCACACCATGTACCTACTCTACAAAACCATTGGTTGAATAAAAAATGAATTTGCTTAAGCATTTTCAAGGTTTTCTAAGAACAGGTGACAGTGGTCACGTTTCCTTCTTTCCACTCACTGAAAAGCGAACCAAGGACCTCTCCAATGCTACCAAGTACTCTACGACATAGCTACATCACTAACTGTTTTTATTTGACTTTGAAACAGGGTCTAGCTAAACTGCCCAGGCTGTCCCTGAACGTGTGATCGTCCTGTCTCAGCCCTCTGAGGGGCTGTGATTCCAAGCACGCGCCATCACTGCCAGCTAGTGTTTTTCAAATGGTAAAATAGCTGTATCAAATTAAAACATGAATCTATTACAGAAGTGTAGGACGGCCATTTATTTGGATCCTCCCAATGACAGGGAGTGCCTGCCGTTCAATGCAAAGGAGAATTGTATATGTTTCAGCTGTGGTTCTTTAAAGTTCTTCCTATTAAAGACGAAATCTGAGGGCTAGGGGTGTAGCTCAGTGACACGACATGTGCTTCGTAGGTGCAAGGACGAAGGTTCGATTCCCCCTTTACTCCTCATCACGGGGAAGGGGAGAGGTGGAGGTAGCTTTACAGAACTTTCACACTTCGGCCCTATGCTCACCTTGAAAGACCCAGGAAGAACGAACGGTCCTCTCCAAAATCGTCCTCTAAACTTCTACACAGGTTGCAGGGCCTGACTGTACCTGAGGCCCACCTGTTACCTAGTCTCCCTCCTGCTGCCCTCTCCCTCTCCTTCTGGGAACAGGAACACGTTCGGTTCCTCAAAGATGTGCTTCAAATAAGGCGCTGACTGGAGTTTGAGTGTGGCCCGAGGCGTGCAAAACAGCATAAGAGTTTAACCTGCTCCCAACTTGAGGGCCCAGAGTTCTTCAAACGAAGAGCAGCCACTAGCCTGCTTTTTAAAGCACACCAATCTTAAGGATTCTGGCAGAAAACACTTGTCTAATTCAGTAGGGAAAGTCACGCTTACATTTACAACAAGCTCGGACATTCTTTTCTATTGTTCCACCGATTAAGGTGGCGGCACCACTGAGCTAAATCCCCGGCCTCCGGTCTCAAAATTTGAGACGTGTTCGTGCTAAATTGCTAAATTGCCCAGGCTGGGATGGAACTGGTGACCCTCCTGCCTCAGCCTCCCAGATGTCTGGAATTACAGGGGTGGGCCACCATTATGGATTTAAATTCCTTGTCTCTGGGGCAAATAAACAGGAAACCCAGGAGTCCATGGTTCATGTTTCCACCACCCACTAGGTGGCCTCCGTGAGCCGTTTCCGTTTCCGGGGATTTTGCACGCTCACACTGGGTCCTCTGGGCACCGGTGAAAATCAGAGGAGATGCAGCCTGCGCTGGAGGGGAAGCAAAGACGCCTTTCCAGCCCCGCCAGCCACAAGTCAGAGTGCTCCAGAGAGCCTGCAAACTCAGGAACGTGAGCACAGACATCGCCAGGACGGTCCTCGCTGTGAAACATGAGTCAACGGCTGCTAGGCACAGACTTGGGCACCCACTTTCTGGGGGGTAATTTGGCAAAGCAAAAAACTGCTGAAAGTGTACATGGTCTTAGGAATTAAGAATTCCGCTTCTCCAGATTCAGCAGAAGGAAAAGAAGCTATGCACAGCCGAGCAGTAGCTTGTTTGAAAGTGTAAGTCCCAGAAGCACTAATTAAATTTTTCCATGACAGTTTTGTTAAACTTGTAAAACTTCATTTTAGAAGGAATAGGCCAGTAGTTTAGTTCTGGAGTCTTACATTCAACAGTGACAACCAACTTGCAAACTATGTGGTGAAGCAGATGATTAATATACAGAATGCATAAAGAACTCACGATATTCAACACCAAAAGCACAAGTAACCCAACCAATAAATGCAAATGAACCGAATACACACTTCTCGAAAGAAGTACAAATGGACAATAATTATGAAAAAATCCTCAACATCATTAGCCATCAGGGAAACGCAAATCAACCACACTGAGATTCTATCTCATCCCAGTCAGACTGGTTATTAACAAGAAATAAAAAACTGCAAATGTTGCTGGGCGTGTAATCTTATTACACTTATTATTATTAAGATTACATGCCTGTAATCTTAGCACTCGGGAGGCTGAGGCAGGAGAACTCTTATGTTTAAACCCAGCCCCAGGAACTTAGCAAGGCCCTGTCTCAGACAAAATAAAGGAAGGGCTGGGAATGCAGCTTCGTGTTCCAGCACCCCTGGGTTTAATCTCCAGTACTGAACGAACGAATGAATGAATGAATAAAATGAAGCTGGTGAGGATGTGCAGAGAAAGGGAACCTTACACGCTATTGATGGAACTGTAAATTACCACAGCTATTATGGGAATCAATAGGGAGGCCACTCCAAGAATTATAAACAAGGCAGGCGCGGTGGTGCACACCTGTAACCCTGGCATTCCGAAAGGCTGAGGCAACAGCATTCCAAGTTGGAGCTCAGCTGGGAATGTAGCAAGAGCCTATCTCAAAATAAAAAACCCAAAAGGGCAGTGGATGGAGCTCAGTGTGAAGGCCCTGGGATCTCTCCTGATACTGCAAAAACACAAACAAAAACACTAAATAAACTCTACCACCATGCCTGGGTGTACACCAGAAGCAATCAGAGGTAGCATACAGAAGAGGTACCTGCACTCCTGTGTTTAGTATGGCACTGTTCACGGTTTCCAGACTAGAAAATCACCCCAATGGCCTCCCAGATGAATGGAGAAAGGCCATGCAGGGCGCATACACACGGAGTAAACTGTGCCACAAAGAAGTCCCGTCACGCGTAGGAAATGGTAGCGGAGATTGTTCTGTTGAGCGAAGTAAGCCAGACTCAGAAACACAGCTACTGAGTGTTTTCTCTCATATGTGAAACCTGGGGAAAACAAAACAAAACAAACCCCAAAATGAAAGTCGAAGGGGTATAATTAAGGCAGAGGAAAGAGGCCAAGGGGAGGGGGAGGAAAAGAGGGCCCTAGGGAGGGTGGGTGTGTGTGGGTATGAGTCTGTGAAAATGTCACCGGAAACGGCTCAGTTAATATGTGCTAGTAATTACAATAAAAAATTGACGATGTAGAAGTTCAAACACCATAATCAAAAAGGTAAATGTTGATGTGTATCAGACTGTCTTTGAGACAGAAAATATTCTTTCTTCTTTTCAAATGCTCCATAATATTTGTCTACGTGTGAAAGATTATATATGATTTCACAAACAAAATTCCATTCAATTCCCAAGGTAAAAATAACATAAGTAGTGTTCTATAATAACAACACAATAAACACTGCCATTTACAACATTTCAAACGCAGACAAAAAGTGCCCTTCTACCTGGGAGTGTGAGGAAGGCCTATATTAAATAATTTCATGATCAAAAGGAAGATAAAAACTGAATCAGCAGAATTTCTAGAAAGCAGTCATAGTAATACACCATATAAAAGCATCTAAGAGTACAGGTAAAGCAGCATTCAGTAGGAAGATGTACACTCTTGTTTTGTTTTGTTTTGTTGTTTTGAGACAGGGTCTCACTATGTAGTTGAGACTGACCTGGAACTCACTATGTAGCCCAGGCTGACCTTGAACTCACAGCAATCCTCCTGCCTCAGCCTCCTGAGTGCTAGGATTACAGGTGTGTGCCACCACACCCGGCTGAAGATGTACAGTTTTATCAGGTGTGGTGGCACACACCTGTACTGCCAGCACGTGGGAAGCTGAGACAGGAAAATCACATGCAAGTTGGAGGCAGCGTGACTTACATGGTGAGACCTCATCTCAAAAAACATAAAAAAAGATGGCCGCGGTGGTAAACGCCTGTAACCCCCACACTTGGGAGGCTGAGGCAGGAGGATCACTGCGAGCTCGAGGACAGCCTGGGCTACATAGTGAGTTTAGGGCCAGCTTGAACTACAAAGGGAGACCTTGCCTCAAAAAACAACAAACAAACAAACAAAAATTAACAAGTAAGTAATTAAAATTAAAATTAAACAAAGGATAAACTAATAAATTGACAAGTTAATCAGCTAACAGAAATGTAGTATTAGGCAGGCAGTTCGACGTTAGTGGGCCCAAAGGACAAATGGGGAGGGGGGTCTCAAACAGTGAGCACTGTGGTTCCAGGAAGAAACAGCCATCAGTGTGTAATACCTTTGAAATACCTCAGACTCGGCGGTCTCACAGAACACAGGGACGTCTTCAGGTGACACGCTGTGCACAGTCCTTTTGAGGCCCCTAGTTCCAGAATGAGGCCCTTCTGCCAGGTTCCCAACTTCCATCATCTACGGCCCAGGGACGGCAGGGAGAGAGATGTTCTGCGAAGACCTTCTGCCTCAGGCCTGGCCTGGTGTAAAGGAAGAACAGGTCTCCCTAAATGAAGAACAGGTTTCCCTTATCTTACCTGATGGGAACCCCCGAGGAAGGGTGGACTGTCTAAGAAGCACAGGAAGACGCTCGTGCAGTTCCAAAGGACTTCTAAGTAAACACATATGGAAGCCACCATAATCACCCGAGCTCCTGAACCCCAGGAGACACTTTTGAGCGTAACAGTTATTCAGATTAGCACTCGGTGTGCTGTGCACCTTTTCACTGGAAAGTGTGACTTTCCCTCCATCCACTTTATTGTAAATTCTCCTCATACCTCTGCATGGCCTGAGGGTCTTCACTGAATGCTTTCATCAAGGACCTCAGAGAACGGAGGTCTCAGGAAGCGAAGGGCTGGTTCCTCCCTGTGTCCGGACCCAGCTTCCTGAAGACAGTAGAACCTATCAGTGAATAAGTTGTTTTTAGGGGGAAATTAGTCAATAAATTAGGGAAGATACAACCTAAGTTAATCATTTAAATAGACAGGAAATGTACACAATACCCAAAATTACAAGGGTAACATAATCAAACAAGAGAAAGTAAAAAATATAGCAAGGCCAAATAAAAAACCCTAAAAATTCTCCTCATGGGCCAGGCATAGTGGTACACACTTGTAATCTTAGCACTTGGGAGGCTGAGACAGGAGGATTTTGGTGAGTTCAAGGTCAGCCTAAACTACACAGTAAGACCCTGCCTGTCTCAAAAAAAAAAAAAAAAAAAAAAAAAAAAAAAGGGA
>NW_022900921.1:5175134-5183960 GCF_012274545.1 Fukomys damarensis | reverse complement strand
ACCACAGACAACCCCGACTTAATAAAAAAAAAAAAAAAAAAAAAAAAAGGAACAGGGATTTAGCTCAGTGTTTCTGCCATCTGCCTTGCAAGTGCAAGGGCCCAAGTTCGATCCTAGGTATGGAAAAAAAAAAAATACACACACACACACACACACACATATATTTATTTATATACAATCTGCACAATCTTTTCCCAATATATTTGAAAAAATATGAAAAATAAAATTTTCTCAAAAAACTAGAAAACCAAACCAATCTGAATAAAAAGATAATAAAATCTCTAAAATACTTACCCTCTCCCCCAAACAAGAAATAACTGAACCTACTGTTCCACAGGGGACTTACACAATTCTACCTTTTAAAGAGAGATAAATTCAACTTTTTAAAAAATGCTCCAGGCTAGAAAAAGAAGACAGATTCTTGTCACAAATCAAATATCTCATATAAATTCACTGAAACTGTAGGGGAGGAAAGATTTCTTCTCTTTACCCTTTCTAAGGTTTGTGGCTGAGGTTCCTATAGCACCAGGTAGATTAACAAGAGAAAAGCACACCAAGTTATTTAATAGAAATTTCCCATCACACAGGCATTTCAGAAGTGAAGATCCTAAGAAGCACACATTTTTTTCTTCTGCAGGGCTGGAGACCAAAGCCAGAGCCTCACAAAAATGCTAGGTAAGCGGGGCCAGGATTTACCTCAGGGCTTCCACCACCTGCCTTGCAAGCATAAGGTCGCGGGTTCGATCCCTGATACAAAAAAAAAAAAAACAACAACAAAAACCAAAAGAGAAATCCTAGGCAAGCACTCTATTACCAGGGTACATCCCCAGCCCAAAACTTGTCTATTTTTATGATTTGATTTGATGAAGAGGGGAGGGTTGTGGAAAAATATGCTAGGAGGGCACAAGTGTGATTTAATGGTAGTAAAACTTGGGGAGACTTGTCGAGCCTGTGTGTTCAAACTCTTCTCTGTGTCCTGGTGTTTTCAGACGTAAGAACATTCCTTCTCTCTCTACATAGTGCGTATTTCTCAAATGAGGGTCATATGATTTGTTCCAGATAAGGGCAGAAGGGGGGATAAGAATGACCTTCCTGATTCTGCTTTCTCAAATACAAAATGCCTCTTTATTTATTTATTTATTTATTTATGCATTTTTGGGGGGGTACTGGGGATCAAACTCAGGACCTTACAATTGCAAGGCAGACGGCAGAACCACTGAGCTAAATTCCGGGCCTATTTATTCTTATTATTTATTTTTTTAATCTGCAAAACCTGAGATGGAACCCAGGGCCTCATGCATGCGAGGCTGCCTGCCTACTACTGAGCTTACACCTCTAACCCCCAAGGGGCCATATTTTGGGTAGCATATTTTGAACCCATCAGTACCAACATAAAATAAACATTACAAGAATAAAGAAAACAAACAGAAAAGTCCAGGCCAATTTAATCTGTAGATGTGAATGCAAAAATCTTAAACTTTAGAAAACAAAACTGGTATAGAGGAATACTGTAATCCCATTTACTGGAACATTTTCAAAATATTTTGGGTTTCTCTTATAAGAGAAACCATGTGATATTTAAGGATGTGTTTTTTAATTCATATTTCACTTAACATTATGGTCTCAAGGTACACCCATTCTCTTACAGATAACTCAAGCTTATCCTTCTTTATGACAGAGTAGTACTCCATTGTGGGTAGTACTCCACTGTGAGGTTGAAGTCGGAGAATGCCAAGTTTGAGGCCCATCTGGGTAGCTTAGCAAGACTCTGTCTCAAAATGAAATTCTGAGCTGGGCGTGGTGGTGCATTCCTGTAATCCCAGCTCGGGAGGCTGAGGCAGGAGGATTGCTATGAGTTTGAGACCAGCCTGGGCTACACAGTGAATTCCAGGGCAGTCTGAACTACACAGTGAGACCCTGTTTCAAAAAACCCCCAAAAAATATTCTGAAAAAGGACTGTAGCTCTGTAATAGAGCATTTGCCAAGCATGTGTGAGGTCTCAGTTTCACTTTTTGGGGTATCACAATTAAAAAAGAAAAGAAAAATAAACAAAATCCAAACGTATCCAGAAAGAATAATATATTGCATTTAAATGGAATTTGATCTCGAAATAGAAATAAAGCTCAATGTTTTAAAACCCACTAATAGCTCGTCACGTGGATAGTTACAAATTGAAAACCATATCTTTATAAATAGCAAAATGGAATTTGATAAAATTAAACACTTTTTTTGGCAGTGCCAGGATGGAACCCAGGGCATCACACATCTAGGCAAACAAAGTGTTCTACACCTGGGCCACACACATAACTGCTGAACACTTAAAAAAACCTTTTCATTAGTACCCATTTGCAGTTTCTAACGATCATGTTCCCCATGGGGAGTCGGTACATGTACATGACACATCGCAATTCTTTTTTTAATCCCCTTTTCCTCCCTTCTCTCTTCCCTCAAACTCTTGCTTCCCCTGCCCATTTGCAGATGACCTATCACCCTATTTCCTATTATGTATCTCTTTTTATTGTTTTTTCAAAATATTTTGGGTTTCTCATATAAGAAAAACCATGTGATATTTAAGCACGGGTGCTGATTTATTTCACTTAACATTATGGTATCAAGGCACACCAATTTTCCCACAGATAACTCAAGTTTATCCTTCTTTACGACAGAGTAGTACTCCATAATGTATGAATACCACGTTTTCTTTATCCATTCATCTGATGATAGACATAGGCTATTCTAAGATTTAGCTGTTGTGAACTGTGCTAGAGAAATATGGTTATGTATCACTGTAGTACAATATCTTTAACTGTCAGGAAGATACCTAGAAAGGGAATAACTGGCTTGAAAGGAATTTCTAGATTTAGTTTTCCTTTCTTTCTTTCTTTCTTTCCTTTTTTTTTTTTTTTTTTTCCTTTTTTTTTTTTTTTTTTCTGGTACCAGGGATCAAACTCAGGGCCTTGTTGTTGCTAGGCTGGCGTGGTATCACTGAGCTACATCCGTGGCATGTTTTCTACGGAATCTCCATGGAGATATTCATAACGGTCGTATTAGTTTATATTCCTGCCGGCAGCATAGAAGGCTTCTTCCCCTCCTAGCCTCACCAGCATGTTATTGGTTGATTTATTTTCCTTTTATTTATTTATTTGTTTTTTGAGACAGGGTCTCACTACGTAGTTGAGACTGACCTGGAACTCACTACGTAGCCTAGGCTGGTCTTGAACTCACAGTGATCCTCCTGCCTCAGCCTCCCGAGTGTTGGGATTACAGGCATGCACCACCACGCCTGGTTTATTGGTTGACTTCTTAATTACAGCCAATCTTTCTGGAGTGAGATGTAATCTCAGTGCTGTTTTAATTTGCATTCTCTAATGGCCAGAGATGTTGAACATTTTTTCATGCATTTATTAGTCATTTGTACTTCATCTGAGAACTGTCTCTTCGTTTCAGTTGCCCATTTTTTGACTGGGTCTTTTATGTTGGGGGGGCTAATTTTTTTAAGTTCTTTATTTATTCTAGATGTTAATTTTCTGTTCAAGAAGAAGCTGGAGATTTTTTTCTCCACTCTGTAGGTTGTCACTTCACTCTGTTGGTGGTTTTCTTTAATGTGCAGAAGCTTTCTAATTTGATATGATCCCATTTGTGGATTCTTGATGTTATTTCTTGTATGATTCAGGTTCTATTCAGAAAGGCCTTGCCTATGCCTACATCTTCAACAGTTTTACCTATTTTAGCTTCCAGCAGTTTAAGTGTTTCTGTTTTAATATTTAAATCTCTGATCCACTTTGATTTTAATTTAGCAAATGGTAAGAGATATGGGTATAGATTCAATCTTTTACACGTGAATAGCCTGTTTTTCCTGCACCATTCATTAAAAAGGCTATCATTTCTCCTGCATATAAACACTTACTCTTGGTTAAAAACAGAACACTGATCTTGTGTGTGTGGTGGCGCATACCTGTAATCCCAGTATTTAGATGGCTGAGGCAAGAGGATTTCAAGTTCAAGGCCAGCCTGGGCACCTTACTGAGACCCTGTCTCAAAATAAAAAATAAAGGGTTGAAGCCAGGTGTGGTGGCGCACGCCTATGATCCCAGCACTCGGGAGGCTGAGGCAGGAGGATTGCTGTGACTTCGAGACCAGCCTGAACTACATAGTGAGTTCCAGGTCAATCTCAACTACATAGCGAGACCCTGTCTCAAAAAATAAATAAATAAATAAAAAGTAAAGGGTTGAGGATGTAGCTCAGTGGTAGACCAACCCTATGTTTGATACTTATTACCAAAGAACGACCCTATGTTTGATACTTATACCAAAGAACAAAATGAAACAAAATCACTCAGTCAATCAATAGATACTTCAACATGGAAAAAAAAGATATTTTAGGAGAAAATTAAAAATTAATGGGAAATATTATAGACATAAATATTTGGGACCTGTTAGATGTATTAATCAATTCAATAGAGACACTGGAACTAAACAGTAATAAAAGAATTGGCTGGCTGTAATCCCAGCATTTAGAGGGCTGAGGCAGGACTGCTGTGAGTTTGAGGCCAGCCTAGGCTACACAGCGAGACCTTGTCTCAAAAAAGAAAAACAAAAACAACTACCCCAACAAATAAATTAAAAGGTTAAATTTTTAAAAATTGGCTGGGCATGATACATTGCACCCTTGTAATCCCAGCACCGGGGGAGGCTGAGGCAAGAGTATCCAAAATTTGAGCCCAGCCTGGGCAACTCAGTGATTTAAGGAGTCCCTAAAAATGAAGGGGTTCAGGGATATAGCTCAGCATGAAAGCTCTGGGTTCAAGCCTCAGTACTGCAAAAAAGAAGGAGAAGAAAGAGAAGCAGAAGCAGAAGGCGGAGAGGAAGCAGCAGAAACATTCTAGACCCTTCCTCAAGAATTAGATTAGGGTTTCCAATAAAAAGAACTGTGAGGCTATTCTAGAAGAGGATCTTGGGGAAAGAGGAGGCAAAGAGGCAGATGTGGTGGTTAAAAGCATTCACAACTCTAACATTTTGTTTAGAAGATAGAACCTAGTTGCCTTCCTCTGAAACCCATACTAGACCCAGAGATTCCTTTGGAACAAACAGGGTAAATCAGAATTATGGCAAGTGACCCGCCAGGCCAAGACACAAAGATACTGTGGCATTGCCTTGCTCCTTTGGGATTCACGTACACAGCACATGGGGATTGCTTGAAGCCCCTTAATTGTGGAGTCATTTGTTACACAGCAGCCATACAACTAATACTGAAGGTAAAATAAAGACATCTTCAAGCAGACAAAGAGGAAGAGAGTTTGGCACCAGAAGACCTCTACCAAAGGGAATTTGAATATACTCTATATTTTTCAGGTATTAGGAAAATGAAACCAGAGAGAAAGTAAGGGATACATACGGAATGGAGAAAAATTAAAGTAAATATGAACATAAGCCTAATGTTTCACTAGATTTAAAGAGATAGCAGGACAATACAAAGGCGTGAGTAAATGGAGAGATACACCACACCATGTTTTTTTTGAGGTGATACCGGGGACAGAACGCAGGACCTTGCATTTGTGAGCCAGGGGATGGAACCACTGAGCTAAATCCCTGGCCCTTCATCAGAACGTGTCAGTGGTTGGGAAGAATCATTTTACCTTCAGTGATGTATAAATTTGATGTAACTGCAATTGAAAAGGCAGCAGCTCGCTTTCCTAGAAATTGACAAATTGATGTTAAAATTTATATAGCAATAGAGTAAAAGAGTCAGAACACTTTTACAAAAGAACAGCTCAGAGGGGCTCATATCACTTGATTTTAATATTTCCCATAAAGGTATCACAGGTTTGGCAAACTATGATCCACAGGATAATGGCATATAGCCTGTTTTGCCAGTTCCTAAGCTAAACATACTTTTTGGACTTTTAAATGGTTGAAAAAGGGAAAAAGATGAAGTGAGAAAACTGATTTTTGTCTCTAGTAATAAGTATACTCTCAAAAGGTCTGAATCATAAAGACAATTTAGAGGGCCAGGGATTTAGCTCAGTGGTTCCGCCTGCCTCGCAAGCACAAGGTCCTAAGATCAACTCCCAGTACCAAAACAAACATAAAAAAATTAGAAACAATAAACTGTAATTGAACTTGCCACAGAGCTCTGTGAAATTTTAATACAGAATCTTAAAACTACATCACATTTTGTATAATATTAATATAATATTGTGATCATTCCATCACTGGTATAATGTTAAAAATTCCACATTGTAAAAATAAGCTGGGTGTGGTGGCACACACCTATAATTCCAGCATTCTGGGAGGTTGAGGCAGGAGGATCAAACCCAGGACTGGGGAAAGAGCTCAGTACAGAGTCTAGTTTCATTCCCCAACACAAACAAACAAACAAAACAAAAGAAAAAGAGAAGACCTCTTTGTGCACTTTCGTGTTCTTACGGCTGAGTGTGAGCCAGAACACGTTTCCATGTACATATCTAATATGCAAATGTCCCATTACTGTCCAAGTGGTAGCTGCATGGCCCTTAGTTTTTCAAATCCTACAGGGAAGGTTATCTGCGTAGTTGTAGCTGCTGTTCACAAACCCTGAGTTCTTATTTCTGGGCCAACCTCTGCTGGTACAACTAAGTGACCAAGAAGTTGACTCAGAGGACCCACCAGAATGTTAACTGCCTCTGTCTATCTGAGGTGCCTGTGATTGAACACAAGGCCTCATGCACTGTAGCCAAGTGCTTTGCCACTGAGCTACATCCCCAACTCCTTTTTCCCCCCAAGGGATGGTATCTTACTGTGACCAGGATAGCCTCAACTCCTGGACTCAAGTGATCCCCCTACCTCAGTATGCCTAGGAGATGGGAATACAGGTGCTTACCATTGTGCTTGGCACATTGAATGCTTTTAAAAGTTTGGTTAACTGAAGGTAGAATTGGAAGCCTTGACTCAACATTCAGTACTGGGCCTGGGAATCGGCCTGTTGGCGTGTACGTTTTGAAACAGAGTCTTGCTATGTAGCTCAGGGTGGCCTTGAACTCACTATGTAGTCCAGGCTGGCTTTGAACTCGGGGTGATCCTCCTGCCTCAGTGTCCTGAGTGCTGGGAGAATCTGCATTTGAACAAACCTGCTGTCTTAGTTCTCACTGCCAAGATACAATACATGACACCTACAACTATAAGGAGGAAGGTTCAATTTGGCTCACAGTTTGTAGAGGTTTTGGTCCACAGTCAGCTGGCTCCAAGGCAGGGTGGCACAGCAGAGGGGCGTGGCAGGAAGCAGAGAAACATTAAGGGAGGAGGAAAGAGTCAGACACTTCCAGGCTATACCACGGTGACACTTCCTCCAATCAGGCTGCACTTGCCATCACATTTGGCTGTAAACTCCCCATTGGGCTAATGCACTGATGCCTACCATGCCCATGATCCCATCACCTCCCTAAACCCCACCTGTGAGCACAAGAGGCTATGGAGGGGCATGGAGATATAAACCGCACACCTGTCAGGTTGTGGGTCTGCATTTGGGCACCCCAGCTGAAGGAAGCTGTGTCCGTCTTTGGTGTCACAGACCCTACCACACTCCCGCCGCGTGAGGCGAGCAGTGCGCCTTCCTGTGAACATAACGAGCTGTCACTGAGCCCGAGGCTGGCTCTCAGACAACCCTGTATTTCTACACTGGGGTCCTGACACCCCAACAGAAGCTGCAGAAGCAGTAGGGAACACATACATGGTCAGTTCTTGCACCAGAGTCCTGCTGACCACGCAGGACCTGCACTGGAGTCCCTTGAGGCCCACCTCAGGACCTCAACCGCACATTTGATAGGGAATGGTGGAGAAGCCCATTCAGTCAATAGTCTCAGGGAATTTTAGTCGCTGGGGTCGAATGCTTCCACAGACCAGGAATTCACAACTCTGAGGAAAGTTTCTGTTTCTCAGTGGGGTTTGTTTTTATCTGATCCTACAACAGATGGCTGAGTCAAACCTTCTAAATAAACACCGTCAGAGCCACCTGTTCATCTCTTCTGGACACGTGCATTCTGGAAACTCAGAGGTCACTGCTGTGGTTTAAATCCTTCGCCGGGGATTTAGCTCAGCGCAAGGACCCGAGTTCAACCCCTGGTACAAAAAAAAAAAAAAAAAAAAAAAAAAAAATCCTTCACTGGTTCCATTCTTCTTCCGGTCTGCACCAGGAACCCTGCCTGCCTTGGCCTATCGCCTTACTGACCTCGGTAGTTTCGTCTCCTCCATTCCCTTCGCTGCTTCCTTCCCCATTTTGTTCTGTCTTGTAATTTTCTCACCAGGTGGGACTGTTGCCACGGTCTGCTCCTCTTTACTAAAATAACCTCTGCTTATTCTCTGGTCCTCCAGCATCCCCTCCCTGACCCCACGTTTGGGGAAAGTCCCTTTGCTTATTCAGCTGTGGCACTCGGGTTTCTCCGCGATAACGTCACTTCTGTCTGCCTCCCCCACAAGATGAGAAAGTTCATTAGAGCAGGGCTCTGGGTTTGCTTGCATCGCATCCTCAGTCCCTAGGAAAGTGCCTGGCCAGCAGTCCCTCCAGGAAAGCCAACTGGGTGGTGTGTCCAGACCCCAGGCAGCCACACGAGTCAGTCCCTCAGCGGCCCAGGCCCCCGAGTCTCTCAGGGTAGGGCGGCGCCTGGGAAACCCTCGGGGTAAAATGACACAGCGTAGCTCTAGCGGGCATTCAGCTGCACCCTGGGGGAAAGCGCTCCACCTCTGTTCGTGGGCCGCGGTACCTCCACCGGTTCCCGGCGGGGCGGATCCCGAATCGCACTTGCAGCCCTGGGTAGACCAACGCCAAGCGCCACGCACGGCGGACTGCAGGGA
>NW_022900921.1:5154534-5174953 GCF_012274545.1 Fukomys damarensis | reverse complement strand
CCGCGGTGGAGGAGCTGGTTTCCGGAGTGCGGCAGGCGGCCGACTTCGCCGAGCAGTTCCGGTCCTACTCCGAAAGCGAGAAGCAATGGAAAGCGCGCATGGAGTTCATCCTGCGCCACCTGCCCGACTACCGCGACCCGCCAGATGGCGGCGGCCGCCTGGACCAGCTGCTGTCACTCTCCATGGTCTGGGCCAATCACCTCTTCCTGGGCTGCAGGTGCGGACCCCTGCCGGCCGGCTGACCCTGTCCCCTGCCCGCCGACCCTCTGCTCTCCCGGGCCTCACCCGGACCGAGACCCCTGCCTGCCCCAGACGGCGTGACCCCCGGCTCTTTCCCGCCTTGCAGCCTCTTGGAAAGATGCTTACTGCTCTGAGCCTCAGTGTCCTCCTTTGGTTGTGATGACTGCAGTAATTAAACCATGAAGAGCTGAGCTCAATACAAGGTTGGGCCCCAGAGCTGCTATATTGTTCATGCTATTTATATTACTCTTATTAGCTCAAATTACCACTTTTGCAGAGTACATTTTGAGTCCATGAACTCCTTTAAACCACAAGGCAGAGTCAGAGACAGAAACTAAGAATTCCAGAAGTACATGCCTAGGGGCCGGGCAACCTCTAGCAGGAGTGGATCCCCCCCCACCCCCAGTTGCGGGGATCGAACTCAGGACTTTGTGAGGCAGGTACAGTAACACGGAGCTAAATCCCCGGCCCCAGGAGTGGAACTTTTTTTACGACTATGGTGGGACATAATCTGTGTCCCCTGGCTTTTTCTTCCCCCTCCCAGCCTGCTGGGTCCTGAGCAGCAGTCACCTTTGTCTCTCTGCTTTTCCTCTTAGGAAAATAACGGATGCCTTTCATCAGGGTCCCACATCCACACATCCTGGCTACTGCACCGGCAGGGCAAGGGCCTGCCTTCCCGAAGGAGCTGCGGGTCTATGGCTCCCTTAGGTCCTTTTATTTTAGAACTCCTTCAAGCTGTGTTAGGGGAATAGGACGGCTTGTTTTGGTCCTAACTTCTGTACACTGACTAGTATCTGGCCCCTCCAGGCCATGTTTTGCTGTATCCCTTCAGTGGTGGACCTGAACCCAGGACTTCTGGCATGCTAAGCACGTGCTCTACCGTGCTCTACCACAGAGCTAACATTGTAAGCCCAAAGCCTCTTGTTTTTTTCTTCAGGTGCTAGACTTATTGGAACAAGATATAGGATAATTGTGCCAGATATAGCCATCCCCTCTTTCTGGCTTCTCGTGACTCGGGAAATCCTGGTTAACAGGATCCAAGGTTGGGCAGGGGGTCAGAGAATTAAGCAGAGCAGCCAGGCATTCCTGTAGTCACAGCACTCTGCGAGGCTGAGGTGGGAGGATTGCAAGTTCAAGCCCAGCCCCGGCAGCGTAGCAAGACTTTGTCTCAAAAAACAGAAAAAAAGAGACTGGGGTTATGACTTAATACAAAAGAGAACAAATTGAGCAAATGAAATGAACAAACGTCACTTTCACAAGACTGACATTCTCCATGCTTAAAAAGTAATCAAAAATATTTTTGGCCTTCATCCCATATCTGAATAAGTACTTCCAGATGTATGGAAAAATATTTCCTGTTGTAAATCTTGAAACATCTGCTCTGTTGACATTCCTGTCCGTTTCCCACAAGTGGGAAGAACTTCTTACCAGCCTGGCGCTGGATCAGTGCGTGTATCTGTTTCCCCGAAGCCTCTGATTAGTTGTCTGGAAACCCTGCTACAGTGGCACACACTGGTAGCCCCAGCTGCTGGGGAAGCCGAGGCAGGGGAATAATTTGAATTCCCTGCCAAACTGGGAACCATGGTGAAACTCCCATCTCGTAAAAAAAGAAAAGAAAAAGTTCAGTTCTAGAGTTGAATTTATCGCCAAGAAACTTGCCATTTCTTCTTGACTCAAAGGGAGAAGTAAATCTTCCAGTTTTTACCTTAGTACTTTTTATTGTGCAGTTACCATAAAGACCTTCTGGACAAGGTGATGGAAATGGCAGACGGAATTGAAGTGGAAGACTTGCCACAGTTTACCACCAGAAGCGAATTAATGAAAAAGGTAACCAGGATTTCCAACTGCATTTGATGAGTCAGTGTGTGGTTAATGGTCCCTGGTTTGATGACCCTGTATTAAATTGTTTTTGGTGTTTTGAGACAGGATCTCCCTGTGTATTTCTGGATGGCCCTGAGCTCACTTTGTATCCCCGGTTGGCCTTGAACTGAGAGCAATCCTCCTGCTTAAGCTTTTACTTACTATCCCACAGGTTTAAGCCCTTTTATTTTTATTTCCCCATGAGTAGAATATACCTTTTGATGACTAGGTAACAGTTGAGTATAAAAAAATCCATGAGCTCAGCCTCTTCAGCTTGTCAAGGAATACTCCATTTTAAGTTTTTTTTTTTTTTTTTTTTTTTTTTTAATTGTTTATTTTTTTCTTAAATGGTTGGTACTGGGGATTAAACCCAGTGCCTATATACTGAGCTACATCCCCCGAAAGAAAATGTTGGCTAGAGTGCTAAAGTTTCCTGTTTGTTAAAAAATCTTACTGATGGCAGAGTACGTCATCTCCGCCCCAGCAGGTGAGGGCTGGGTCCCCTGTTTGGCCCTCTGTGTGGACAGGAATGGGGCTGAGTGAGGTCCAGATCCCATCGCTGTTCCCTCTTCTGCAGGGCTCTTCCCGTCCGAGGCTGTGGACTTGAGCACCTGCTGAGCCTCTTGTATTTGGCGCCGGAGCAGGGGCTCTTCTGTGTGGCAGGAAGAACCTCAGATGAGGCGGGACATCCCTGCTACGTTTGTCCTGATCTCTTTAGGCAGGAAAATTGCTTTCTCATTTTCTGAAGTTCCTTAGGTATTCACCAGTCCCCTTTCGAGGCATGCTGTGACCCTGAAGGCACCTGATAGTTCTTGGTTCTAGTTTATCGTAGTCTGTAAAACCTAGTGTAGGCATACCTACACTGAGAAGGCGCTCGGAAAATACTTACAGAATTGACCAAAGGAGCCAGGCGCTGTGGCACATGCCTGTCATCCATCCCAGCACTCAGGATGCTGAGGCAGGAGGACTGTTATAAATTCAAGACCAGTCTAAAATTACATAGCAAGACCATCTCAAAAAAACAAACAGAAAAAGCTGACCAAAGCAATAAAGAGCTACTGCCCCCCTTTTTTTTAGTTCTATCTTTAGAAGCATAGGTAAGCCCTTGTTTCACCCATTAGAGTTATTTTGGGAGGTAGGGCACATAAAGAGGTCCCTTACTGATTGATTGATTGTTTTTTGTTTTTTGAGATGGTCTTGCTATATAGCCCAGGCTGTCCTCGAACTCAGTGATCCTCCTGCCTCAACCTCTTGCGTGTTGGGATTACACATGTGCACCACCATGCCTGGCAAGAGGTCCCCTTAATTTAAGGAGCTAAAGAATTCCTCACCTGCCCAGAAAATATTTGAGTCTCATTTGCTTTCAGATGGTTTGTTTTTCTTGAAGAGAAAACAATGAAAAAAATTGTTTTGAAATTTAATCTGAACACTTAATGAAAGTGTTCAGAGACCAGAACGTGTAATGAGATTTGGGCCTCATATCTTAGGAGGAAAGGAGAGAGATTTGGGGTGTCCACAGCACTGTCAAATAGGAAGTGTGGACATTGGGAGGGCTTTCTTGGAACTGTTTGATACCGTAGAGTTCCTTCACAGTAGAAATGTACAGTGCCCTGCCCTGGGATGTTTTTCTTTTTTTTTTTTTTATTTTTGAGACAGGGTCTCACTATGTAGTTGAGACTGACCTGGAGCCCAGGCTGGTCTCAAACTCACAGCAATCCTCCTGCCTCAGCCTCCTGAGTGCTGGGATTACAAGTGTGTGCCACCACGCCCAGCTTTCCAGGAAGTTTTTCTGAAGGGTCCTGAGGCCCAAACTTGAGGCCCAAACTTTAGGCCCAAACTTTGTGACCCTGTGAGCCGGTCTGCCATTTCGCTAAGCATAAACTATCAGCAGCGGGAGGGACCGGTGTGGAGGTCAGAATTATGCAGCTTCTTTGAGTTCTGTGTGTTGCAACTTCCTTCAAATAAAACTAGTGTTTTGTTAGTAACCAAGATTACTTTTAGACTTGATGACAGTGAAAATGAAATTTTGCTGCCCCTCACAAGTGAGATACTTAAGAGGGTGAGTTGAGTTTGGCAGCCGTCTGGGGCCGGGTGGAATTCCCTTGTGCAGGGCTTGCTAGCGCCGCCGACAGGACAGAATCTCCTCCGTGAGCCAGGTCATCTGTGTGGGGCCTGACTTCCGTGGTACCCATGGCTGTCCTCGGAACATGCCCCAGAAGGCTACTCGGAGAATCCTGTGCCGTGCCGGCCTTGGGGTCTTCACAGCAGCTTTGTGTAACACATGAAGCTGGCAAACGTCAGGCAGCAGTGCCAGCACGGAGACAAAACCAAAACCAAAGCGGTGTCAAGCCACGCGCTCCAAAACGTCTGTTGTTATGCTGCCCGGAATTGATCCCTTAGCTCCAAAATTAGAGTTTAGTTGGGTTTTCAAGCTGTCTAGCAAGCGAAATGAATCCCTTGGCATTGCTGGTATCTTGAGCCCAGACAGTGAGGATGACTGGAGACACAGACCTCTCGGTAAGATTTAAAAATACTTCTGGCTGTTACACAGCTGTGAGATGAGTACCTCTGTGGCCTGTCCAGACTTTTTTGTTGTTATTGTTTGAGAAGCGAAATGAGCACTGGTCTTTGGTAGGTGGGCTTTTTTGGTTTCTTATTTTGGATGGCACTGGGGATTGGACCCATTCCTTCAGACTGAGATACATCCCCAGACCTTTTGTTTTTTATTTCGAGACAGGATTCTGCTGAATTGCCAGGCTGGGGTTGAACTTACAGTCCTTCTGCCTGAGCCTCTGAGTTCTGGAACTGCAGGGATTTGCCACTGTGCTTGGCTAGACAGGTGGGATCTGGCCAACGGCTGCAGGGTGTGATGTTTCTTTTCTTTTGAAAGGAGGATTCAAGCACAAATATATTGAGTGCACAAGTTTGATTTCTAACCACCAACCTGAGGCACCTGCTCCCAGCCTGATCATGAGCAAAATTAAGAAAGCAGCAGTAGCTGCTTTGCTGAGCGATGGCGGGTGTCATCGCCGGGAAGGTCAGTTGGTTTTTCCACGATTAAAGTCTTTAGCATGGAGGAACGAGTGATTAATCAGGAAGCTGTCATTATTGGCTCAATGAAAAAAGTTGTCTGCCTAATTGTTCCAGTTTTCCTGAGAACATTTTTATCCCGAGAGGAAAAATGGTAGACGAAATATGAAGAAAAGTGCAAACAAGCATGCCCACATCTCAAGGGGTTCTCTTTTGTGCACTGTGCCCAGTCTTGGCATGCGCTGAGGTAACGCTTTGGTGAAAGCAGCCATCATGTTCTAAGGTGGGGGAAAAAAAAAAACAGCCCTTCAGACTCTTTCAATAAGAGGTTGTCTTACATCCCAAGATAAATGCATACTTCACAGAGCTGCTTGTCTTTTTGTTTAATGTTCTGGAAATAGAAGTTGAGCCATCTCAGACTCCACAGGCCAGTCTTGTCTGGTACCCGAGGTGGGTAAACCGCCTGCCAGCACCCTGTGAGGAAGGCTGTACTTGCTGCAGCCAGGACCACTTAGAGTTGCAGTGCTGCTGTAGGCTGGGGTGCGCTGGTATACTTTTGAAATGGCTAAGGCACTTTTCCTCTTGGGGATGAAGATGGCTTAAGTGAACCGGTTTCCCCCAGAAGGAGAAAGGCTGCCTCTATTTTGCTTTTTGTTTTTGTTTGTTTGTTTGTTTGTTTTTTGAGACAGGATCTCACTATGTAGTTGAGACTGACCTGGAACTCACTATGTAGCCCAGGCTGGTCTCAAACTCACAGCGATCCTCCTGCCTCAGCTTCCCGAGTGCTGGGATATCACAACTCTATTTTGCTTTTTGTTTTTGTTTGTTTGTTTGTTTGTTTTTTGAGACAGGATCTCACTATGTAGTTGAGACTGACCTGGAACTCACTATGTAGCCCAGGCTGGTCTCAAACTCACAGCGATCCTCCTGCCTCAGCTTCCCGAGTGCTGGGATTACAGGCATGCACCACCATGCCCGGCTTCTGTTTTGCTTTTGCTGAAGACTTGATTTTCATCTCTCCTTTTCTTTTGCAGTACTGGGGATTGAACTTAGGTCCTTCAGGCTGAGCTGCCTCCCCAGCACTTTTTTATTTTGAAACAGGGTCTCAGGTTGCCAAGTTTCCCGGGTGGGCTCAGACTTACCATCCTCATGCCTATGCCACCATGCTGTGCTTGTTTTTTCCTCCCTTAGAATGACTGACTTGATTTCCTAGGAAATAGGTCATACCTTGAAATCTCTGATTACTAAAAAGACTCACAGGTTGATTCATTTGTACTGCTAAATGTTAAGGAAATCCACTCAAATACAAGGTGACAGCCAGTGTGATTATTTGCACCCCACTTAAAAAGTTGTCTAAAGCCAAGTTAAATTTATTGAAGGTGCTAGAGAGTACCCAGAAAGAATCCTATCACCTTCAGTTCACCAGTATTTGAAGACAAGCTTTTGCAGTTTTTAATAGTGTGAACTCTAGAAATACATAACCTTCACATCTCCTAAATACCCTGACTCAATGTGGAATGTTGTGAATTACTACCTGAATCAAACTGTTGTTAATTTAGAACAATAAGTGTTTGTGCAGTTCTGCTTTTAGAGCCTTTCACTGTGGAACACACCAGGAAAAGCTGCAATTGAAGTATTTCCATTATTGCTTTAAATTGTGAGCATTTATAGATCGGGCAAGTGATGAGAACATTAAGTTGTGGCTTCCAAATGGATGGTGTGGTCAGTGTTTTGCTGAATTTTCTGGACACAGTGAAATATTAATAATTTCTGAGTAGACTTACCATCTGGATAGTACTGAATATAAAATATCACTGCTATATTTTAGGAAGATGGGTTTGATTCACTGGGCTTCATGTCTCCCTAACCTTTTCTTTTCTTTCTCCCCAGCATCAAAGCTAAGGATCTAGCACATTTTCATCATCGGCTGCAGGTTTAGAAAGGAGCCTGGAATGAACAGACCACACCAGCTCTTTACGAACCCTGGTATCACCAGCATGATGTGGTGGGAATCTGTCTGGATTGGCTTTTTAAAAGTCTTCATCCTTCCAGTAGCTGTCACTGTAAAAGTATACATGGATGTTTATGTATTTATAATCAAGCATTCTAAGGTGATTTTATCAACATTGTACAAGCCAAACTTTGTTTAAAATGCTCTTTTTTATTTCCGCCGGGTGTGGTGGTACACACCTGTAATCCCAGTACTCGGGAGGCTGAGGCAGGAGGATTGCTGCAAATTTGAGGCCAGCCTGTGCTACTTAGTGAGTTTGAGGCCAGCCTGAACTACATAGCGAGACCCTGCCTCAAAAAACCAAAACCAAAAATAAAATGCTCCTTTTTTAAAATGTTGATGTAATAATGGAAGATAATGAATTTTATAGTTTGTACTTTTCAACAACATACCTTTAAGTGTGATGCTGTTTCTTGGTCTTTTTCCCCCACTGAAGCAAACCAAATACTTCATTTCCGTAATGCTACTTGAAATTTATACCTTTATCTCACACCATATGTATTTATCGTTTCTCATCATAGAAAATGAGAATCATATCATAGTGTTGAGGCAATCATGAGCTAGCTTATGGGAAGAGAAGTAGCCTACAAAATATCTGGCTGTGTTCATTGAGGGCTGGGGTGTGACTCAGTGGTAATGTATTTTCATAGCATGCTCAGGTCTTGAGTTCTACTCCCAGGATCACAGACGAAAACCCACCAATGAAGCAAGTAAAACCCACTGATAGGAAGTTCTTTGTCCGTTGCTTTGTAGATTCTCCACATCTCAGGCTGCTGAGGAGAACCCACAGCTTCTCTTTGGAGGCCATCTGAGCTTGGGTCCTTGAGGAAATGCCTGTACGTAGCCTCTTAAGAAATTACAGTACGATCCTGTTTTACACTGAGATTTTGGTATTAACATTTTCTTTTAGTTTCTCTACCTCCTTCCTGTTCTTTTCATGTTGTCCTCACCATGAAGTACATATTTGGGCTAAAATAGCAGGAGGGAGCTTCTTTCTGGGGCACCAGTTTACTGGTCAGTCCCGGCAGGATCCGCTCGCAGTGGCAGACAGCATGTTCTGTCCTGGCCGCGGTGGCTAAGAGACTGTGGGTCCTACCTTCACTTAGTCTGTTGGGAATGTAATCCTATGTCCAGGAAAAGTGAAGCGGATCTGGATGGGGCGGCAGAAGTGGAAGGCCAGGCAGCACTCCCTGCATGGGCCACCTCTCTATAACTGTAGTTACGGTCTTTCTGCTGACCACTAGTGTGGGCTGAGTGGTCAGGATCTCTGATCCCATGGACAAGATACTGCCGTGTGGCCCAGGAAAATGAAGGTGCAGAAGTTCCTGGCACAGAAAGGCATGGCGGAGATTAAGACGCCAAATGTCCGAGGGCCCTGCCGTGCTCAGTGATACGTAGCCTCTTCTCCGCAATTCAGCCTAGCTTTGTCCCCAGTCAGATTATTTGTGCAAATTTGTGACACCTTAAAAATCTAATTACAGAATGGAGAACATCAGTGTGATTATTCACTTTTAAAGTACATTTCCCATAGGTTTCTCATGGATTTTTTTGTGTCGGGGTACTGGGGATCAAACTCAGGACCTTATGCTTGTGAGGCAGGTGGTAGAACCACTGAGCTAAATCCCAGCCCCTTCTCATGGATTTTTATCCTGTTTAAGTTCCAAAAAACCATAGCTTTTCTGTTGTGTAAAGTTTAAACCTTAGACCAGTCCCTCCCCAGTCTCCTTCAGTTTGCTTATTTTTGCAGTGCTAGGAATTGAACCCAGGGCCTTGCGTGTTCTAGGCAAGTGCTGTACCACTGAGCTACGCCCCGGCCCCATCCTTCAGTTTATTTTTGAAGACTTGTGTAAAGTTTCTGATTACATTTTCTAACAGGTTCTCTCTACATTATTTCCTAAGCTTATTGCCTAGTTTTCTTTATCACTCTTTCTTTTGTAAATGTTACTGTCCCACCTAGCAAATCAGGTAGTATTATAGAATTTCTTTCTTCATGTATTTCTGGAAGAACAGCAAAGAAATCTAAATGTTTGTGTTGCAGCATTCCTTGTGATGTAGGTAAAACAGTCTTTTTTTTCTTTAAATTTCTGAGACTGTTTTACTATGAGGATCAGGCTGGCCCTGAACTCACAGCAATCCTTTTGCTCCAGCCTTTTGAGTGTACTGAGATTACAGGTGCGTGCCACCCCACCCCCCGGCAAAATAGCTCTTTAAAAAGCCTTGACACAAGAGCTCATACCACATCCAAATGCAAGATTCTAGCCTTGCATGTGCATTTCTTCCCAGGATTTGGAAAGAAAATGGTGAGATCACATGACGTCTCTTCTTCCTCTGCCTATAGGCAAATCAACCGAAAAAATACACTCGAATCTGGCCTTCCAACCTCACTTCCTGAGGCTAGTCTTGGGCCAGTTAGCGGCAAACCTTTGTGTCCTGACCCGGAGAGGATCTTTCCGGTTACAGATGCCTCAGGACTTGTGAGAAGCAAGTATGTGCTCGGTTACACCCAGTTCACAGTGGTTTCCTCATGTTATCCAGCACCCAGAAAATTGCTTTCTGAACCATCCCTTAGTGTCTGCGGCCCACCTTTACCTCATCAAGTACTTATCAAAGTAAAGAATTCCTCTGAAGCTTCCCAGGATTCATTTGGACTGGTTGCTCACCTGTCTGTGGGCGCTGGCAGAAATTACTGCTCACCCTCTGGTACTTGCAGCCTGTAGTAAAATGTGTGTTTTCCCATCTAAGAAGAGATCTCTGTCCCCTGAAATGGCAGGTAACTTGTTACCACTTCAGCTCCAGAGTGCGCTGTGTACCATGGGTCTGGAAGGATCCTGTCACCTGGTACCTGAGGCCTGTGTGCCACGGCACCTCGTTACATGGCTCTCATCGCTGACTGGTTTAGTGACACCTCTGTCTGTAGGAGTATGAGTAAGCACAGATCTTCAGAGGCAAGAGTTGAACTCGAACCAACTTTATGAGGAAGAGCCAGCCAGTGCACAGTTTCTCCTCAAAGCTCACTGCTCTTCCTGTGGCTCAGGACCCCGGGTCTAGGTGGTGGCAGTGCTGGCTCCTCCTTGGGTTGGAAGGTTGTCCCAGTGCCAGCAGTAGTTCAGGGTTACTCACCGGTGCTCTGTCAGCAACAGAAGTGGCTGGAAGTCTTGCTCAGACACCTACATACTTAGGTCCAGCTGAGCCGGTAGAGTAAAAAGGTCATCAACCAAACACGCTTTCAAAGAATAGAAAACAAAAATGAGACTATTAAGCTCCTATGAGTTGTGAGCTGATTTTCACGTAGACCCAGGCGTGAGAGCCAGAGATTTTGTCCTTGAAAGCATGGTCAGACAGGGCTGCCTCATTAGAATACAACCCACCTGATCCTGGCCCGTGTCTCTTCTACTTTACAGGCAAATCAACCCCAGAATTCCTTTCCGCCCTCATTGGCCTGAGGGAGTTTCACCGTTAGGGGCAAGACTGGGGACAAGAGCTGGGCCGGTGTGGTACGCTGCCCTCCCTGCCGAGTGAGCCCTGCCTCGGTACTGTGAAAGTCCTCAAATCGGTACCCACACATTTTGATGTTCTCACCACGTAGCAGTGACAGGCAAGCTAGACTGTGGTTCTGATTGCCTGAGACTCAGCCTAAACAATTTGATGCTTGTCATTTTTTGTTGCACCTTCTGGGACCAAATACAAAGTCAGCTAGTGCCAAGGCACCGCTTTAGCTCAGGAAGGCACCTGCACAGTGGGAAATCTCGTGTTTACTGAAGGGGTCTGTGTAAGACCTGTGATCTGTGGAAACCGGCACCCTGGGCCCTTACGGCGAAGATAGGAAAACTAAGCTTTACACACACGCACGCACGCACGCAGTCAATGGCCAACCAGGGCTGCAAGAAGAGAGATCTTTTCAAGTTGGGAAGCAGGGTCTAACGTGCAGCTTGGCACCCACTAGCTGATGTAGGTTTCTTAGAAGCCCTGTGTCTTTGGATCTGGACCTTGTACTGAGAGTATGGCCTCGCTCTAGTGTTATGTGCTAGGCCTGTCCCATTTGTCCTGTAAAACCAGCTTGATTCCTATCGCTGGCCGGGCATTTGGGACCCTGGCCAAATAGTTGGTTCCCTTTCACCAGAGGTCTTCCACATCTCAGGTGATAAAATGGGTCTCATGTTTCCTTCGACCTTTTAGTACTCTACCATATTATTTCTTATGACTATTTCCCGCTTTTCTAACCAACCAACCCCTAGAACAGATACTCAGTGTCCCCAGCCAATTCAGCCTGGACGCTAAAGGCCCTCTGCTGTCTCCTAGGCCTCCTGCCCGGGCCTGCACGTGTGGAGGCAATCAGAAAGTGCTTCCTACTATCTCTTTGGTATTTTATTAATAGTTCTTATAACCTGATCCCTCATGCCGACTGTGGCCTGTTCTCAAGCTGCTGTGTCCCAAAGGCAACTCCCGCCTGTCAAGAACAACACAGACGGTGTATGCCAACAACAGCCAGGGAGGGGAGAACTCCGTCACAGATGCACACACCCATCTGACTCAGCTCCAGAGCTGCGGCCCTTGCTCGTCTTGCTGGCTTGCACAGCACCCCTGTACCTACTTCTGGGCTGTTCCCCTGATGTTACAGCAAGTCTCCACCAGAAACCACAGCATCATATGCCCGTGTGGGGACGCTCCTGTACCCAAGGCCCACCGAGGTTACTGTCCGAGCTCTTCCTCGGACGGGTTCTTCCAGCCTGCAGCTAAAGCTGGCCATGTGGGCTGCAGTCTGCGGCATCCTCCCTATAGTCTACCCAGGATAATTATCAAGCTAAACCAAAGGATCTTTTTCTATAGGAAGAGGAAATTTGCCCTCAGATTTGGCATCCCAAATCTGATACAGTGGACCCTTGACTTAACCCAGTTTGTTCTTGTGGGCTGGTTGTAACTCAAGTTGGGCAATGAGGGCTTGGGCTCCTTTACATAGCCTTCAGTCTCTCCTGTGCACAGGCAGATTCAGTGACCTGGGAAAGACACTGGCCCAGGATTTGTCAACCCCACACAGGAAAGGACACTGTAATGTTCCTTCCAGAACTCTGTAAGGGTTAAATCTGCCTGAGACCATCTGGAAGCACAAGTGGCTGGCATTCGGGTCGTAACTCAAGACTGTTCATAAGTCAAAACTAAAATTCGGGTGGTAACTCAAGTTGTTGGGATGTCAGGCTGGCTTTAACTCGAGGGTCTTTTAGATAAACAGGTTCTCGATCCTTGTCCTCTGTACTTACCAGCACTAACCCAGAACTGTAACATTTCCAACCGTTATTTTTGACAGTCCTGGGGATTGAACTCAAGAGCTTGAGCTTGCCAGACAGGTTTGGTGCCACTGAGCTACATCCCCAGCCTCCAGCTGTTGTCCACAGTGATTTTCCACAGGTCTCCAGAACACACACCTCTTTGACATTCTTTCCTTCAGGTGTGCTGCTATCCACTTGAGCTGGTGGACTGTGGTATTCTTGTCAAAAGATCTTGTTTGAAAAGGAGGAAGGGGAGAAAGTAACTTTATCCTCAGGGCCTAAGAGAAGCCTTTTGGTGGTTTATTTTTAAAAATTTTGAGACAGGTTCTCACACTGTAATTCAGGGTGGCCTCAAACTCACAGTGATCCTCCTGCTTCAGCCTCCCAAGTGCTGGGATTATAGGCATGCGCCACTACACCTGGCCCTTTGCTTTTAAGAGGTGTGTCTTAAATGCTCCAATGTTTGTTTTCATCCTGGAAGCTTTTGAGACCTAGCAGAGACATTTCTGTGTTCCAGGAAGAGTGACTAACGGGTTGTTTCAGAGGCTCCGATCCCCTTTTCACAAGTGCCCGACTCACGGGCACATTAAGGACCAGTCTCCCAGGTAAGACTCTGGACAAGCCAGCTCCCCTCAGACTACGCAGTTACTATCAGTGTTGCATACCTGTGTGCTGCAGGGGACCAAACCTAGGGCCTTGTGCCTGTGGAAGGGGGCATTTGACGCTGCACACACCACAACCATCAAATGTAACTGGGACTGTCGATCGCTGTCAGACCTCTGTCTAGGAGCCAGCAACTCGCTTTCTAGGTCCCGAAGTCGAGAGAACGCCAAATGACCAAGCTGTGTCGCTCAGTGACAGTTCTTTAACGTCATTCCATGTGCACTCTTCTTGTCCAGGCGGGGCTTGGAGCCCAAGTCCTTCCAGATTCCTTTTCTTAGTGTCTCGTTAGTTAGCCCAGGCTGGTCTAAAACGTGCCATCCTCCTGCCTCAGCCTTACCAATCACAGGTGTGTGCCCCGTGGCTGGCTCTTCCAGGGTTCTTGATTTCATTTATCAAGGAGCTATGTTGAACCATGTGTGACACAGTCACATCCCAGTGAGCTTTATAAAGGCACAAAGCTGATAAATCCCTAACCCATCCTATGAACAGAGAAAACATGACAAGTTCATGATAGGCTGGGCAGGTGGTGCATGTCTGTAATCCTGGCACTTGGGAGGCCGAGGCAGGATAATCGCTAGACGTTTGAGGAGAGCCTGAGCTCCACAGTTGAGTTCAAGGCCAGCCTGAACTACACGGCAGCGAGACCCTGTCTCAAAACAACAAAACCAACATTTATGTCAAAATTACTTTATAAAGCTATAGCAATGGTGGGGAGAATTACTGAAGAATGGCACACATATTTACTTCTTCTTTGCTCAAAGGATGGAAAAAAATACTTTCTGTAAGACTTGGTTTCTAGTATCTTTGTGTTACACACTTTAATAATGGAAAAGCACTAATCTTGACCCCCATCAGGTCAACAGCTCATTGTTCCCCAACTAGATGGAAGTGAACAGAGCTAACATCGTGACATAGGCCTATTCTTATGGACAATTTCAGTTACCTTTTTTTGGAGCCAGGGTCCTGCTGTGTAGTTCAGGCTGGCCTCAAAGTCACAGGATCCTCCCGTCTCAGCCTCCCACGTTCTGGGATTACAGGTGTGCCACCGCGCCCCGCTGTTTCATTTTCCTTTAATAGTATTCCAGCCACTGACCTTTGGTTTACATTCACAATCCCCATATAACCAGATTCCCTGGGAGAGGCACTGTACCAAGCACAATCAGTACCAAAATTTGAACCCTACCTCTCAAACCTTGGGTAAGATCTCAAAACATCTTGGGGAAGCTGAGGCTGCAGCTCAGTGGTACAGCGTTGTCTAGAATGTGCGGAGGCCTGGGGTTTAATCCCTAAATTGCAAAACTAAAAGCACCTTTTAGGACGGGAATGTATCTTCGTGGTATAGTGCCTGCCTAGTGTGCTTTGATTCTCAGCACCACAAAAATAAAGAGCAACACAGAAATCCCAACTTATACATAACTCTGCATTCTGCTGAGTCCCCAGGTTACGTTTTGAGTACTGACGGAGCTGGAGGTGTGGCTCATGGTTGACTCTTGCTTAGCATTTGTATGGCCTTGGGTCCCAGGCCCAGCTGTACAACAGACTACTAAATGAATTAACAAAAGGGGTCGAGCGTCTTGTTTACTGAGCACAGAACACACTGACAGTAAATGTAACTCTTTTCTCAACTACCTTCCACCTATGTAAGAATTTGTATCAGTTCCAAGTTATTAACCAAACCCATTTGCTGGGGGTGGTGGGTTTGAGGAGTGTAGGCCACTCCTACAGACTCAAGCACATTTCCCAGAAGGGGGAAATGTGGTTTACTACTAAGTCGGTTCTTTCTATCACAGATGGAAAAATATTCCCATATCCAGGCCTAAAAGGGTAGGGCTTAAGGAAACCCTTTCCACAAGGTGTTTAACTCTACAGCAAGTTACTTCATCTCTGCGCCTATTTTCTCACCTGTAATATAACTACCTGTGCCTTATAAACCGTGAGCTGAAGAGAATAATTTATGTTAAAGTGCTGAGAGCAGTGCCCAGAGCAGACTGTTCTAGTCTAGAAGTACATACTATGAAATGGTGTCAGATACACTTACTCTTTTAACATAAATTCAACCATATAATGCTCTGCCTGAATAAATCTTCATTCTAGCTTCTTGCCATACCATGTATTTATAAAATTAGGGTGTAAAAATGAACATTTTCAAGGCTGGACGTGGTGCCACATGCTTGTAATCCCAGCACTTGGGAGGCTGAGGCAGGGGGATCACTGTGAGTTCAAGACCAGCGTGGGCTACATAGTTCCACGTTAGTCTCAACTACATAGCGAGACCCTGTCTCAAAAAACAAAACCAAAATTTTCTGCATGATAGAACATAAATTAAAGCTTCACATCCGAACCAAAGAAACAGGAATCGGTTCCAAGGCTGAAGGAAGAAACAAGAATCACTAAGAGATGGATCCTTCTTAAGAATTTCTCCAAAAGGTATACATGTGGACAGGTATGAGATTCTTTTTGCGGGGAGTGGGTTGAGACAGAGTCTTGCTGTGTTTTAGGGTGGCGTTGAACTGTGTGGCCCAGGCTGGCACTGAACTCCGTGATCCTCCTGCCTCAGCCTCCAGAGTGCTGGGATGACAGGAGTGCACCACTGCACCTGGCCAAGAATGAGATTCTTGTAGGCGCGGGCCTAAGGAAAGAGTGCACTGAACTCCCTTTCAAGGTGTAACTCTCCTAATTCTGTCAGTGCTTCCCATGGTCCAGTTTTATGTCGTTCAGGCAGAGACAAGATACGGATAAAAACGAGTGGTAAGCTCTACCCAAAAGGCACTAAGGAAGCGAGGGGGTGGTGCTCAGTAAACACCTGTTTGATCGAGGAGTCAATGCAGTACCTTTCTGTACCTGTCCTGAGCCAGGCCTCTCCTGTTTGGACTGTGGTTCCAGGGAGTGAATGAACCCCGTTTCTACGACTGTCCCAAGACCACTCATCCCTGCACCTGTCAAGCAGTGACTGAAAGGGGCGGCGCTGGCACGGATTCGTCTGGTGTAAACGCCGCTGAGTACCAGCTGCAGATAGTGCCAACCTGTAACCCAACCTCCCAACACACAAGGCACTGTCAGCGATTTCTGCAAGGCTGGTACAGATGCGACAAGAAACCTGGGGACTAAAATAGCTGCTTTAACCACTAGAGAGACTGCACAGGTGGTTCAACAGAATTTACTTGTGTATTTTCCATTTTCTATACTATTTGAAAGCATCAGATAGCTTGTATTAGCTTTCTACAATACTGTTTTAAATTTATCCAGTAAACTAAGATGCAGTACAACTTATACAACTTAAGGAGATTTAAAAAAAAAAAATCTCCACAAGAGAAAGCAACTCAGCAGGCCCTGGTGTTAAAACATTTTCTCAGAATAAACAGATACGTAATTGCATTAAAAGGTAGTTTTCAAATATTTAAATTACACCGAGATTCCTTCCAAATATCTGCCTTACTCAAACCAATGCAACCAATTCTTTGCTAATACCGGAGCAGGAAGTTTTGGTAAATGTTTATGGTTTTACCTTCTTCGTTCATCACAAGCCTTTCAAATGCTACCAAGCAGCAGAGTAAGCTGCATCAGTTCTCTGCTCGTAGTAGAGGTCCCAGTGTGAGAGCAAAGGTACAGTTAAACGGGAACGCACGGAGAAACCGAACAAGTGGCCTCGGCACAGAGCTTGACAGGATCAAACCAGTTACGTCTGTAATTAATTGACACTAATGTAGGTACGTTCAAAATAAAGTTGGAGATTGTAATTGGTATTCAGAATCAAGTCTGAAGACTTTCTTGATAAAATAGAAACATGTTCTTTTGAAATCAGAACTGAAACCATCAATTGATGGAGAGCTAGAGACTTGCTGACCCCTTCTAACAGATAGGAAATAAGTGACAAAGTCTCTTGCACTGAAGTTATGTATTTTAACAGCTTTACATGTAATAAAGTTGGAGATTGTAATTGGTATTCAGAATCAAGTCTGAAGACTTTCTTGATAAAATAGAAACATGTTCTTTTGAAATCAGAACTGAAACCATCAATTGATGGAGAGCTAGAGACTTGCTGACCCCTTCTAACAGATAGGAAATAAGTGACAAAGTCTCTTGCACTGAAGTTATGTATTTTAACAGCTTTACATGTAATATTCATATATAAAAAACTTTTATAAGCTTTTCTCCAATTTAAAAATCTAAAGAATTCAAAAATAAGGCATTCAATATTTGAAAAAAGTACAGATTTACAAAATGTGTATATTCTGTCATGAAAACTCCACACCAACATTATACACTTGGAAAAAAATACAAACAGGATATATTACAAATTTATGCAGCAATAACTTAGTTCACACCATGCAATAAAAAGTACATTAATCAAGATACACAAGCTTTTGTAGGTTCTAAATGAAGGACTTTTTTTTCTTTTTTCTTTTGCAGAATCCTTAAAACTTGTGGCACTTAAAATTTGTTAGCCTTTCTACTGGGAGGTAAATTATACACAGCGATGAAGAGAAAGATGAACAGATCAGTTGTCTATTATGAATCATTCCAGCTTTGTTCCACAATGGCCGAAACTCTCTTCTCATATTCCCGTTTATTTTCCTGATAAAGCTGTGCTGCCTGGCTATTGGCTGGACTGTTCGGATTTGGTTCATCCAGCAGAGACTAAAAGGAAGAAGGAAAAACAAACTTGCAGAGTTATTCTTTATACACAAAACAAATTATTTCAGAGGTTTGTATGTCATCTACTTTTAGGTGTAAACACTTTCAGAAATGGCTAAGAGGTTTCCTGCTTCAGAGAACTTAGGCTCCTACCACAAGTAATTCTCAATTGCGTAATATCAGAAGAGAATACTCTGGAAGGCTGAGGCAGGAGGATGACAAGTTCAAGCCTAGCCTGGGCAAATTAGTGAGACCCTGTTTCAACAAATGGAGAGAGAAGTAAAGAAAAAAATGGGCATGAGAAGGGGAAGGGAAAAGGGAAAGAGATCTGGTGATACAGCTCCGTGAAGCCCCTGGTTTTAATCCCTAGAACCTTCCCAAAGAAGTAACAGTATTTTTAGCATACTGAGACTTTCTCACTAAGTAGGAAATAACTCACTTTGGTTAAGTTCTAATACACTTTAAAAACCAGCATTTTCCGAAGGTAAACTCAATTTTTAAAATTTATTCATATTTTTCTGGTGCTAGGAATCAGTCCTAGAGCCGCAGAAATGCCAGGCAAGTGTTCCCACCACTGAGCCTCCTCCCATCCTTAATCTCTTTGCAAATATATGATGGTAAGTTAGGGGTAAATCTTGGTGCTCTTGATTACAAAAAAACAAACCAACAAACAAAAACTTACATTTAGCAGTAGGGAAAGAAATAGAAAGGTTTTAAGATGACCAGAATGAAGTCTGATATAAATATCTTTTAAAATTGGTCAAGGGCCGGGGATTTAGCTCAGTGGTACCGCCACCTGCCTCACAAGTGCAAGGGCCCGAGTTTGACCCCTGGAACCAAAAACAACAACAACAACAAAAACCCAAACCCAAAACAAAATGCATCCCTCCAAAACTGTTATTTCAGATCAACTGTGAAATACTCTGCCAGACTGCCATGACAAAGTTATAACCACAGCCTGTTTCAGCTTTGCCACTGGCCCCTTAGGTGCTCGGAAAATGAGCTTAGCTTGATCACTGGTCCTAATGGAGTTGAATGGATCCCACACAATCTGAAAAACGATACAACCTAACACACTTACCTGAATTGATGTTAAGATAGAAGATACATCGTATGTTGGACTCCATCGATTTTGAAGGATATCTAAACATATGCTACCATCAGCATACACTGTAAAGACAACACTAATTTTGTTACATGTGTTAACTTTGTCATATCAGACAGTTAAGAAAAGTCTTTAATATAAACTGAATGCTTGGCCCAGTCAGAAGTTGTTGGGGCTTTCTTGTTTTGTTTTCCGAACAGGGTCTTGCTAAGTTGGAGAGGTCTCAAACTCAAAATCTTCCAGCCTCAGCCTCCCAAGTGCTGGAATTATAGACATGGGCCACCATGTCTGGCTCCAGTCAGAAGTTTTTAGATAACATGACATAATTAAACTCTCTTGCTTTTTTT
This sequence comes from Fukomys damarensis, assembly GCF_012274545.1. Lineage (NCBI taxonomy): Eukaryota > Metazoa > Chordata > Mammalia > Rodentia > Bathyergidae > Fukomys > Fukomys damarensis. The sequence continues at coordinate 5,155,798 of NW_022900921.1, read as the reverse complement.
GTAGTATTGGTGAATGAACCCAAGGCCTTCATACCCAGCCCTTTAAAAAATTTTAGACAGGATCTCACTAAACTGCTAAATTATTTACAATGGGCTCAAATTTGCTGCCTCAGTCTGAAGTGTTGATATTTTAGGTGTAGACCACCACACCTGGCATTAAACCTTTTGGTTGTATAGGAAAACTTGTCTTTGAAACTAAAACAAGTCTCTGATTTTGCATCTTATCATCAAGAAGACGTCAGACCTTTTTCAACATACACCATAGAGCAATCTGTTGAAATTCTGTATTTCAAGGCTGGGAGTGCAGAGCTGCAGGAGAACACCTGCCCAACAGACCAAGGGCCTGGGTTCAATACTCAGCACACACACATTGTATTTCTAAGTAGTCTTTCTTAAATAAAGCTCTTGAAAAACTTATTTACTGACATAACGAGGCCACTCCTCTCCTAGAAACTAAGGACATAGTCATGAACTCGTACCAAGACTGACTTACAGGATGTTCACAACAGCAGTGAAATGGGGAGCCCCCTTGTCGTCCACAACATGACGGGGACTGAGGGTGCCGTCTGACAGCACAAAGCTGCAGCCCCAGCCCCAGCTCACAAGTGTTTGGAGGCTGAGGTCATCATGAGCCATACAAGACTGCTTATATGCAAATCTTCACATAACCATTACTGGCAAAGTCACTGAAAATTATATGTATCCTTTGTTTAGAAATGTAGAAGTTTACAGTATATTGCTTTTTAAAAAAATGTCTTCCTTTTTTATTTTTATTTTTTAGGTCCCTGCACTTGTGAGACAGGTGGCGGAACCACTGAGCTAAATCCCTGGCCCTACAGCATATTACTTTTTAAAAATAAGTTTTAAGCTATATCCAATAACTCTATATTTTGGCAAAAGGTATATGAATATTCTCACTTGAAATATATGTAAATCACAAAACATTTTAAGATTAAACATCAAAATGTAAGTAGATCTGTTTAACAGGATTATGAATGAGCTTATTTTTTTACCCTTCCTTGTATTTTATGAGTTTTCTTCAATGATTGCATTCCCTTCTCTAGTACTAGGGATTAAACGTAAATCCTTCACACAGATACTCCCTAGCCCATTTTTATTTTCCAACACAAGGTCTTGCTAATTTACCCAGGCTGGCCTCAAACTTGAAATCCTCTTGCCTCAGCCTTCTAGAGTGCTGGAATTACAGATGTGTGTCAGCATACCCAGTTTTGGTCATTTCACTTTTTTTTTTTTTTTTTTTTTG
>NW_022900921.1:5143459-5154388 GCF_012274545.1 Fukomys damarensis | reverse complement strand
ACCCAGTTTTTCTTTTCACTTTTTTTTTTTTTTTTTTTGAGTAGGAAAAATTTATTGAGAGAAAGATAGCTTCTGCCTGAGAGAGACACAAGAGGGACCAGAAAGTGGGATACACCTTACACCTGGTCATGTCACTTTAAAAACATTTCTAAAGAAGTAATCAATGGTATCTGAAAAGAATGATTTTCAAGAATGTTTGGGAGGTTGGAGATATAGCTTAGAGGTACAGCACTACAAAAAAATTTTTTCCTCTTAATAAAAAAATACTAAATTCAAAAGTACTGTTTAAAATTGTACAAAATGGCCAGGCCTGATGGCACACGCCTGTAATTCCAAGTCTTGAGCCCAACATGGCACTCAGTGAGACCCTAGGTCAAAATTTAAAAAGGATGGAGTACGCAGCTCACTGAAAGCTCTGGGTTCAATGCCTGGTACTGGGCAGGGTGCGGGGGTGGGAACAACTGAAAGCCACCAACAGTCAGACCCAGGTTAAATGGATTATGGCAAATCTATGTAAGAGAACTAAAATGAAGAGGGGCATTAAAAATGATGCAGTGCTGGGTGTGGGGCTCAACCTTGAGTTCAATCACTAGTACAAAAACAAAAACTCCCAGAAGAACACGTTCACAGGATAGTAAAATGACAGTAAAAATCTTGACATAAATATAATCCTCATTTTGTATAAAGAAAATTTTTTTTTTCATAAACAAAATCTTTTGTTTTTTGACAGGGCTAGAGATTGAAACCAGGGCCTTCCCCAGTGTTTATTTATTTGGTAACAGGGACCTATCTGGATCTTGCACTTGCAAGGCAGGCTGTGGAACCACTGAGCTAAACCCCCAGCCCCCTTGCTAAGTTCCCCAGGCGAGGCTCAAACCTGCGATCCTCCCAAGTAGCTGTGATTATGCATGCGCTATTACACCCAGTTACACATTACTTTTATTTCAGAAATTATGAAAACCAAAGTGAACCTCAAAAAGGGAAACCCTGATAGGATTCCAGATACGAGAATGTGGCTAACATGGACGCTGAGACAGACTAGATCTAAGAGGGAGGATGGCTGGGGACGTAGCTCATCCCCAGTAGTAGCACACTTGCCTAGCATGTGCAAGGTCCTGAGCTCAATCCCTAGCAAAACACACACACACACACACACACACACACACACACACACGCTCACAATATGTCTTGCAATGTCTAATAAACTGGTACTTACCATTCGGATGAAACATTTTGGATAAAAACCTAACTGTTGGTGGTTTATTTGGATATTCCTCAGAAAATTCTATTACTAGTTTGAACGTACCTAGATAGAAAACAAACCAAAATAATTACTCCCAAAATAAACACACCTTTTTCATTTCGTCTTCAGTTTTCAATCCCATACTGGTCTCGAAACCACCACACAAAACTCTGATCGTGAGAGCCGGTTTAGCATAGAGACACACTGATACACGTGTTTATGTGTGATGCTAATGGGCAGCATTGGCAAGCGCTTGTGGCAGAAGAGCTGACTGTCCTATTTTTGGAAAGCAACCAGGCTGTGGCGACCAAGATTTAAAACACACATGAAGAACTGCAAAGAGTTTATCATAGCTTAAAATGGGGATGCCACAGGCTTTAGAGAGGCCGACTACCACGTGGCAAAAACTCAGATCAGACATGAGTGCTAATGCATTCCAGTCAGTCCGGTTCCCACACCAATCTCTTCACTCCGATATACAAAGAATTAGTAATCTTTAGTGTAAATGCCTATGACTGGTTATAGGCCAATACATCACATATTTTGGTGAGTCTAAATCACTACTGGTCAAGAGACACAGGAATTTCAAAAATTATGAAACAAAGCCAATCTGTTCAGTATATACAAAGTATATACTTTTTTTGGGGGGTACTGGGGATCCAACTGCGATCCTTGTGCTTGCGAGGCAGGCAGCAGAACCACTGAGCTAAATCTCCAGCCCACAAAGTATATACTTTTAATTCTACTTTGGATTCTATTTCCAAGAAAAAGCCACTACTACACCACATGGCTTTGAGTTTGTCTTTCTAGACTTTTGTGCTTATTATCCAAACCATCACCTTTCCGACAACTGAGAAGTCCCCCAACTACAACCCCTCAGATGTACACTGTAAGACAGAACTTCTAATGCAATAAACAATACTTTAAACCATTTCAGATGCTTCTACGAGGTTCTTTCCTCATTTCACGAAAACACTCAGGCTGGAGATGTAGCTGGTGGAACATATGCCCACTTCATAGACTGTGGGTTCACTCCTCAGCACCTCAAGACAAACAAATCCTTTTCTCAGTCTAAATTCTAAGCTTCTGGATTTAATCTACTCGGAGGCTCAATTTGGTAAAAGTATTTTGCACTGTATCTTCACTGGTCAAGTATTTGGAATACAACCTCTTTACTTTTTTTTTTTAGTTTGGAAATTTGCAATTAGGGAGTCCAAAGATACCTGCAAACTGAAGGTAATCTCTATTTCATAGCTGCATACACGTCAGTAAGTACAGGTACTCCAGACAGTTAATTAAGGAAGTAAACCTTATGCCTGATCTTTCTTAGTTATTTGTGATACTGGGGATCAACCAAGGTCCTCGTGCTAAACACAGTTGGCCAGTGAGCAACATTCCCAGCTTTTATTTTTCAAGTTTACATTTTAACCTTTTTAACTACAACAGAACAATAGTGATGAAATGTGAAATTTCAAGCAAACACAAATACGAAACAGCTATCATTAAGCATTCTGGTCTCGAGGTCCCTTCACGTGGTCACAAGTCCCACCACGACCAAGAGTGCATTCACTCTTGTGTGCCATTTTGTGTTTATCACCACAGACAGAGACAAGTGTAACTTCCAGAAGCTGGGCATGGTGCCACACCTGTAATCCCAGTGCCACAGAAAGCAGAGGCAAGAGGATCGCCAGTCTGAGCCTAGCCCAGACAATTTAGCAGACTCTCACAATAAAAAGGGGCTGGAGATGTACTTCAGTGTCAAGGCCCAGGTTCAATCTCCATCACCACCAAAATCAAGAAACAAAAAGCTTCAAGAGTGTTACAAACACAATAAAGTACAATAAAATAATTAGAATGTGATGAGGTTTTAGGATATCACTTTTTGATTCCTAAAAACCTTTTTTATTTTTATTTTTTGTTATTATTATTTTTTTGGTACCGGGGATTGAACTTGGGTCCTTGCGCTTGCAAGGCAGGCCACCGAACCGCTGAGCTAAATCCCCGGCCCTCTAAAAACCTTTTTTATGGATATCATTTCACCTTAAAGTTATGGCTTTCCACATAAAAAAATCTTTTTAAAAATGAAGTAACGGCTCTTCAATAATGGCTTGCAAAAATTTCTTAAATTTAAACACCTAGCTCTTGAGTACAGGCTACCTCCAGCAAACTGCTGATTATACTTATTAATACTTGCTGAGTTAGAGATTATAACTCAGAAAATTTTAAAATATTACTTCAGTAACATTTAATGAAAAATTAGTGACAAATATAGCATCATTTTACATTTTTACAATTCTTTTTCTTGACTGGTTTAACGGAAGACAGCTGGATTCCCTGATCTGTTTCTGCACTCAATCTGTTACAATATGTTCAGCTGAAGTACAGTAAATGGGCCCTTGTACAAATAAGTAATTGAAAACAAAAGAGTACCGTATAGCTGTTTCAGATTAAGTGTAGACAGTGTCTTCTGTTACCACACAATCTTTAAAGGTTTCTTGTAATGTAGAACATGAAACCTTATCAACAAGCTTTTTGTACCGAGGTACAAGTAAAATGTTTGTATAAAACGTCCTTATTCTTTTGTCTTGTGGTGCTGGAGACTGAAGACATACGTGTCCTTGAGCATGCCGTGTACACACTACACTACCACTGAGGCACACCTGCAAAGATCGTGATTCTGTAGTGCCTCTATCATTTGAGAAATACTAGTTCATTCAAGTTATACAGATCTTCCAAATTATGCACTACCAAAACAAAACAAAACAAAACAAAAAAACAATAGGTAATACCACCGATGAACATCATCAGAAAATTTTCTCATCAGCGACAAATGTCATTTCCTTTCCTTAAGCTAACCACACATCTGCCCAATATTCAAACCTGTTACAGTTACGCCTGTTAAGTCATTCTTAGGAGGCAAAGGGGATCACACCAGGGGCCTCCCGAATGGGGAGCCAGGGCACCCAGGGCACTGAGCCACACCCCCGTCACTCTCTCAGTTAAGAAGCATTCCTCCAAAAGCTCAGCAGCTGAAGTTACAGCTCAGGGCCAGGATAACTTTTCTGCCAGAAGAGTGACATTATGGGATGCAAAGAAAGTGCCTTAACTTTTTTTTGGCGGGGGGGCTTTGAGACAGGGTCTCACTACGTAGTTGAGACTGACCCGGAACTCACTATGTAGCCCATGTTGGTCTCGAACTCACAGCAATCCTCCTGCCTCAGCCTCCCTAGTGCTGGGATTACAGGTGTGTGCCACAACACCCAGCCTAGTACCTTAACTCTTAATTCCCACCTTATCACACAGAATGATTAGATGGATATACAACATACAGAAAGGTCAGAATTTGGTAACAATTTCAACAAGGCGTTTAAAAGTAAAAACCAGCACCTTTTAAAATGGAAAGAGTACAATGACTATTAGAACAGTTTGGTGCCAATGTAGTGATTTGTTCTAAGACGCTAAACTGCTTGGTGCACTCTGAAATACTACTGCTACTGTACCAACAAGGCAAATGTCAACGCAAGCCTTGGTATAAAGACAATTTAGATCACACAGGACCCACGGAAAGGGACTCAGAGCCGAAGGGACCCATGATACACTGGTAGTGAAAAAAGCTGAAACCCTAAGCATCTCCTTCAATACCTGACCCCACCTAGAAATAAGCACAGCTAACAGTGTGGAATGTAATCCTTTAACAGACACATGCACAGATGTCTGTTTAGTAAAAACAGGATGCTACAATATTCATCGTTGTGCAACTTTTTTGGTCTATTCAGGCCTCTGTCCAGGTTTGCCTCATTCTCTTCACAGGTATATAACATGTCAGAGTCCAGCCACATCATTATTTCCCCAGCAGGCATCCAGTCATCTCATTACAAACAGTTCTACTGTCAGGATCCTATACAAGCACCCCTGATGGACTAATTCTGAAGTCACACTGCTAATTACAGCAGAACTGTTTTTAATTTTTTTCAATCCATGGTATAATTAGGGAAAATCACTTGGCTGAAATTAATCCAACAAACTCAATTATAAAGGTATACCAGAAGTACTTTTTATTGGCTTCTGGTGACAAATACCCAACTTGAAATATAAAAAGTTATGCCAAAAAAAAAAGGGCTGGGGATTTAGCTCAGTGGTTCTGCGCAAGGACCTGAGTTTGATCCCCAGTACCAAAAAATAAAAATTAAAAAAAAAAAAAAAAAAAAAAGGTTATGCAGAATGCTTATGGATATTAATTATAGTATGTAAAGCCACTGGCAGGTATGTATTTTGTTGCTGTAGTTCAGCCTGCCTTGAACTCACTATATAGCTCTGGCTGGCCTCAAACTCATGGCGATCCTCCTGCCTCAGCCTTCTGAGTGCTAGAATTACAGACGTGAGGCACCACATCTGGCCCAGCTATGTATATTTAAGAAAAATTTCAGCTCAACACCCCAACGATAGACACAAAATAAAAAAGCATTATTTACTCTCTTGCCATTTACCTCAGGGACATCTTTATCGTGCTAAACAAAAGTCACTTGCACGTAAACCATTCTCAACACACATTCGCATACCTAACCTTAGAGTTCTATAGGCAAATATGAAAGTACACATGGCCAGGGATTTAACTCAGGGGCACAGCGCCTGCCAGGGAAGCCAAGCATGAGGTCCTGAGTTTGATCCCTGGTACTGGGGAAAAAAACAATCAAAGTACACGTAAAAGAAGGACTAACAAGTGATCATGTGAAGAACTGTAAGTTCTCAGTAGCTTTACTTAATTTTAACTTGGCTTATTAGTATTATTAGCTTACTAACAGAAACGAGTTCAAGTAGATATGCTGGTTTTACAATCTCCTGCTTAAAAGCACCCTTTTAATACTACAGAAAACAGAGTGAAGAAATGACTTACCATCTTCAAATGGTGTCCCTTCTGGTCTGAAAACAAGAAGATTTCTGATTAAAAGAAGTTTTTTATGTTGCTTTTTCTTGATCTTCAAGAATGACAATGATAGACTCCAACAGAGAAAAAAGAAAGAGACCCATTCTGATGATTTGTAGAATTTTAAAGATATTATACCTTTAATACCATCTTAGCCTTGGGTTTTCACAGAGGGAAACATAAAGAGTAACTTTCATTTCTGTGTTTTCTTTTTAGGGGAACTGAACAAAACCAAACAATTTGTCCCTGATTTTACTACAGAAAGGACACAGTACTCTGGGTGTGCTGGCACAAGCCTATAATCCCAGCCGTGGGAGGCTGAAAGGGTCTGTGAGTTTGAAATCAGCTTGTGCTACATGGAAAGTTAAAGGCCAGGCTGAATGACACAGAGATCTGGCTTAAGAACTAAAGAAAAAAAAACAAACAAACACTTCTGTTCATAAACAGTGACCATTTTGTAAGTATGTCCCCCCCCCCCTTTTGAGGTAATGGGAATCAAACCCAGGGCCTTATACATTCTACGTTAAGTGCTTTAACACTGAGGTACATTCCAAGCCCAGCCTTTTAAAAAAATTTTAAAATTCTGAGACAATCTCATTAAATTACCCAGGTTGCCCAGGGAATAAACCCAGGGCCTTTGCACTGAGGAATATCGTCAGTCCTTCCTTTTTCACTTTGACACAGGGGCTCAGAAAGTCACTAAGTTATCTAGCCTAGCCTCAAACTTGTAACTGTCCTACCTCAGCCTCCCAGAGTACTAGGGTTACAGATTTGTCACCACACCCAGTAGTTAAGCATATTCTTCTTTTTTCTTTTGATACCAAGGATTGAATTCGGGTCCTTGCATTTGCCAGGCAGGTAGCGGAAGCACTGGGCTAAATCCCTGGCCCAGTTAAGCGTATTCTTGTTTGTTTGGTTTTTGGGTTTTTTTTTTTTTTTGTGGTACCAGGGATCGAACTTGGGTCCTTGTGCTTGCGAGGCAGGCCACCAAACCGCTGAGCTAAATCCCTGGCCCCAGTTAAGCGTATTCTTAAGAGAAAAAGTAATCTTTGTTTTATAACAGTAAGATGGAAATTAATACCCTTCACGATAATTTTGGACACCAAAATGTCCTGCTTTATGGCTGGGTGTGGCAGTGCACACCCGTAATCCAGCATGCAGGAGGCTGAGGCAGGAAGTTCACAAGGGTGTGTACAGTGTGCTTTAGCCAGCCTTACCTACACAGAGAGACCTGTGTCGAAAAAACAAAAACAAAGAAAACCAAACAAAGTGTGTTGCTTTGAGCAATGGCTCTCATTTGGCTATACCTAGCTTGCGTCACCAAGAAAATCAAATTCTTATGCTCAGATCTTTCTGTTACCTCCATATCCCAATTTAATCTTTCTTAAGCAGCAGCATGAATTTCACTTGCAAGGTATATCCAAGACCTCAAAACAACATTGTAACAGCCTGAATGGAATGCAATAGAACCATTTTACTCTAGAAAGCCGAACTTCATTTTTGAGCAGTTTTTTATTTGGTTTTTGGTTTTTTGAGACAAAGTCTTGCTTTGCAGTTGCAGGTAGTCTCATAATTATAATCCTTTTGCCTCAGTGCCCGAATTCTAGGCATATGACAATTTAAAACGTTTTTATGACAGTTTTTTAAAACATTTTCATACAAAGCTCTAATTCTAAGAGTAAAAAAGAATGAAATCCAAGAAAAAAGAAAAGACAAAAACTTTAAATCAAAAAGCACCCATGTGGGCTAGGGATCTAGTTCAACAGCAGTGTGCTTGCTAAGTATGAGCTATGCTCTGGGCTCACACCCCAGCACCATGTAGTGATACAAAAAAACTACAAAAATGCAAGACTGCTTCTCAAACCATTACACGCAGTTATTTCACACTGGGCGGTGAAACATTTTCCTTCAGTCTTGGTTGGGTAGAAGCTGTAACTCTGCTTCGCAGCTTTTTACAGCTCTTACAGAATGAATGTCACATGGTGCATTTTCTACAAGACAACTTTATTTTCTCTATTATTCCACTCCATTTAGTTTCAAGCATTATCTTTATCAGTCACCCAAAGTTATTATAAAACCACCTATACTAAGTACAGTGATGTGAGACTTGTAGTCCCTTCATTTCAGGAGGCTGAGGCAGGAGGACCTCTTGAGCTCAAGGGATCAATGCCAGCCTGGGCAACACAGCAAGACGTGCATCTCAACAAAACACCTGTGTGGTGGCATGATGTTATACGCCCAGCGAAGGGGTGAGGATCACCTGAGCAACAAGTTCTAGACCACCCTTGGTGACACCAGCAAGACCCCATTTCAGAACAAAACAAAACCATACGTGATAACCTCACAGAGCAAATAAATTGTATATAACTGCCCAAATTCTTTTTCTTCATTTTTTAGACAGAGTCTTGCTATATAGTTCAGGCTGGCCTTGACTTGTGGCAATCCTCCTGCCTCAGCCTCCAAAGTGCTGGGATTACACCCATGTGCCACCACGCCCAGCCCCCAAATTCTTATTAAAATGTATATTTTGGGCTAAGGATGTAGCTCAGCAGTAAAGCACTTGCCCTGCATGCGTGAGCACCCTCCTTGATCCCTAGCATCTCAAAAGAAAAAGAGTAGTTTTTCTTTCTAATTTATATTGAGTTCTAATTTATATTAGTCCTTAAAGATCTGCAATTCCACTTCAGTCTCCTGCTAGCTAGTTGTTACACATTTACCTTCCTTATCGCCTGTCTTTTGCCGGTACTGGGCACTGAAGCAAGGGCCTTTGCACCGAGCTAAATCCCTAGCCCTTTTTAAATTTTGAGGCAGGGTCTGGTTCAAGATGGGTTTGGACAGGGCAGAGGATTTAGCTCAGCGATTCTGCTGCCTGCCTCGCAGGCACAAGGACCGGAGTTCGAACCCTGGTAGCCCCCCCAAAAAGATGGGCTTGGACTTGCGAGCCTCCTGCCTCAGCCTCCAGGAAGGCACCACTACACCTAAGCATATTCACTTTTCTTAAAGAATTACCACACACCTATGACACAGTACATCAACTCACCCAAATATAACTGCATTCCACTGCATGATGTTGTTTTCAGATGGTGCACCACTGACACCCACCGGTGGGTCCTCTTGCAATCTAGAAATCCAGAGTGGTGATTTTCAAAGCTGGAACACTAAGGTTACTAAGGAGGCTAAACACAACACCTATGAACTCTGAACCCTAAGTCCATTTCCTTATTATATGAGCTGGCATGAACCACATGATTTGAATATACCCACCAGGCACATATACGTATTAAATACCTGTAAGTCCAAAGGGCTTGGGGATCATCTCTCAAGACTAAGACATAATCTGTTCAAGTACTGATATATGCAGACTGCCTTCTTGAACCAAAAAAAGTTTAAAACGCTAACAGCGAAAGATATTTTTAAAGCATCATTAATCTTCTTGCTCTAAACATGCAAAGACTGGGGGTATTAGCCACAGCTATTTGTGCAGTGTGTTGCGAAGAGAGACAGAAAGCAAGCCAGAGTACACACCAAACGACTAAAAGCACCTTCAATTAGGAAAATAGTTTTTGGAGGAAGTTTTACTCTATCCTCCTTGCTTCAGACACCAATGGCTTTTTCTTTTTCTTTTTGAGACAGGGTCTGGCTGTGTAGTTCAGGCTGACTTGGGCTCAGCAATCCTCCTGCCTCAACCTCCCAAATACCGGGATTACAGGTATGCACAACCACACCCAGTTAATCAGAAGCTTCAGTTGGATTTTCCAGCAGTTTCTATTTTACAGGCTCTGCACTAATGCCAAATCCACCTCTTGGACCAGGAGGAGAGTCAATCCATGGCTTTTTTCTAACAATCATCACAGGCAAATTCTTATAACCTGAAAACCCTTGGAAAACTACCAAAGGTGTCTTGTGTTTCACTTAGAATTAAGCAGAGAATTGCAATAATGAACAATGAGGAATAATGGACATAAACTGGAAAACATCTGAATTTCAGTCAGGGAACTAATCAAATGGTCTTCAAGAGTTAGAAAAGAAAGGCTTTTGCACCAAAGAGAACATCTTTTAATGGCTGTCACCTAAACTTAAACAGTACTTTTTGGCCAAACTCAAGCAGATTAGGGGCTATGAACTGAAGCCTTGGAGCCACTGTTCGACAGCTACCTTGAAGCGGCTAAAAAGAGGCTACAAATCAATTAAACGGTAAACTGGCCAAGGCCCAAAACAATGGCCTCCGAATGCTTCACTTTCGGCCTTCTAATGGCGAAGGTGAGAGGTTATATACTTCCTGAGCGGCAAATCTAAGTTTTTGTATTACTTATTTGTCTCACCCTGGGTAGGTCTCCTCAGGGAAAAAAAAGAAAAGAAAAGAAAAAGCTTAAGAAAAACGTAAGAAGCACCGTTACGCTAAATTTCTCAGTACTGCTGCTTCTGTATCTGAGAGTATTCGACAAAAGGTGAACTGAAAGAAAAGTCATTTCCTCCTCACAACCCCCACAATGCCTAACAAAACCCTGTTTTACAAAAGGAGTCCCGGAGAGTATCGGATTAGCGCCCGCCCGAGGAAAGGCCTTTTTCCAGAACGCGGAGGCTATAGATAGGGCTTTATTCAGCAGCCAGGGGCGGCCAGTTCCAGGAGCGCTGGCAGCCTGGACGGACGGCCGGGCCCAGGTCTCGGGCCAGCGCTCAAGGTCCTTCGGGGCGGGCAGGGTCGGGTTTCGGGGTGGCTCAACCACCTCCGGGCTCGTGCAGACCCCGCCCTCACCGCCGG
>NW_022900921.1:5122861-5142640 GCF_012274545.1 Fukomys damarensis | reverse complement strand
GGGCCAGCGCACGGCCCCAGCCGGCTTCCTGCGCTGGGCGGCCGACCGGCCGGGCGCTCCCTAGGGACTCTGGACTCAGGGGCACTGAACCTACACCCTAGCCTGTCTCTACCACCCCGGTCACCGCTTTAGTTCCCCGAGAGGAGGGGAGGGACCTGAAATTTCAGGGAAGAGAAGGTGGGATGACGTAAGGCCACGTGACCGCCAGCGGCGTTGTCAACAATCCACCCCGGGGTGGAGGGACGAAGCCTCTAGAACCACGTGTCCCTATGACGCTGTTGCATTGGGTCACGTGGGAGCGCCGCCTGCGTCTGAGTTTCAGCCAGGTGTAAACTGTGGTTTAAACCCGTGAGGTTATCCTCTGTTAGCCTGGGCAATTTAATGATCCTCCTGCCTCCTCCTTGTCTCAGAAGTATAAATGGGGCTGGACGTGGTGGCTCACGTCTGTAATTTCAACACTTGCGTGGCTGACACAGGAGGTTCTCTGAGTTCGAGGCCAGCCTTGCAAAGGTCCTGGGTTCAATACCCAGGCCTCATGGAAATAAAAAACGGAACCAAAAATAATTTGAGTTTAATTCCTCTCTGGTTGGCTGAGTGGCATATTACTTCTGGTATGTGGAGTAGGGAGGGTGACGGAAAGGATCACACAACCTTCCAATAACAGCATGGAATGCTGAGGCCTACACAAAGTAGACCCCCCCCTGAAATGCTTCCTTAGCCCCACAAAGTAATTTCTTAGAGCACTGTAATGCAGTTTCCAGGGTTGAAAGTTGGACAAAAATAAAACAATGATCAATATAATTAGGTATTGTTTGAAGACTTCATAGAGAACAGAACTTGGTCTTACTTTATGGGTCTGCTTTCATTTGAAGCTGTGTCAGTCTGTGGCTTTGCCTCGCATAAGGCATCCTCCTATTTGTCAAGGAAAATGAGCCTGCGCTCTTGAGTGGGAATCACTGGGTGGTTGGTTGTCACAGAAACCTACAAAATGATTCAGATCTGGGGGAAGAGATCCTGCAGACTGGGTAGGTGCTAAACATCTAGCCTGAGATAAGTCATTTGAGGTTTTCTACATTGGTAAGGTGCAAAGGACCAGAGGGGCCCCCTGCTGCTTTCTCCTCAGAAATGCTGATCCCTACACTTCCTCAGTCACTCAATTCTCTCCCTCTGTAGCCTCCAGTCTTCTGGTCTTTGTTGAGCACTTTCTTTCCTATGCATTTAGGGAATTCTTCCTTTCACCAGGGAAAAGAAGGGTGAACTGTGGACTTTAACATTGCCCCAGCCCCAAAGGACTGATTTTTCCCCCCACTTTCCTGATCTTCAGACTCTGAATATCTCTCTTGCTCGAAGTAACTTTGGTGACTGAATTAGGCAGCCCTGAGGTCTTGCTGTGCATTCACGTTGTCATTCTCTAAAAGCTGAATGCTCTTACCTTTATTTTTTGGCCTTTCTGCCATAGCAGTGCTACTCTCCCATTGCTGAGAAGAAAGACGCAAGGGTCACCCGTAGTGAAAACCTACAGGAAACCTTTTACAGAAATGTGCTGGCACGCTTTGGACACACACGATGCTCACGTTCCTCACAGGAGATCTGTGCTGTACATACCTTCATTCCTTCCCCCATTCCCCTGCACTCCCTTCCAGTCCTTCTTCCCCTCCATTTATAAAATTTCATTCCTATTGTCTTCCTTACTTCCTTCCGTCCTTCCGTCCTTCCTCCCTCCATCCCTTTCTCTTCCTTTCTTTTTGCAGTATTAGAGATTAAACCCAGGACCTTTGCACTGAGGTGTATCCCCAGCTATTGGCCTTCAGAGGTGCAACCCCAGGCCCGCTCCCCCTTTGTAGAAAATTTTTGAGACATGGCCTCATTACAATGCCCAAGCTGGGTGTGAACTTTGATTCTCCTGCCTCAGCCTCCCAGAGCGCTGGGATTACGTGCCATCATACCTGGCTGGATACACTGTATTTCTTAAAAACCTGTTATGTTGTTTATCTAGCAATTTATAGCTGTTATATAAACTGATAGCTTGTGACTTTCCAAAGTGAAGTAATATTTTTGACAAATTCTGTGAATGTGTTTCATAAAGCATGAGGGCTGTGAATTAAGAATCCCATGCTGTCCTGGTCACCAGGACTGCCAGAGCCTATTGATGAAAGGAAGTCTTAAAAGCTATCATTGTATAATGTAGCAATTCTGTATCTCTACATTGTGTGCTTGGTGAAGGCAGGGACTCACCCCTGGTTCGTGCTTGGTTTATTGCAAATGTTTAACCCACAACAAATAAGAAATATGCATAACAGCGTGTCCTAGTCCACTATAACTTTTACTATGACATTCTTTTTTGTAGATAGAAATTATTTTATCATATGGCTGAGTAACTTTTCAAAGGGAAAAACAATTTTGAATATTTTGGATAATGAAAACCATGACTACCTCTCCTTCCAGTCAGGCTCCTCTCATTCTAGCAGGATGGTAGAAATACTTGGGAAGCTTTCAAAAATATTTATTTCTAATAATACTTGTGATATAAGGTCTCGGGGTTCAATCCCCAGTACCACAAACAAAATCCAATTGCTTTACTCCACCAATTAAATCAAGATTTCTGGAAGTGGGACTTTAAAGTTAGTTCTCGGGCTGGGGATTTAGCTCAGCGGTTCAGTGGCCTGCCTTGCAAGGGCAAGGACCCGAGTTCAATCCCAGGTACCAAAAAAAAAAAAAAAAAAAAAAGTTCTCCAGGAGTGACTTTCACGTATGAGCTGGGTGGGGACCCACTGAACTAGAAGTTACTGAGTATTACTCGTCCTTATTTAGGACTACCATAGCTCGTGGTGGTTTTTTACATTTAACATTTCACAGAAAATAAGTCACAATAAAGATTGCACTCCCTGGGCACTTGTGCTAGTGATGTCCTTGTTTTTCAACGGACGCTGTAACTCCAGCTGATCCCTCTATGTTTTAAAAAATTAGACACTAGTTCCCCCTGCCCACTCTGTGCTTTGGTGTATCACCATGTATGTGGCAGAACTCTCTGCGTTATCTGTTTTCCTGAGAGGTCTAAGAATTTTGGCACGTATTGAGAGAGCTTTTAAAAAGGATTACTAGGAGTTGAAAACTTTTCTTTTCTTTTTTTTTTTTTTTTTTTTTTGAGACAAGGTCTCACTATGTAGTTGAGACTGACCTGAAACTCACTATGTAGCCCAGGCTGGTCTTGAACTCACAGTGATCTTCCTAACTCAGTCTCCCAAATGCTGGGATTACAGGCGTGCGCCACCACACCTGACTGGAGTTGAAAACTTTTAAAACAGAATAGAGCAGATTTTTTTTAAAGGTTTGATTATTTTGGATACCGGGGATCGAACTTGCATCCTTGCCCTTCCAAAGCAGGCAGCAGAACCACTGAACTAAATCCCCAGGCCTAAGGTTTGATTATTTAGTGTGTGATGCTGATGAACCCAGCGCCTCAGCGCAGGCTAGCTACACAATCTACCACTGAGCTACACTCCCAAGAAAGATTTTTGATTAAAGAACCATCTTATTCCAGTTTTAAGGATGAATATCGACTGCTAAGGTCGAACTGAGGTCTATGGGATATTACCGTATCTAAACAACTCGAAAAACTAATCACACAAGACTTCCTTGGAAGTCTCGTTTTTTACGACATGACATTATGCATGTCGAAAGTGTTATCTGGTTAGTGACAACAGCCACCCCTCTAGGGCTCAGCCTAAGCAGCTGATGTTCTCCGATCAGGACAAATCCATGACACAAGTGGGACACCTCTGCCTGTTTCCCTTCCTTAGAAGAGTTGCAGTCACAATGCGGTCAAAAGGCGGGAACCCAACCCCATTCTGGCTCAAAATCAACCTCTCAGGTCGCTCAACAGCGACGGCCATCCGTCCCCCCACCCCACTCCCAAGCACGACCCCAACCGGCGCCCACTCGCAGTAGCTTCCGCTTCTTCTCACTTTCCCTTCCGGGTCGGGACCCCTCTGTTATCCGGTTTTGACATCTGGTCTTGATATCCGGTCTTGCGTACTAGGTCCCGAGCGCAACCCCTCCGCCCCTCCGTTGCCATGGTAGCCGGTGGTTGACGGAGAAGCGAGTGAGGTGTTGCGTTGTCTCGCTGGGACTGCGCGGCTCCAGGCCAGCGGGAACACAGAATGGGTTGAGGTGGCTGCTGCTGCGGCGGCGGCGGCGGCGGCGAGGCGAAGGGCGCGACGCCGGTCCGGGATTCTCAGACTTTGCCTTTGAGGAGAGGGTGGGACTGAGGTTTCCTAGGTGCCGGGGCCTGATAGGTGGCGTGATGAGTCGTGTGGGGACTTCTGGATTTGACACGAGCGTGATGGGAAGAAAGTGTGGGGAGCCCACGCGTGCCCACGGTAGTGACAGATAGTGAGGGCATCTCAGTGTTGGCCGTTCCCAAAGATATGGCTCTGTGGAAAACACCCCCCCCCGTTTGAAAGTAGGAGTTGGTTGGGTCTATGCTTTATACAGCTTGAAAAAATAAGTGTAAATGTTTAACCTTTTCCATTTTCTTTCTCTGTTTCTATGAAGAAGTAGAAGCCAGGCTTGGAAATGGAGATGTATGAAATTCTTGGAAAAGTGGGAGAGGGAAGTTATGGTACGGTCATGAAATGTAAACGTAAGGATACGGGGCAGATAGTGGCCATCAAGATATTCTATGAGAAGCCGGAAAAATCTGTCAACAAAATTGCAGCGAGAGAAATAAAGTTTCTAAAGGTTGGCTTCTTTTGCCTTACTTGCTCTGTCAATTAAAAGAAAAATTAGTATGGGATAAAAAGTGCATAAAAGATTAATATGTCATTCAACATCTGCCTTATGACATATAATAGAAAAATCCATATTGTCTGCATTTTGTAATTTTACACTGCTGCAAACTATGTAACAAAATTATGCCAGTATTGTTTAATCCTAAATATCCTAGGATGATGCTCAATAAAAATGTCTGTGCAAAACATTGGGCTGAGACCATAAGAAAGTTAAAAATGGATCTTTAAAGATTTTTGTGATTTAATCAGAAACAGGAGGGAATATGCCATTATGCCCAGTTTGAAAGATTGTTGAGTGACTGATTTTCTACAACCCTGTATAGTAGATGACAATATACATACAGCTACTCTTATCTGAACATCCCAGGATGTTTCTAGCTGTCATATACTTGCATCATCTTATAAATCCTGGGGGCTAATGTGCCCATTTTACATATAGGGGAAACTGAGGTGCTTCCAGGAGGAGAACGATGAGGTGGTGTACTCTTATGAGGCGTAGGAAAAGCCAAGTGATTGCCAGTCCTGTTGGACAGGGAAGGTTTCCTGAATATACCGGACGTGGCTTCAGCTTTGAGGAATTTAGCGACGATAGAGGAACTACCAGTGTCAGTTTAAGAGAACAACATGAGCTCAGGAAGTCTAACACAGGACAGAAGGACAAAGATCAAAAGCTGGAAAAAAAAAAAAAAGAGCAGAGACTTTTCCTTGTAGAGTTTCCGGTGCAGAATTGGAAAGAGGTGAGTGTAGTGCAGTAAATAGGAAGCAGATTTAAAGTCTTGTCTTCTAGGCTGGGTCAAAATTTGATTTTGTGAGAGGTGAAAGTGAAGGTTTTGAATTCAGTGTAAAGAAACTATAAAAAATTAGCATTATGTAGAACAGAGAACCGAGAGAGTAAAAATGGAAAAGTCTGGTAGGAGTTTAGTCCTAGAATACTAGCAATTGTCATGAGAGCCCTTTCTAGAATGTAGCAATGTGAGTGGAAGCAAAAGTAGAATGAATTTATTGTGAAAGAAGACCTTCAAAGAGCGTAGAGGATGTATAAAGGCAGGAGTCATGTCTTTGAAATTCAGTGATTCCTCCAAATGATGAAAATTTTGAAAGACTCAGAAAAGACATCAGTTGGGCACTAGTTGAATTTTGGAAATGTTCGTTTGAGGTGACAGGAGTACGTTTAGGAAAAGATTCCACTGAGCTTTTATAAATAGGGAGCAAGAGAGGAGAGCAAGGCAGAGGATGGAATCATTGTAGGTATGAAAGGTCAATTTAGGGAAAAGAACAGAGGAGTGTGGAGGTCAGAGCATGAATGTTTCTTGGTGATTAGATACCAAACTAGTGAATAAATATGTGTTCCATTTATTGGAATGTAGATGCATTAAGGTTTGTGATCTTAACTATAGTCCTAAGTGTTTTATATGTAATGAAAGCAGGTGCACTTCTCACTTTATGTTTGCAGTAGTCATTCTTTGTAAATGTGTATGTTGGATCATTTTTTCTAAATAAAAAATTAGTAATATTAGGCAACTGTGACTAGTTAGATCTGCTCTATTTCTAAATAATGAAGGGAAGTTGAAGTCAGTAGAGATTTGTTAGGATTTTGTGAAAGATACTAGTCCCACTTCTGATGACCTGAAGCATAATAACTTTTATTTTGGTACCGGGGATCGAACGCGGGACCTTGCACTTGCAAGGCAGGCAGCTGAACCCCTGAGCTAAATCCCCAGCCCCAGCATAATAACTTTAAGGTAAATGTGTACTGTGTACTCTTATTAGGAGACCTTTTCCCATGCTGTATCTCTTGCTCTTCCTTGTTGCACTTAAGCTGATTATTTGTCTCCTTAATCATTTTGTATAATAATCAGTATGTACGTGGCAAGGACAGAGAGAGATGAACTTGAAGATGTAGCTTACTGTTAAAGCTATTATGCAAATTGTTCTAAGACACCTTAACTACTCTTATTGGCTTTTTAATTTAAGGCAATTAATTCCACTACAAAATTTCTTGAGTTAAATTCTTAGTCTAAAAATATTGCCAAAATTACTCAGTTTGAACTAAATCTTTGTTAGAATTTCATTAAATAAATCACAGAGAATATCTGTAGAAAAGTTGTCTAGTAATAGAGAAAGATGAAAAAGGAATTATAGAGCATTTCTGGGTCAGTCTTCCATTATGCTTATTAGTTCACATTAACCCTTCATGGCTTTAGCCTTCCTTTAAAATAAGAACTAGACAGGAAGCCAGTCATTTCCCTTAGCTGGGGGATTAATATTGTAGTCTCTAGAAGCAGTTCTTTTCACTGCTGCCCATATTTTGTTGCTGCAGCATTCTGGCATCTTGTCAACCAGGGAAATTGGGAGGAAAAATAGGAAAGGAGTCTGGCATCATATTTTGGCCTGTTTTTCTGTGAGTCATGATTCAGGATTTTAGTCTCTAGTTACGGAGAAGAGGAAAAATTGATGTTGTGCCATTGAATAAAGACAAATTTTGTAGAAGTATATATTTTTAAATCAATACACTACTGAAAATATACCCCTTAATTCTTGGCCAAATGAATGTTATCAATCATTTGAAAACAAATTGTTAAATATTTCAGAATTGAATGTGTTAAAAATGTGTCAACGTGTTGAAAATATAGAATAAGCAACATAGAACACTAAGCCGCATTTGCTTTCCAAGCGGATACATGGCCATTTTTGACATTTTAAAATTATTTTAACAATGGTAACAGTATAAAAGGTGTTTTCATAGAATAGCATAACACTGAATAAAAATCACAAATCATTGCCTTTTTATGTAAAAATTCCTATTTTATAGATTATCATTTCATATATCAAGATTTTCTAGATATTTTTATATTATTTTGATATAGTCTGACAAGTTTATAGAATTCCCTAGAACTTATGGTTTACTCTCTAGAGTTTATGGTGAAAATTAAAGAATAATAAGTTTATATAAATTCAGGTCACATACTTAATGGTGTTGAAAGCCATGTTTAAAGCCTCCTGACCTTAGGGGCTGAAAGTACAGCTCAGTGGTAAACTATGCTTAGCATGTGCAAGGCCTTAGATTCAATCCCAGCACAAAAACAAAGAAAACAACCCAACCAGAAAACAAGGACCGTTTAAATTTCAGTTGTTAAATTCAACCTCAAACCAAGTTAAAATATTTCAAGACATGTGTCAGTAGTATACCAAGTTGTGGTATAGTATATCATCTCTTAATTTAGATAAACAGTCGTGCCAACCTGAGGAAAAGCAATATATCTTGGTTTCTTCTGTAAGTATCGATCATTTATTTTTATTTATTTATTTTTCCTCATTGAGTTTATTGGTACATTTTAGGTAAACAGTACAGTTCATTCATTATTGGGATCTTGTACCTTTACATAATAGGTCTTGGTGGTATTGATCATGAAATGGCTAAAAATATTCTTAAAATAGTAAACAAATCAGTTGAAGTTTTGTTGAAATAACACGGAGGAAAAGAAACTCAGAATGTTTCTGTTCAAAATTATATAGATGTTAGGTACAAATTATTATGTTAGAAATAATTTATTGAAACCTGTTTCTTCTCTTAATAGCAATTTCATCATGAAAACCTGGTCACTCTCATTGAAGTTTTTAAACAGAAAAAGAAAATTCATTTGGTATTTGAATTTATTGACCACACAGTATTAGATGAGTTGCAACACTATTGTCATGGACTAGAGAGTAAATGACTTAGAAAATACCTCTTCCAGATCCTTCGAGGGATTGAATATCTACACAATAATAATGTAAGTGCTTGGAATTCAGATTGTAATTTTCTTGCTAGCTGGAACCACAGGGGAGCAGGTAGGTGATATAATGTGGTATTGAAGAGCATTTATCAGTCTTTGGAATCACAATCTCCTGTGTTTTTACCTCTAAGTAATCTATGAAAACTCAAAACAACGTGTGTAACCAGAGATCACAGCCCCATGACTCTGTGGCCTTGGGAAAGTTATCTGACTTCATCCCTAAAACGACAGTCATACCTCACAGATTTTTTTAAAAGATCAAATTAAGGGCCAGGGATTTAGCTCAGTTGCACCGTGCCTGTCTCGCAAAATGCAAGGTCCTGAGTGCAATCTCTGGTACGGCCAAAAAAAAAACCCCAAAACAACAAAATTAAGTGGTAGGTATGAGTTTAATGCTTGTGTCAGGCACATTGTAAGTACGCAATACGCTGTGCTGGCAGGGAGTCGGGAATAGTTCTGTTTATCCTTGTCTCTCTATAGTATCTTGTCTCTACTACAGTCCAAAAATGTTTCTTGGATGAAGAGACATCAGTGTGGACCAGTCAGCCTTTGGAAATGAGGTAAAACTAAAGTAAGTAGGATGTGAATTCTAGAATAGAAGAGGAAATACTTTCAGCTGGTGTACCACTGTGAGAGTAGAAGGAACCTAAGGTGGGGGCTTCAGAGACTGATAATAGTCTGGTCACTGGGAACAGGGAGCTAACATCGCATGGGACTCCCTGGGGAGGGAGAAGTTTTACAGAGTCTTGAAGTTAATCCTTGACCTCCAACCAAAGGTGTGGACTTTTTCCTGATGACACTGGGAAACCCTTACAGGTTTTTGAGCATTGTTTTGACAGGATAAAAACAAAAATCTAAGTTTAGTCTGGCAAGAGTAGAAGATAAGAATGGGTAGAGGTGGAAAGGTCAGATGATGGTGCTGTTATGAAGCTCAGATGTGAAGGGTAAAGTGGCATGGGAAGGAGAGGAAGGGTGAAAGGGAGTGGATGGGAGGATTTCAAAAGGGAAACAGGATTTGGGAACTCATTAGATACAAAAAGGGATGAAAATAAAAGACAAATTACACAATTTTTGAGAGCAGAATCATGGTGCCACTGGTAGCAGTGATTTCAGAAAGGAAAGTACTTGTAGATGTATTGATACCTTTTTAAGGAACAGTGAGAGTTTCTAAGAAAAATAGTGGTTTACCAATTACCTCGCGGCTGTAAAAGTTATTGGAACTGATACACATATTTGAGAAACTCGGTCTTGGACGCTATGGTTGAAGGCAAATGGATAGATAAATCTCAGAGACAAAAGAAAAAACAAAATAGTTCTCAGCACCCAGTATGGCGGAGTATCTGAGGCGGGCGTAGCAGAGAAGGAGGCCCACACGAACACCCATGCTCTCTTTTTCTATTAATTTTATTTAGGGTATAATTAGAGTAAATTTCTCCATGTTGTTCACCTCACAGAGCATTGGAAAGCTAATTTCATTAGACAATTAAGTTGGCCGTGAAGGAATGACTGATGCACATAGTTACTATTATGCCTGTTTTCCGAATGTCTGAGTTTAGGCCTTGATTTAAGGTTATCATCATGTTGACAAAAATTGAAATTTCAAATGATTGAAATTTTATGCAATTAAACTATGTGAGATATATACCATGATAGTCCATTACACCTTTTAATAAGAATTCATTAATTCAAATAGTTTAGAATTGGAAAAAGTTTTTTTTAATCTCCAGAATTATTTGTTTACCTTCTTATTTAAAAATGAAAACTTTTTTTGTTAAAACTAGGGATTGAATCCAGGACCTTCCCACTGAGCTATCCCTGGCTCTTTATTTATTTTTTATTTTGAGATAGGGTCTTGCCAAGTCACTCTGGGTGGGACTCGAACTTTTGATCCTCCTTCCTCAGCCTTCTGGAGTACTGGGATTATGAGTGTGTGCCACTATGCCCAGCCACATACTTCCTCAAATGAAGTTTAATATTTAGTTGCAATAACTAGCTCATTATGGAAATGTATTAATACAGCTGACTCGTTCTAGTGGATTTGGTATGATCTGACTGTTACAAGTCTCTTCACAACCATTTTGAGGGAGGGAGGGTAGGGAGTTCAGTGGTAGAGTTTAGCATATGTGAAGCCCTGGCTTCAACTGCTAGCGGCAAAGCAACAACAAAATTTTGGAAACAGTCAGTATAAATGCAAATATCTGGCCTTTTATGGAGAAGAAATATTTATTACCTCATTTGTTTATTTAATAAGTATGCTCTGGGCATCTACCAATTATAAACACCGATTTCACTGGATTGTGGGGTTACACTCTTCAGCAAAAGACTTCATTCCTACTCTTATTGGAGCTTGTTAAATTTTATACAACTTCTAGTAAAATTTATGAATTATGAGTAATTCTGACTAATACCTAAGGATTGTTGAGCTTTCCTAACTAACCTCAACCTAATACCCTACTCCACAAAGCCCTATTTTTGTAAATTTAGGCCACTTTTACGTATTTTCTGAATACTCCTTTGAATTTTGAATTTCTATTCTTTTAAACAAGGGATTATTATTGAAATGTTTAACAGCTATTAATATTTTGCTATATTGTTTTCTATATTTAGAAAATATATATATGTTTGCTATATTTATATTGCTATTTTGTTTTCTGCAGTAATTTGGAGTACATTAGAGCCAACCTGAATTTTACTGTGGAATACTTCCCAATTTCTCTCTTGAAAAGGATAATTTCCTTGCTGGGCATGGTGGCGCACACCTGTAATCCCAGCACTCAGGAGGCTGAGGCAGGAGGATAGCTGCAAGTTCGAGACCAGCCTGGGCTACATAGTAAGTTCCAGGTCAGTTTCAACTGCATAGTGAGACCCTGTCTCAAAAAAAAAACAAAAAAAAAACAAAGTAATTTCCTATATTAGCTCAGAATCAACGTTGCATCCTACTTTATATTAAATTTTAACTAATTAGTTTTTAAATGTCTTTAACAACTGTTTCTTCCATAGCATATCTGGTTAAGAACTGAAATTTTTGCCCATTAGTTTTTAGGGTGGATAGGACATTCACAGTTTTGCAGTGTGCCTTCCACATTATTATTTAGCTTATTTTTTGCAAGCTACTGGCTTATTTTTTCATATAAACATGAGCATACGTTATATAACACCAAGTAGGAAAATTGGTTAAATTGAAGCTTTATTTCATTTAGAATTCAGGCTCTGAGACCATTGGAGGTTGCAGAGGTTTGAACTCATCCTTTTTGGTATTTGGTTTTCTTGTTTTCTTGTTTTTTGTTTGTATTGGAGATTGAATCCAGGGCCTTCACACTGATACATCCTCAGGTCTATTTAGTTCAGTGGGTGCCGCCACCTGCCTCACAAGCAAAAGGTCCTTGAGTTTGATCCCTGGTAACAAAAAACACAAAACAACAGCAACAACAAAAACAGGTGTATCCATTCAGTGCAGTATTATCAGGCCATAAAAAGGAACAAAGCATATCTTTGCTTCATATACAGGGTATATGAATGATCCTTGAAAACATGTTAAATGAAAGAAGTCAAACACAAAAAACCATATATTCTATTTAAGTGGAATACCTAGAATAAACAAATGTGTAATTTATATCTTTATAGAAATTTCTCTTCAACTCTGTTGCCCCTTTTTAAATTCTTTTTTGGTTTTGTGTTTTTGAGTTATATTTTATGTATTTTAGATTACTAGTTCCTATCCAGGTACATGATTTTGTAAATATTTTCTCCATTTCTGTGGATTATCATTTTGCTTTCTTTGTGCTGTCCTTTTCTATTTAATTCTTTTATAACAATTTCTCAGCCGGGCGTGGTGGCGCACTCCTGTAATCCCAGCACTTGGGAGGCTGAGGCAGGAGGATCGGTTATATTTTATGTATTTTAGATTACTAGTTCCTATCCAGGTACATGATTTTGTAAATATTTTCTCCATTTCTGTGGATTATCATTTTGCTTTCTTTGTGCTGTCCTTTTCTATTTAATTCTTTTATAACAATTTCTCAGCCGGGCGTGGTGGCGCACTCCTGTAATCCCAGCACTTGGGAGGCTGAGGCAGGAGGATCGCTGCGAGTTCGAGACCAGCCTGGGCTACATAGTGAGTTCCAGGTCAGTCTCTACATAGTGAGACCCTGTCTCAAAACAAAACAAAACAAACAAACAAACAATTTCTCTTTATTGGTATCATTTATTTGAACATTGTGTTCATACTTTTCTTTAGTTCTTTAGACTTTCCTTTGTTTGAACATATTTAAGTTAGCTGATTTAAAAAGTGCTCAGTAAGTCCAATATTAACTTTGTCAGGGAAAGTTTCTGTTGAGTATTTTATTTTTCCTGTTTGTGGGTCATATTTATTTCTTTGCATGCCTTATACGTTTTTGTTGAAAACAGGACATTTTAAATAATCCGTTAACTCTGGGTATCAATTTTTCATTTCTTTCATGAATTGCTGCTGTTGGTTACTTTCCTGAATTAATTTTGTTAAGACTTTGTTTTTTCAAGTCAGGTGGATTAGCAGTCTGCTAATAAATGAGTAAACAGATTTTAAGTTAAATTACAGAGTTCTGCAACTATCATAAAATCTTGTTATAGAACATTTTCATCAGTTCAAAAGATTCCTCTTGCTTGTTCTCATTTGGTCCCAGTTTCTTTCCCCAGTTTCAGGCAGCCAGTGATTTGTTTTCTGTCCTGAGGTATACATCTCCTGAACCTTCCTTATAAATGGAAACATTCAATATGTGGCCTTTTACATATGGCTTCTTTTACTTAGCATAATGTAGCATGTATTGTTTACTGGCTGAGTAGTATTCTGTTGTATGGATTATAGTACATTTTATTTATCATGTACCAGCTGATGGACATTTGATTTTTTCTGGGTTTTTTTTTTGAGGCAGTACCTTGCTCCACAGTTTGGGCTGGCCTTGAGCTAACTGTGTAGCCCAGGCTGGCCTCAAATTCATGGCAATCATGTTGCCTGATCCTCTTGAGTGCTGGGATTACAGGTGTGTGCCACCACACCTGGCTCCCTTCGATCTTTTGTTTGTTTGTTGGTACCTCTTTTGTTTGTTTGCTTGTTTGTTTGTACTGGGGATTGAACTCAGGTCCTTGCCCTTTCGAGGCAGGCCACTGAACCACTGAGCTAAATCCCCGCCCCCCCTCCCGATCTTTTGAATCTGATTTACCTTTTTAGTATTGTTTGTTTTGGCTTCATCTGATTTTGAAGTAATGGATGGAGAAGTAATTAAAAATATGTAACTATTTTTACATAGTTTCACTGTCTTAATTAGCTAGTTTTTCTTTGTAATTTTGCAGAGAGTCCCCAGACAAAGAAACCTCATTTTAATATACTTCATTTTCTGGTTTTTTTTTAGATTATTCATCAAGATATAAAACCTGATAATATTTTAGTGTCCCAGTCAGGAATTGCCAAGCTCTGTGATTTTGGTTTTGCACGGACACTAGCAGCTCCTGGCGACATTTATACTGATTATGTGGCCACACGCTGGTATAGAGCTCCAGAGCTAGTATTAAAGGATACTTCTTATGGAAAGTATGTATATTTGGGGAACCTGCCTGGCCTTTCCCACACATCTGTTTTTTCCTTACTGCTGACACTCTCTGCCTTCTGTGTCTGGATTGGGGCCAAGAAGAGCGACACCTCTAAAAGAACAGAAAGATCTCTCTCATATCTGTAGCTCTGGGTGCCTTCCCTCAGGTCAGCCGGCTGCAGCCCTGAGACCTACGCTGGCCTCCTCAGGATGTGTCTGTGCTTGTTGGGCCTTGCAGTTTGCACAGCTGCTTCCTCTGTTTAGTCTGTACTTTTTGCATATTTTAAAATCACTTAAATCCTGGGTGTGGTGGCGCACACCTGTAATCCCAGCACTCAGGAGGCTGAGGCAGGAGGATCGCTGTGAGTTCAAGACCCTTCTGGGCTAAATAGTGAGTTCCTTGTCAGTCTCAACTACATAGTGAGACCTTGTTTCAAAAAATAAAAAATAAATAAATAAATAAAATAAATAAATCATTTAACTCTTCTGCCAGTGTCATAATAGAATCTGCCAACTTTCCTGATTTCTAGAAAATGGCACCTCTTTGCAAAGACTGGCAAACAATCGTTTTTAAATTGTTCTGTACCAGATGCTTCAAAAGGGAGTGCAGTCTCAGTCCCATGTGAAATGGCAATCTAAAATATGAATAATCAGTCCTGAAGAATGTATACAAAGATGTTCAATTTATATATATATATTTTATTTTTCTCATTGAGTATTGGTACTTTTTAGGTATACAGTACAGTTACATTCATCATTAGGATCTCCTACCTTTACATGATATATCTTGGTTCTTTTTGTTTGGTTGGGTGTTTTTTGTTTTGTTTTTTTTTTTTGGTTTGGTTTTTTTGAGACAGGGTCTCACTATGTAATTGAGACTAACCTTGAGCTCATTATGTAGCTCAGGCTGGTCTCAAACTCACAGTGATCCTCCTGCCTTAGCCGAGTATTGGGATTACAGGAGTGTGCCACCATGCCCAGCTTTATCATCTCTTTTTAATTTATTACTTAGAATGTTTTTTTATGAGCCAGATGTGGTGACACACACCTACAATCTCAGTACTCAGGAGGCTGAGGCAGTGAATTTGAGGTAAGCCTCATGAATTTGAGGTAAGCCTGGTCTGCACAGCAAGTTCAAGGCTGCTTGCACTGTGTAGTGAGACTTTGTCTGGAAAAAATCAAAATTGGCCAGGGATTTAGCTCAGTGATTCCACTCCCTGCCTCACAAGTGCAAGGACCCGAGTTCGATCCCCAGTACAAAAAAATAAAATAGAATAAAAATTTAAATAAATACATGACAAAAAGGAATATTTTTATAGAAAAACATTTTTTCCTCCTTTGGTTTACCCACTGATGTAGTTCATATAGAAAAAACCCCAGGATAAATGATTAATTTATTTATCCATTT
Organism: Fukomys damarensis; assembly: GCF_012274545.1. Taxonomy (NCBI): domain Eukaryota; kingdom Metazoa; phylum Chordata; class Mammalia; order Rodentia; family Bathyergidae; genus Fukomys; species Fukomys damarensis. The sequence continues at coordinate 5,127,102 of NW_022900921.1, read as the reverse complement.
TAAGATGAACTGCAATAAATCCCTGACTTGTGAACCAGTCCCATTCTGGGGGACATTTGTAAGTTGGATTCATTTGAAAGTCCCACAAAATGAGTCTTACACACCTTCGACACAGATATACAGTGTACACTGCCTTGTGCTTCCTGGCAGTCCCCTCCACGTCGCTGCTGCTTTTCCCTCTGCTTTGGGACACCCTGGGCTCTGACCGATCACTCTCCTGCTGAGCAACAGTAAGCACACAGCAGAACTGTGAAATGTTTGGCAGACACGCGTGAGCTACTTCCAGAATTTGTTCACATCCATGAATGTTTGCAACTCGAGGTCTGTTTGTATCTGTGAAAGTTTGCAGCACCAATGTTCATAAGTCAGAGACTTACTGTAGCTCCAAAAGATGACTTCCAGAAGGCACCAGTTATGTTTTTCAAAAGTAGCCTGGAGGTGTAGCTTAGTAGGATGCTTGCCTAGCATGCACAAAGCCCTGGGCTCCATCTTCAGTCCTGTCATGGACTGCCATGGACTTAAACGTATTTAATGGGTTGCATTGAATTGCAGTTGTAGGGACAGTGGGGCAGTGCTTATTCCCTCCTTGTCACCAGGGTTGTGTCCACATTCCTGAAGTAAAAGACAAGAGAAAATCATAACACATTTATTTTTAAAAGTTTCATGTGACATGGAAGCCTTCAGAAATGAAGATCCAAAAGACAAATCTGCATATTTTTAAACCAACTTTGATGAAAGCTGAGGACAGTTGTGAGAAACAGGATTGGAAAAGGGTATGTTTTTGTTTGTTTTTTTGGTACTGGGGATCAAACTCGGGTCCTTGTGCTTGAAAGGTAGGTGGCGGAACCACTGAGCTAAATCCCCGGCCCTCCTTTTTATTTTTTATTTTAAGATGGGGTCTCACTAAGTTGTCCAGGCCAGGTTTACATTTGTGATCCTCCTGCCTCAGCCTCCCAGAGTGCTGAGATTACAGGTGTGTGCCACCACACAATACCTGGCTTTTCCTTTTTCAGAACAATTTGAATTATTGTGCCACTGTGTCCTGCCTCCATTGTTTCCACTGAGAAGTATGCTTTGTCTTTTTTTTTTTTTTTTTTTTTTTTGTATGGGGAATCAAACTCAGAACCTTGTGCTTGTGAGGCCGGTGGTGGCACCATTGAGCTAAATCCCAGGCAGCTGTTTGTCTTACTGAGGTTCTTTTGTAAATGATGATTCATTCTTTTCCTTCTGCTTTTCAGATATAATTCTTGATTTTGAATTTTGGCACTTTTACTGTAATGTATTTATTTATGGATCTTTTTATATTTATCGTAGTTGAAGTTTGTTGGGCTTTGTAGGTTACGATTTTGAAATAAATTTGAGGTCTTTTTATGAATTATTTCATTAAATATGTTTTTCTTTTTCTCTCCTTCCATTCTGGCACTCGCAGTTGTTATGGTCTAGATGTCCCTCCGAAGTCTCTTGCGGTCAGAGGTGGCTGAATCTAGAGTGTGTGAAGCTGGGAGTAAGGGTGGGTGGTTACTAAATCAGTACACTGATTGGTTTGGCGGTGCCCTAATCCTGGTAGCCTTGATAAAATATAAGGGACAGAAAGAGGCTTGTCTTTTCCCTTGTTGTTTTGCTACCTCCTGTCAGTGGCCATGAACTGTTACCCCTCCGCCATGACACCCTGCCTTGGAGCCAGCCGATAATAGACTGAAACCTCTGCAAACTGTGAGCTAAATAAACCTTTCCTCCTTTAACTTCGGGTGTCAAGTATTTTGTCTCAGCAACAAGAGAAAAGTAACTAAGACACTAGTATATACATGTTGGTGTAGTTAATGGTGTCTGTAATGGCTAATCTTGATTATCCACTTGACTGGATTGAGAAACACCTAGGAAATTAAGAAGACATACTTGTGGGAGTGCCTATGAGAGTATTTCAAGAGACAGTTGGCATGTGGTACAGCAAACTGAGAAGGGAGACCCACCCTGAATGTGGGCAGCACCATTGACTAGGCTGGGGGCCTGGACAGAACAAAAGAAGGAAAAGGGAGGAAGCCCATCTGCACAGGTGCTTTCTGCTTCCCAGTACCACACGGTCAGCAGCTCTGTTCCACCGTGCCTTTCTCCACAATGTTTTTCCCTCACTACAGATCTAAAAGCAATGAAGCTAGCTGACTATAGCCTGAAACCTCTGAAGCCATGAGCCAGAATATACCTTTCCTCCTTGAAGTTGATTTATGTCAGTTATTTTGTCACAGTGACAGAAAGCTGACTAACGTAATGTCCCATATTTCTTTGGGGGTCTGTTTCCTTCTGTCTAATCTTCAGCTTGCATAATCTCTATTGATTCATCTTCGAGTTCATGGAAGTCTGTTAGCTTGTCTAGTGAATTTTTTATTTAGATATTATACTTTTCAATTCAAAATTTACAGGGCTGGATTTAGCTTAGTGGTTCTGCTGCCTGCCTCATAAGCACAAGGTCCTGAGTTTGATCCCTGGTACTAAAAAAATTTTTTTCCTATTGGTTCTTTTTTTTTTTTTTTTTTTTTTTTTTTTTTGACAGGGTCTCACTATGTAGTTGAGACTGACCTGGAACTCACTGTATAACCCAGGCTGGTTTTGAACTCACAGTGATCCTCCTGCCTCAGCCTCCTGAGTGTTGGGATTACAGGCATGCACCACCACGCCAGGCCCAATTGGTTCTTAATAAACTGACTCTCCTGGTTGATATGTTGTTTGATGTAATACTATCATGTATCTTCCTTTGCGTCTTTATCATTCTTTCCTGTAATCCTGTGAACATATGTATAATGGTTATTTTGAAGTGTTCTGCTAAACCCAATATCTGGTTACTCTCAAAGGTAGTTTGGTCTGCCTGGCCCACCCCTCCTTCCCCTGGTGTCTGGGTTACTTCTTAGAGAATTCTTTGCGTGACTTGTTATTTCTTGTTAGAACTTGGACATTTTAGATAACATATTGTAACAACTTTGAGTACAGGACTCCCCACTCTGGGCCTTATTATTGTTATGTGTTTGTATTATAGTAATTGGCTGAATTATTTTAGTGAACTCTGTCGTCTCCCCCTGCCCCCCGTGAAATATTAAAACTCTGTACTGTCAGGGAGGCAAAGCTTTGGGGAAGCCTATCTGGGATGGCAGTGGTATTCTCTTTTTCTTATTGCTCCTGGCTGTTAATTCTACTAGCAAAAGGCTGATTCCTGTGTTGTTTTCAACCGTGCTCTGGGATTTAAATTGCTCTACAAACAATTCCAGTCATGTTGTGGCCCTTTTGAAAGAGCAGTTCCTATGGCGGCTAATGTTTTGTATTTGTTTGTATATCAAGACTTCTCCCACTTGTGTTATTCCGTGCCCCTTTTCTGCAGAGTGGCTGGTCCTGTAGTCTGTGTCATCATTAAATGCATGAAACTCACCTCAGTCACCTTTTACCGCATCCTCCAATTGAGAACAAAGCTTGAACTTTTCTGCAGTCTGTTGTAAATAAAGTTAATTTCTTTGGCGATTAGGAGCTAGCTACTTGATGGCCTGCTTCTTCTCTTATGCAAAATCTTTGAGCTAGGGTTCTAGAGCCATTTCAAGTTACTGTCAGTCTTCTTCTAGGCAGTATATTTGATCTAAGAGTTCAGTGCTCAGTCGGAGAGAGCAGTAGCCTGATGTCTCCTCACCTTGCTTCTCCCGGAATGAAACTGCCACTCATGAGCTAGGTTAAGTGGTCCTAGTATTAAGTGGTCCTCTGTGCTAAACCCAAGGTGGAGCTATTGGTCCATGTGTAGGGGTGTTCTGGAAGAAGGGACTCCAGCTTTTGACCTTGCCCACCCAGGAGTTAGCCTCAGCAACAGGTGGCTGGGGGAAGTATGAGCAGTTCTGAAGTTACGTTCCTCCAGGGCGGAGAGTTCTTCAACCGGGAGTTGGAGAAAGAGTGAAACCTAGCATAGACTAGTCTTTGCCTTTGAGCTGAGATTTGGAAAGAAGGAAGTTGTCGTGTCCTACATACCACAGACTCGTCTTTCTTACCTGAATCCAGTTGTTTCTTATTTCCCAGTGCTGCCGATCACACCCAGGGCTTCATGAATGCTAGGCAAATGCTCTATCATTGAACTATACCCCCGTTCTAGTTGTGCTTTTAAAAGGATACCCATTTGAGGGGGGATTTAGCTCAGTGTTGCTGCCAGCTGCCTCACAAGCGCAAGGTCCAGAGTTCATTCCCTGGTACAAAAAAAAAAAAAAAAAAAAAAAAAA
>NW_022900921.1:5102045-5122839 GCF_012274545.1 Fukomys damarensis | reverse complement strand
AAAAAAAAAAAAAAAAAAAAAAAAAGATCCCCACTCATTTTGTGGAGGAGTGGATCAGCTGACAGGTTTGCTAAGTACGTCCCTTTGTATTAAAAAAAAAAGAAAGAAATCCCGCCGTTTATTCCTGTATGTTAAAGGTGAGGCTGGTTGGATTTGCTTTTCTTAACCAAGGCTGAGTCTGATACTGTTACTTTCCTTAGTAGGTAGTAGATTTGTTTTGGTTTTGTTTGTTCCAATGGCCCAGTCTTTTTTTCTGCAAAATATTATGTGATAGATCTGAGGAGGAGAGGTTGTCTCCACAGCTGACCAAGGATTTCAGTTAATGCGGGAGCCTTTTAAGTCTGCTGCAGCAATGAGGATCAAGTAGATATTTCCTCTTACATTGCTCTTTGTTTTGTTTCAGTGTGCTTTGGTTTGTTTGTTTGTTTGTTTGTTTGTTTTATACTGTGGGTCAAACTCGGGAATTTGTGCCTACAAAGCAAGTGGCGGAAGCCGTGAGCTAAATCCCCAGCCCTGCTTTGGTTTTTGAGACAAGGTCTTGCCACATAGTCCACGGCTCAGGCTCCTGCCTTAGCTTCCGTAGTGCTGAGATTCCATGCAAGTGGCACCATACCTGGCTTCCCTTACGTTAGAAAGGCCTGCCTAGATAATGCTGTACATCTTCACGGAGAATCCCTTACCTTCCAAAACTGTACTGTGAAAGTTCAGATCAAGCTGGGGAAAAGAAAACTGGTTTGTATAAGAATGTGCTTAGTGTCTCTGTGCAGGTTGGAGTGGGAATTGCATTCTGTGGGAGAACACTTAAATATAATTTATTTGAGACTTTGAGGGCTGGGGATTCAGTTCAGTGGCTCTGGCAGGTGCTTCGCAAGCGCAAGAATCCGAATTCGATCCCCAGTACCAAAAAAAGAAAAGAAAAAAAAAAGACTTTGAGGTCTAAAACTTGGCCTTAATTTTGCTGGTTGTCACCAAAACTTACTGATTTCCATTAAGTTCTTAAAATTTGTGAAACAACGGAACTTCTAAGTTCCTATTGTATCATCCAATTGTGCTTAATATAGACGAAAAATTATATATAGCACCATCAACTCCTTTATTCCTTAAAAATCATGATCAGGCCGAGGATTTAGCTCACTGGCACTGCATCTGCCTTGCAAGCACAATGTCCTGAGTTCGATCTCCAAACCCCCTTAAAAAAAAAATCATTATCCAACCACACACTGAACACACACACACATCCTTACTCTCATTCCTTTTAAACAAGAAAAGGAGCATACCATATATTGTACAAAAATTTGCTTTATTCCTTTTTATGTCTTCCTTTTTCTCTTTCTTTTCTTTCTTCCATTTTTTTCTTTTTCTTCTTTCCCTTCCCTTTCCCTTCCCTTCTCCCTTTTGTGATGGTGGGAACCAAACTCATGTCTTTGTGCATGCTAAACGTGCTGTATCTGCGTGCTGTATCTCTGAGCTGTATTCCTAGTCCCTCTTCTCTTTGCCTTTTTTTTTTCCTCTAAAAAAACAAAACATGGCTCTGGCAAATTTTGTTAAAGATAACTTTTGCATAATTTACTTTTACTGTTCTGTTCTGTCATGCTTCCTTATTAGATCAATGTGCAAACTCTAGTATTTTTTCCACACTGCCCTAATTCAGTATTATTGCCACTCTAGTTTTGGTCAACATGTTATAGCACTATTTTGGATATCCTCAAACCTGGGCGAATGTTGACAAGGATGACTGCCATTTGGATTTGGAATGTTGCCCCAAATCTTGTGTACCAGTCTTGGTCACCAGCCTGTGGTGCTATGCGAGGTCACTGAACCTTTAGAAAGAAGTTAGGCATGGTGAGTATGCCCTTGAGGCCATGTTAGGTTCTGTCCCCTTTCTCTGTTTTCTGGCTACCATAAAATGAACAGACCTCCTCTGCTGTGCATTTCTGCTGCCTGATACGTGACCATGGACTGAAACTTATGAAACTGTGAGCCAAAATAAAATTCTCCTTTAAATTATTTATCTCAGGGCAATGGCCAGTTTCACTTTGAATTGTCTGATCATCTTCAGAATCCATTTGTACTCTTGCATGTACTTTCCAGTTTTCATAACAAGTTGGAGCCTAGAGTTGATCAGCTGTAGCAACTTTTTCTACAATCAACCCTTTAACGTGGACCTGAAGCCCTTGTTTATATCTGCCTCTAGACTGGATCTAACTTTTTTTGTTTTGTTTTGTTTTTTTGCGGTTTTGAGACAGGGTCTCACTATGTAGTTGAGACTGACCTGGAACTCACTATGTAGCCCAGGCTGGTCTGGAACTCACAGTGATCCTCCTGCCTCAGCCTCCCGAGTGCTGGGATTACAGGCATGTACCACCATGCCTGCCTGGATCTAACTTTTTTGAAGCTGAGCCCCTTAATTCATGAAGTTGGGGCCCCAGTGTTTGAGAGAGCCTCTTGGGTTCCCTTGAGACTGTTCCATTGCCAAGGGGCATGCTGTTTCCCCTGTCTGTCTTTCATAAATTAATAAACTTTAATTTCTGGAGCAGGTTTTGGTTCATAGAAAAGCTGAACAGAAACTACAGAGCTCATATACTACTTGCATCCTGTTCTTCCATTTCTTTATGATTAGCGTTAGTATGAAGTATTTGATACGGTTGATGAATGACTGATTTTTTAATGACTAATATTAGTGCATTTACTGTTAACTAAATTCTATAGTTTATGTTAGGGCTCACTTTTTGTGTTATCTTTCTTGGGTTTTGATAAATGTATAATGTCATGTATCTGTCCCTTCACTATCCTGCAGAATGGTCTATGGACCTAAATATCTTTTGTATTCTACCTTGCTTTTCTTCTGTCCAACTCCTTTAATTGGCAGACATTGATTTTTTTTTTTCTGTCACTATACTCTGGGCTTTTCCACAGTGTCATATAGTTGGAACCATACAGTTTGTTCGTTTTTCCAAACTGGCTTCTTTGACTTAGCTATGTGTATTGAGGTGTTTGTGTGTGTGTGTGTGTGTGTGTGTGTGTGTGTGTGTGTGTGTGTATTTCTTGAAAGCTCATTTATTTTTTTCTACTAACTAATTTTACATCATATGTATTGTACCATGGCTTATCTTTTCACCTATTAGAGAATATCTTGGTTGAAAAATTATGAGGCAAGTTGGTAGAAACACTTCTGTCTGGGTTGTTATGTGGACATAAAGTTTCTAGATTTTATGTCTTCTTTAGCTCTGTAAGAAGCTACAAATGCCCTCCAAAGTGGCCATATAGAGTTTTGCATTCCTGTTATTGTATGTTTTGTGTTGTTGTGTCATGTGTGTTGCTCTTCTTTGTCCCCAGTAGTTGCAACGAGTTACTGTTTTAGATTATAGCCATTCTAATAGGGATGTAGTGGTATCTTGTTTTTATTTTCATTTGGGTAGTGTACGATGTTGAGCATTTTTCTATAATGTTTATTTGCCACTTATAGGTCTTCTTTGGTGAAGTGTGTTCATATCTTTTACCCACTTATACATTCGGTTTTGTTTTTTTTTTGATACTGGGGATCAAACTCTGGTCCTTGTGCTTGCGAGGCAGGCAGCAGAACCACTGAGCTAAATCCCCAGCCCGATTGGATTATTTTATTATTGTTGAGTTTTAAGAGGTTTTTTGATATATTTTGAATGCAAGTCTTTCATCAGGCAAGTGTTTTGCAAGTATTTTTTCACAGCGTAGTACTGGTCTTTTCATTCTCTTCATAGTGTCTTTCACAGAGCGGAAGTTTTTAATTTTAATGAAGTTGTACTTATCAATTTGTTTTACTGTTGTAGATTAAGCTTTTAGTCTTCTGTCTAAAAACTCATCACCAAACCCAAGGTTGTCTTTTTTTTCTGCTATGTAATTCATTAGAAGTTTTATATTGCCTTTTATATATAGATGTATCATCTATTTTGTTAGTTTTTGTGAACAGTGTAAGATTTATGATGTCTAAATCCTTTTTTTTTTTTTGCGTGTAGATATCCATTTGTTCTGGCACTAGTTGTTGAAAAGACTAGCCTATGAATCACTTCCACTCTTTTCTCAAAGACCAGTCAAGAGTTGGAAGTGTAGCTCAGTGGTACAGTGTGTGCTTCACATGTGCCATAGCACTGGCATGGGATCAATCCCTAGCGCTAGATACATCAGCAACGAACAAAAGGCCACTTGCCGACATTTTTCTGAGTCTGTTTCTGGGCTTTCTATTATCTGTCTTTTTTTTTTTGGTACCAGGAATGAAACTCAGGACCTTGTGCTTGGGAGGCAGGCGGTAGAACCACTGAGCTAAATCCCTAGGCCTGATCTGTCTATTCTTTCAAGTATAATTTTATATAGTGCATCTTAAAGTCAGGTAAATGTTAGTACTTTTTTAAACGTTGTGTTAACTATTCTGGATATGTTGCCTGTCCATATAAATTTTATAATTGATTTATTAATATCTATAAAATAATTTATTTCACATAAAATTATATATGTTATGTATATCATGATTTTTGAAGTACATATACACTGTAGAATGACTAAACCTAGCTTTTTAATATGTATATTACCAAATTATAACATTTTTAACTTACTGAGATTTTTTTTTTTTTTTGAGACAGGGTCTCACTATGCAGTTGAGACTGACCTGGAACTCACTATGTAGCCCAGGCTGGTCTCGAACTCAGAGTGATCCTCCTGCCTCAGCCTCTCGAGTGCTGGGATTATAGGCATGCACCACCATGCCCGGCCTTACTGAGATTTTTTATTAGGATTGCATCAAGTTCTTGTTTTTTTTTTGTTTTTGTTTTTGTTTTTTTTTTTTGGTACCGGGGATTGAACTTGGGTCCTTGTGCTTGCAAGGCAGGCCACCGAACTGCTGAGCTAAATCCCCAGCCTGCATCAGTTTTTATAAAAAGCTCAGAAGAATTGACATGTTGGTAATATTATCTTCCCATCGACAAACGTGTGGTGTGCATTTATTTGATCTTTTAAAATTTTTCATGGTTTGCTTTTTTGTACTTTAGCAGTTTAATTTGGCAATCATTCCATTTCACACACATAGATAGGTCTACCTCATCATTTTTGTTTTTTGGTACCAGGAATTGAACTCAGGACCTTGCACTTGCGAGACAAACAGAGGAACCACTGAGCTAAATCCCTGGCCCCCTACTTCATCATTTTTAACAAGTGAATAATATTTCATTGGGTGGTTGTACAAAATTCACTTAGCCATTCCCTCCCTTGTTCATGGATGGTTAAACTGTTTCCAGTCTTTCTCTGCTACAGACAGTGCTGTGGTGAAATTCTCATGTAGTTTATCTTCATGCATACATCTTAGAATAAATTTCTCAGCATAAAGGTATACTGCCAAAAGTAGGTACAATTTGGGCTAGGGATTTAGCTCAGTGGCACCACACCAGCCCTTGCACGCACAAGGTTCTGAGTTCAATCCCAAGTGCCAAAAAAAAGAAAAGAAAAAAAAAGTATGTACAATTAAAAAAAATTTTTTTTGCTATATGATTCATTAGAAGTTTTATATTGCCAACTTCTTTCCAAAGAAGTTGTATAAATTTAAACTCCAGGGGGCCGGGCGTGGTGGTCATGCCTGTAATCCCAGCACTTGGGAGGCTGAGGCAGGAGGATCCTGTGAGTTTGAGACCAGCTTGGGCTACATAGTGAGTTCCAGGTCAGTCTCAATGATATAGTGAGACCCTGTGTCAAAAAAAAAAAAAAAAATTGAACTCCAGGGATAGGATGTGAGAGTATTCATCTTCCACTGCCTCACTAAGACAGCTGGTATCACAATCTTTATCATTTGAGTCATTGAAGAATAGATCTTATAGTGCTTATTTATATTACATCTAAAAGTGAGGTTGAGCTTTATGTGTGTTGTTTATCACAAGTTTGTTGATAAAAACATTTATAAAAAAGCATTCTGTGAAGGGCTGGGGATTTAGCTCAGTGGTTCGGTGTCCTGCCTTGCAAGCGCAAGGACCTGAATTCAATCCCTGGTACCCAAAACAAAAAGCATTCTGTGGAAAACCTTTGGATTATGACTGATTCACAGTGGATTATAATAAATAAAATGTAAGTGGTAAAATATTTGAGATTTTTAAACTTATTTTTAAATATGAGGATTTAGTATTTAATTTTTTTTTTTTTTTTTGTACTGGGAATCGAACTTGGTTCCTTGTGCTTGCAAGGCAGGTGCTGGAACCACTGAGCTAAATCCCTGGCTAATATTTAATTTTAATTTATAAGCCACTGGTGATAATATCCTTTTGTAAGTATCTGAAATAATTTTAAAATGTTTCTTTTAAACTGGGTTACTACATGGCTTCTCACACAACTTAAATACAAGTTATTTGATGCTACTAACAAACTGATAATATGTAACGTACACCCTAAAGTTAGCATGTGTCGCTACCCTGAAAACTTACAAATGTTGCCACTTAAACTTTCCTGCTGTGTGAAGCCCTGGGTCCAATCCTCAGAGCTGGTTTTTAAGTTTTTTTAAGGTTAGAATTGTTATCTTACCTATTTCTGCATGAAAAAAAAACAACCCAATTTATTCTGATTTGTTTCAGACCCGTGGATATCTGGGCTTTGGGCTGTATGATCATTGAGATGGCCACGGGGAGTCCCCATCTTCCTAGTAGTTCTGATTTAGATTTACTCCACAAAATTGTTTTAAAAGTAGGTAGGTATTATGGAAATATTTAACGTATCTCTTTTTTTGGTACCAGGAATGAACTCAGGGCCTTGCAGGCCTGTGCTGCCCTGCTGAGCTACATCCATGGCAAATACTACCCGATATAAAAACTGTTTTTCCGCAGGAGAACAAGGAAGCATATTGTATTGATAGATGGTAGCAGATGGGCACCTGGGCCGGATAAAGAAGGCACAAAGTTCTGTTTTTACAAATAATATTTTCTTTGCCAGGATAGAACTAGCTAAGCCGTATGCTGATGGTTAATGCTAAGAAAATAGTACAATAAGAACGTATTTCAGTTTGTCTAAAATTTACTTTGATATTTTGGCTCCTTCAGATATTTGTACTTCTAAACAAGGACTTTTTGGATTTTTGAGACAGGGTCTCACTATGTAGTTGAGACTGACGTGGAACTCACTAGGTAGCCTTGGCTGGTTTCGAACTCACAGTGATCCTCCTGCCTCAGGCTAAACAAGGACTTTTAAACAGTAAGGTTGAGTCAGATGCTTTTAAGTGTTTGGAGATACAAAATCAGTTAGTTACTCAGAAAATATCCTTTTTGTGGGCTTGGATCAGTACTGAGGATTGAACCCGGGGCCTTTACACTGAACTGCGTGTCCAGCCCTTTTTCTTTTGGACAAGGTCTCACTTAATATTTGAGTTGCCCAGGTTGGGTTCAAAATTGTGATCCTCCTGCTTCAGCCTCCCACAATGCTGGGATTACAGGTCCATGCCATGGCACTTTGCTCTCTTCAACAACAAGAACAACAAAAACCCACAGTAGATGGCCAGGTAGCTAAACAACTAATTCAAGAATATATTTAAAGAAAAATAAAAAATGTATTTGAAGAGATTTTAATTCTTTGATTGTCTGTTTTACTCATTTTGGTGGTTTACCTTTGAATATGGCATTTCATTGATTTGTTTTTAAAAAATATTTCCTAATGAAAAGCTTGAGGAGCCCTTTGCATGAGGGAGAAGCTATGCATAGATATATAATTGCAGGATTACGAGGAAGGTACTGTGCACAGTCATAAAGACAGTGAAACTGGATATTGATGTAAGATACAGCGCAAAACCTTAAGACATCACACTCGCTTGTGTGTTCTTTAACATTCTCATTATGACACTGATGTTACAAGGAATCTTAGAAGCAATGGGATTAATTCTGTCATTTTACGGATGAAGAAACAAAGCCATAAAAATATATGAAGATGCCAGGCATGGTGTCCCTTCCCTGTCATCCCAGCACTAGGGAGGCTGAGGCAGGAGGATTGCTGCAAGTTTGAGGCCAGCCTGTGCTACCTAGTGAAAACCCTGTCTCAAACTGCCCACTTCAAAAAAGAAGGAATTTGCTCAAAGTCATAGAACTACTTAGAGCAGAGCTGATTCTGCTTCTCTCCACTGCTATTTATAGTTCTTCCCATTTTATTAATGCCTTCTAGCCTTGTTTCTGCTCTACAGCGTTTTGATTTCTAAATCAATTTTGATATTTTAGCTTTTTTGTCAATCTATATTGTTGATGAACACTTGATATAGGCCATTTATTTATTTATTCATTCATTCATTCATATATTTATTTATTTTAGTGCTGGCTACATTTATTCAAGACTCTTCTCCCTTTTCTTGATATAGGCCATTTAGATACCAATATAGAAATGTGTAAAGTTTGAATGTGCTTTTCTAGTAGTGCCACATATTATGTTTTATAGTTTGAGAAGACACAATGATTCTGGTGATTCTCACATATTCTGCTACCTATGTGTTATCAGCAGTTTTTTGGGGGAACCTCATTTTTAAAAAATTATATATTTGATAGTTTCTTTTTTTGGGGGGGACACCAGGGATATAACTTGGGTCTTTGTGCTTGTGACGCAGGCAGCGGAACCACTGAGCCAAATCCCTGGCCGTATAGTTTCTTGTTCAAATTGAAAAAATTAAAAAACATAATTGATTCTGTTTCTTGTTTCAGTTTTTAGTAATTTAATGTGCATTACAAAGCAATTTGATTATTTTGATTATAGATTTATTTCTCTGTTCTTCTAAACATATTTTTCTCTTTTCAGGCAATTTGACACCTTACTTGCAGAATATCTTTTTCAAGAATCCCATCTTTGCTGGAATAGTCCTTCCTCAAGTTCACCATCCCAAAAATGCAAGAAAAAAATATCCAAAACTTAATGGATTATTGGCAGATATAGTTGATGTATGTTAAAGGATTGAGAATTTATACCTGAGAAATTTGCATAAATTACAATATTTTAAAGTATTATTTTAATGAAATTCTGAAAGAATCCCTAAAGTAATGTTAATCTGTTAACCAGAGAGAAATGAAAATTTACAGAGTTTAGAACTAGAAGTCTCAAAGATAATTATGCACATTAGTTTTAGTTTACCCTCATTTTGATGGTACCTTGGGATAAACCAGAAAAATTCTAAGGCGTCACTGCTTACCACTGTCTTTTCTAACATCCAGTCTGGCCAGGTTAGTGAGCTCTTCTACCATTGGGTCCAAAAGTGTAGAGCATTTGCTGGCAGCTATAGTTTTGACAAGTGCATTTGTACACCAATGCCAAAATTCATCTTAAATGCAGAAAACAGAAACCTGCTATAGCCTTTTTTATTATTTTGAGTGTTACATTATATTTAAAGTAGATAATAAATACACTAGCACACTTTATTACACAGTTCAAAATATAAGATGGGTTTATTGTGAGTAGTAAATCTGTTTTTGTTTCTTTTCTCTAACCAGTCATTTTCTTTACCAGGAGCAGTGAACTTGTTTATAATGTATTGTCCTTTCTAAAGAGTGATTTGTTTTTTGGGGGAGTATCGGGGATCAAGCCCGATTTCCTAAATTTTTGGTGAAATGTAGTGTAGTGATTAAAAAAAGGAAGGAGCTCTGGAGTCACCTTGACTAAATTGAAAACCTAGGTCTGCTACTAATTTGTTCTGTAACTGGGTGAATTACTTCAATTTACTGGACTATCAAATGACAATAAACAGTACTTGCCTTCTGCAGCTGGAGAATTAAATGTGTCTAGCACAGACCCCAGAATAAACTGTCAAGAAATGTTAATGTTCATTGTTGCTGCTACTGTTATGCTGATTTGTAACAGCTAAAGTGTTACATAGTTAGGGCTGGGAAATGGTTGGGTGTTAGACCACTTGCCTTGAATGGTCCTGGATTTGATTTCTAGTTCTGCAGAAAAAAAAGAACATTACTGAAAGAAAAATTATTTAATTGGTACCTGGAGAAACCTGGAGTTTATTAAAGATCAGAACTGTTTGCTTCATTTTCAGTTTAATTTCTCTTCTTGTAGAGTTTGAAATATAGAAGAAATGTGTAAATTGCGTCTGGTGGAGCAGATCTGGAATCCCAGAGGCTGAGGTGGGAGGATAACAAGTTTGAGCCCAACCTGGGTAACTCAGTGACTTTTCTCAAAATATAAAATAAGAAATGGGCTGAGGATGTAGTTCAGTGCAAAGGCCCCGAGTTCATTTTTCATTCACACATGCGCACGCACGTGCACGAGCACACACACTCACACACACACACACACACAGAAAAAGGAAATACATAGAAATTATTTTAAATTATTTTAGGTTAAACTCCTAGAAGTGGGATTTTAATATTGATTTATAAAACAAGTATATTCTTTTGTCATAAATAGTAAATTTTTTATAATTGATAGCAAGAATAATCCAGTGATTTGGAATGCCATATTTATCGTAGAGAAAATGCTTTTTTTTTTTTTTTTTTTGAGAAAATGCTTTTACATGCTTGAATCTGCTTCTGTTTCATTGATTTCTTTAAGATTTAGTTCTATTTTAATTGATTAAACTCTAAAGTACATTTTAATATTTGATGTAGGACATGTATTTTTTCTGAGGTATAAATTTTCCAAATAATTTTACTGCAGTATAGCTTACAGTAAACAATACGTACTTAAAGGGCATGATTTGTGGAGTTTTCATAGGTATACAGATAATGAAAGTACCACAGTCTAGGTATCTAATATTTCCATCACCCTCCAAAGTTTTTGTGTCCTTCTCAGTCATTCTTCCCCTCCATTTCTGTCCTCATTTACTGATGTGCTACTGTAGATTAGTTTGCATTTTCTAGAATATTAGATAAGTAGAATCATAGACTAAGTACTTTTTATGTCTGATTTCTTTAACTCAGTGTAACGGTTTAGAGCTTTGTTCATGGGTGACGCACAAATGTAATCCCAACCACTCAGGAGGCTAGGGCAGGAGGATCCTGAGTTCCAGGCCAGCCTGAGCAACATAGCAAGACCTTGTCTCAAACAAAAACAGATTCATAAAAGAAGTGAATAAAATTTATTCCAGTAATATATTTTAACTAAAAAAACCCCAGATTCATTCACGTTTTTCAATATATCAGGAATTTGTGCCTTTTTAAACTGAGTAATATTTCATTGTATACTTTTTAAATCCATTCCTCTGTTTCTGAGGTATTTTTCATTCCTGTATTATAAATTGCCATGAACATTCATGTGCAGATTTTTATGTGGACATTCATCTCAGGTAAATATCTAAGAGTAGAACAGCTCTGTCCTAAGGTGAGTCTATGTTCAGTTTTTAAAGAAATTGCCAATGTATTTCCCTAAGTGTCATATTTTACATTTTCCAGGGGGTGCCAGAGATCGAACTCATGATCTTGTACTTGCAAGGCAGGCACGGTGCCTCTGAGTTAAATCCCGGGCCCAGCATTTTCTTATTTTTTTTTTAATTGAGTACTACTATGTTTTAGAGTAAGCACATATTTTTAAACTAGTTGCAATTTTAAGGATCTAGATACTTTCATCATAAAGTATGTAAAAGATTCAAATAATTTCACCTTGTGAATCAATTATTTTTATTGTTGTAAAATACCTAATATGACATCTACCCTCTTACCAAACTCTTAAGCGTACAGCACAGTGATTTTAACTATAAGCACATTGTTGTGCAACAGATTCTGTGGAACTTTTTTATACATCAATTTAAACTGTACATTTTGATATCAACAGAAGCATAATATTATATACATTTTCCTTGTTTTTTTCTGGATTTTAATTCTGATTCCTTTATTATGAGATCTTAGATAAATTATTTACCTCTCTTTGGTCTCCTTATGTGCACATTACAGAAAATAATACATACTTTAGGCCGGGAATGTAGTTCTGTGGCACCGTGCCTGCCTAGTGAGTGCAAGGTTCTGAGTTCAAGGATCTGAGTACCACAACCAGAAAGACAAACAAACAAACTTTGTAGGGTTGTTGTTGGGCTGAAATGACAGGAAAATGCTAGAGCATTGTCTGGTGTTTAGTATAAGCATGAATCAAGGTTTCCTATTATATTTTGTTTTCTTTCAAGAGAAGAACTTGGGCAGGGGATTTACCTCAGTGGTGCAGCCACCTGCCTCCCAAGTGCAAGGTTCTGAGTTCAGTCCCTGGTACCAAAACCAAAAAAAAGAAAGAAAAGAAGAACAAAAATTGAAAAGCAGCTGCCTTTTATTCAGATTCTGTCTTCCGTGTTTCAGTTAAAGGAATGTGTTCTACCTTTAAGTATAGTATAGTTATTTAATTACATATAAATTCAGTATGTGCATGCAGCTTAATATTCACAGCTTTCCATTGGTTGTGTTTTGTCTGTTTGATTGGTTTCTTGGTTGTTCTCTACAATTGAAGTACTCCAAAGGCAGCACACAGAAAAGTTCTTTTCTAATGAGGATCACTGAAGGATTTAGGAGCCTGAGTATTTGTAAAATTGTGTTATGCCATAGAAGGAACACTGGGTGGGTTAAAATTCCACTTTGGCCATCGCTGTGCTCCCAGATCTGCAAAATACAAATGATTACCTGTAAAGTTTACACCCCACAGGACTCCAAATGAGCTAAGTACTATCTGTTAATTACAGTAGGAACAGAGTGACTTGTTTTTGGCTAGAATCACAGGACATTTAACCCATGATAATGCTTTGTGAGTGCAAAGATCTTAGGGAAATAAATAGAACTTCTGGAATCTAATTCTATCTTTTTAAGAACTCATTATTAAAATTGTTTTTCTTTTCTAGGCTTGTTTACAAATTGATCCTGGTGAGAGGATGTCATGTACTGATCTTTTGCATCATGAATATTTCACTAGAGATGGATTTATTGAAAAGTAAGCATAAAAGTGGATGTGGCCTCTTTAATGGTTTGTATTGGGACATTTTATTACCAGGAGAATTGCTTCATAGGTTAATGTTGCATGACAGATCTTGCTGAGCTATTGTATCAGATGTTGACTGGGTATTTAGTAGACTAAAGGGTGTCATGGGTCAAAATTCTAACGAAAATAATGCAGCTAACATTCATTACACAGTTACAAAGTCTTAGGCAGTATGCTAAGTTTTCTATTCTGCAATTTCATTTTCATTATCGACCAGAAATAACATTAAATAAGCAATCAATACTTTGTAGACTTGGGCCTGTGACTGATAAAATAATGTGTTTTTTCCTCTTCTGATAGCATTCCTACCTATGTACAATATTATAATTAGCCCTTTCCAGGTTATTTTTTTCCTTATTCTCTGATGGTGCTTATTATTTTATTCTACCCACTAAATTGGAAAGTCTCTGAAGACAGAGGCTACACTTCCAGCCTTCTGTGTCCCAGGTTGTCTGACATGTTCAGCCTATAGGACACATTGACAATTTACATTCATTAATCAGCCATATTTCTAGAAAACATTATTTTGTATTTGGGTTTTTGAGGAAAGTAGGAAAAGTTTCTCGGTAGTTGCAGAGTCATTTAGTTGGTGTGTGGTCATTAAGTCAGAAAGATTGTCTCAGAAAGATGGACTTAAGGTCAGATGTGGGAAAGTCTGAAAAGTGCCGCTGGAGATGAACTTAAACAGGAAAAAGAAAAGAGAATCCTTGAGAGTAACTACAACTTCCAGCATTTCAGCAGCTTTAAAACAAGAAATGAGTTACACTGATGAAAGTGCCATCGATGAAAAGTACCCATAACCGAATAAATTACCTCATACCAATTCTGTGCAGACTAAGTTGATTTCCCTAGAGTATTTAAACACAGTATTATGATTTTTCTATTACGGGGTGGATTGAGTTCAAATTATGAAACCCTCAGAAAGTATCTGAGTGAGAACTCTTTCCTTTGTGGACCTTCTGCACCACCAGGGTTTTAATGGAGCTGTAACATGTTCTCCATTAGCCAAACGAATCACCTTTTGTTCTCCACTGTCTTCATCTCTATACACTACCTGTTATTAGTCATGTACCCTGCACATCACTGGCAAGAGTAGATGGACTAGGGGCTGGGGATTTAGCTCAGTGGTGCACCGCCTACCTTGCAAGTGCAAGGTCCCAAGTTTGATCCCTGGTACACCCCCCCAAAAAAGAAGATGGATTCGGGAAGAATTAATAAATGGAGCAGTATTTTAAAACTTCCCTAAACTCACAGCAGTGGCTGCTTCCATGAGGGAGAACCATGTGATTCAGAAAAGCTTGTGAAGGAGACTTTTCAATGTATACTTTAGAATTTTGAACTATATGAACAGATTTCCTATTAAAAAATAAATAACATGGCCAGGTGTGGCGCATGCCTGTAATCCCAGCACTTGGGAGGCTGAGGCAGGAGGATCACTGTGAGTTCGAGACCAGCCTGGGCTACATAGTGAGTTCCAGATCAGTCTCAACTATACAGTGAGACCCTGTCTCAAAACACCAAAAACAAAAACAAAAACAAAAACTTAAAAAGCAAGAAAGACAACTAAAACCAAAACAATCTCCCCTCCTTATTTATGTATTCGATTACATTTTGTACTGAAAATATTTCTTTAAGACTTCAGAAACTGATTAGTTCATCTTTTAAGTCATATTACTTTAAAAGAACTAACAAGTGGCCTGTGTTTCACTGAAAAGCATATTTATCAAAATTGAAAGCAATATTTTACCAACGAACATTTGTATTTCAAAAAGAATCTAATTCAGGGCTTGGAATTTAGCTCAGTGGTTCAGTGTCCTGCCTCACAAGCGCAAAGACCTGAGTTCGATCCCTGATACCACAAAAAAAAAAAAGAATGTAACTCATATGTATTTTTTGCAAAAGTTTTACGTAGTAAACTCCCGTGGCAAATCTTTTGAAAAATGTATCTTTGCTAGGAAGCAGTTCTTTTGTTTTGTTTTGTTTTTTGAGTCAGGGTTTCACTACATAGTGAGTTTAAGCTGGCCTTGAAGTCACTATGTAGGCTAGGCTGGCCTAGAATTTGCGGTGATCCTCCTGCCTCAACCTCAGGAAGCAATTTTTATTAGGTAAATGAACATTATTATTTCTTGACAATATATGTTGAAATATATGTTAAGTGTTTCTTTAAAAATATCTACACAAGCCGGGTGTGGTGGCGCACACCTGTAATCCCAGCACTCAGGAGGCTGAGGCAGGAGGATCTCTGTGAGTTCGAGACCAGCCTGGGCTACACAGTGAGTTCCAGGTCAGTCTCCACTACATAGTGAGACCCTGTCTCAAAAAACAAACAAACAAACAAACAAAAAAATCTACACAAATGAAAAGATTATTGGGCTGGAGAAATAACTTAGCAGTAGAGTACATGCCTAACATGTAAAGCTATGGGTTGAAGCCATAGAACTATGAAGAAATTATATATATAATATAACATATAAATACATTTAAATAGAAATATATATAATGTATAAAATTATATATATGATATTGCTTGTTTTGTCAGATTTTTACCAGAATTAAGAGCTAAATTACTACAAGAAGCAAAAGTCAATTCATTTATAAAATCAAAAGAGAATTATAAAGAAAATGAAATAATAAGAGATGAAAGAAAAACAATTTTTACCAATATGCTGCCGAATACTTCAGTTTTGGGAAAGGTAAGAGCTTTGTTTTTCATTTCAGCCAGTGTAACTGTATTATAGTTAGTACTCTTATGACAAAATGACTGTTGTCATGACTCAGATTTTGTATGTACCTCTTTTAGGAAACAGAAAAAGAAAAAATCCAAGGAGATCAAAGTCACAGTTATTAAAGTCAGAGGAGGAAAAGGAGATACCTCAGAACTGAAAAAGACAGAGTGTGAAAGTAGACACAGTCATCAGGATGCAGTTGAAAATGTTCGCGCTTTGTCTCAAGATGCAAAACCTGCAGTCTCTGATCCACCAAACCCTGCCAATCCCATCACTAGCCCTAATGATGTAAAGGAAGAGCCCCATGCTGAAGGTTATACAGTGATGCCACCCATCAATCTTACTAACACTAATCTGATGGCTGCAAATCCCAATTCAAATCTCTTCTGCCCCAATCCAAGGTGAGCTATGACAGAGAAGAGCAGTATCAAAATGTGTCTTTTTCTGAGTAATACTTGGTTGGAGGTTCCATCAGCATGGTGCCGCCATTCTGCCAAGGGCCGCCATAGCACAGCACGCCAGTCAGAGAAGTGGGCAGGGAACCAGCCACATGCAGGAGCCACGTGAGTGAGCAAGGAAGCAGGAGAGACTGAGAGGGGTGCCTCTTCCAGAACTTCCCTCCACAGTGAGAATACCTACCCTGCTAGGGGCAAAGCATTAATCTCTCCCAAAGACCTAATCACCTTGCACATGGACTGATCTCTTAAAAGTCGCACCACCTCGGGTCGGGGCCAGGTCTGTGTTGCTGTGCCTGCCTGGGAAGTACAAGGTCCTGAGTTCGATCCCCATACTGGAAAGAAAGAAAAAGAAAGTTCCACCACTTCTCACTGCCAGTAACTGAGACCAGGCTTCTAGCATGTGGATCTTTGAGGGGCAAACCAAATTTAAACCATAGCACTTGCTGTAACACGCAAAACTTTATTTCTAAATCATAACAAATTCTCCAAATGGAAAAAGAATAGTCACAAATGATTTTTCGTAGTCAAATAGCCTTTCAAGGCCAAAATTTGGAGAGGAAAACCGCATGTTGGGCCAGTTTTTAGGCTTTAGCAAATATGTCTGTCAGTTCAAAGATGCAGTAGACCACAGACCACAATGGCCTAGCTCAGTAATGGTGAACCTTCTAGAGACTGAGTGCCCATACTGCACATGAAACCCACTTATTAACCAAGTAGTGCCAACACTGCCCCTTTGTGCGCTGTTATCAGATAGATACTTGGCTGTGGGGATGTTGTTGGGGTAATGTTACTTGGGCGCCAGCAGAGGGCTCTGCATGCCCACTACAGCATGAGCACGCATGCTATAGGTTCTCCACCGCTGGCCTAGCTGTGCCTGAGGTGATCCAAACCACGGTGTTAATAACCAGGTTGTAAGCCAGGCTTGCATAGCAAGCTCATAAATCGAGAACCCCAGTGGTTGAGAGGGCTAAGTTCAGAATGAATAGCCGGCCAACAGAGATAAGTCCACAGCACGTTTGTCAGCGCTGATGTGAGCTATCCTTTAGCTGTTCTTTGCTCTATTACCACTATCTCATTAGAGCTTTTGGTACTTAAATGCTGTACTAGCAATTGCTTTTTGGTCCTCTGTATTCTAGCAGTAAATATTCATGGTATAAGTTGTTCATTCTAAAAACCAAGACAAAGACACTTTGAGGGAGTTCTAATAACTTGTCGTTTATTTTTAAATAATAGGTTAACTGAAAGAGCAAAAAACAGACACACTGCTTCACAATCTATTAGACAAGCTGTGTCTAAAAGCAGGCAAGAAGACATAGGTCCTACTCAAGTACGGAAAAAAACTAGTCATTAAAATATGGCCTTTTAAAATTATCTCCCTTTTTCCTTTTGTTGTTGTTGTTGTTTTTTGGTTTTTTTTGTTTGTTTGTTTGTTTTTTTTTTGTATTTGGGATCGAACTCAGGTCCTTGTGCTTGCAAAGCAAGCAGCAGAACCACTGAGCCAAATCCCCAGCCCTCCCTTTTCCTTATCTTTAGGGGCCCAATATGTAAAAAGTGTGTTTTTAGTTTTGTCTTAGTCACTTTACTTGTCCCTGGGACAAAATACCTGACCCCTGCAACTTCAAGAAGGAGAGGTTTATTTTGGCTTACAGTTAGGGTTTACCATCTACAGGCTGCAGAGACAAGTAACACGGGAAAAGGATCTGGTGGAGGAAAAGCAGCTCACATAATGGTGGCCAGGAAGTAGGGAGGAAGGGAAGGGGTGGGGAGGGAGAAATACCGTTCCAGGTCAAGCCCCAGAGGCCTGCCTGCCCTGACCAGGCCCTGCCTCCTAAACAAAAGTAGCCGTCGCAACCCCATAGTCCAGTCTTCCTCCCAAAGCTTCACCTGTGATCACATACGGCTTTTGGAGACTATCTAGATGTAAAAAGTTAATGAGTTTCTCCTTCGTTTTCTTTTTCTTTTGTGGCTCTGGGGATCAAATCCAGGGTCTTTCAAATGATAAACATGTGTTCTACCTTTCCTCTGTTACTTTGTGTATTTAATATGCAAGTTGGCAGAGTAAGTTAAGATTTCCACCTTTGAAAGTCATAGGAATTTTGGTTTTTCATTTCCAAAAAAGTTTTTAATAACCTACTTTATGAATTTAAAACAGTTGCCAGAAAGACACAACTTACTTTTGCTAGAAAAAAATCAGCGTAGGCACTCCAAAATATTTTCCAGATACCAAAATATACAAGCAGTTTTTTTCTTTAGGTTTTCTCATACCCATAAATCATCATTTTGGGGTTTTTTTCCCCCTCTCTTGGTACTGGAAACAAACTCAGGACCTTGTGCTTACCAGTCAGGCATGGTACCACTGAGCTATATCCCTGGCAAAATGTATTATTTTATAAATAGAAAAATAAGTTATTAAAAATGAATGGAAGCGACTTTTCCAAAATCAGAATGGATCATATTATAGGCAACAAAAGACAAATTATAAAGATCAAAATAAAAGGAGATAATAGGAGGTAGGGAGATAGAGCTTCCTCAGGTGGGAAAAAGATCTAGATGGGAGGAGAAAGGAGAGGGGAGGGAACACGGTGGAAAAGGAATTAAGGTGTGTTGTGTACATGCACCGACTCCACTCAAGGACTGTTGACATTACGTGCTGAAAACATGCACTAATAAAAATTAAAAAGTTAAAATTGTGATTCTTATCATCAAGGCTATTACAGAATATTAGATGTACTAAAATGTTTACAGTATGAAACTTTTATTGGAGTTTGGCCTATTTATATGTTTAACAGCACCCTACTCTACTTAATTACTAAATTGTAATACTCAGTTCTACACTATGATTCTACAAATACGTATTTCTTCAAACTCACCCGTATTTGTTTGTTTCGAGCCAGATGGAGAAGGGTATCTTTAATGAGCGCACAGCTCAAAGTGACCAAATGGCAAGTGGGTACAAAAGGAAGCTGAACTTTTCCAGATTTGGCAGGAAAGAATTCCATTTCCCTGAATTGCCTTTCACGGTACAGTCAAAGGACATAAAAGGAATGGAAGGTACACATTTGTTGCATAGCTTTATAAATCTCCACATGATAATTTACAGGACTTTTTAGCAATATAACTTACATTTTATAGGATGGTTTAGGAAGATAATAGTAAATGGCTGAGAAAAACAATTTCACCTGATAAGATTTTTCTGTCCTATAGTCAAATAAAAGGTGAGACTTAATGGAGTTAGGGTTAGAGAAAGACAGCTTTAAAAATTTTCTTTTCATTACCTCAGTGCTGTTGAAATGTTAGGTCACTTTTTTTTTTTCAATGAGGAAAAGAAGTTTATTCCAGTGAACAGAGATGAAAACCAGGGGTTCAAAGTGAGGGTAGATTCTAGCAGCTGGCAGGGAAAGAAAACTATGCTTGTCTAGATTTTGAGGAAGGGGCTGTAATTGTCAGGAATGTTTATGACTTGGTGCCCAAGGACGGTCTGCACAGGTGTGTGGACCATCGCTGGACTTGTCAGCGCCAGAGGGATTGTGGATGTCATCTTGTGCCCACTTGTCCTGTTGGCTGAGAAGTTGCTCTTGTTTGCGAAAGCGGCCTGTTTGCTTTGTCCTGTTTGTCCCCTTAGGCCAGGCCTGACAAAGAGTAGGAAGAATTTATGGAAAGAAAGACAACTTCTGTCTAAGAGAGACAGAAGGGGGGCGGAAAATGGGTTGCCTGCCAACCCCACTTCTCAAAGGTGTTTTATGGGGCAGAGCCATGATGTGAGATGGGTTCAAGGTGGGACAGAGCTGTGAGACCCAGTGGAAAATCACAAGGTGGGCACGAGGTGGGACAAAGCCATGACCAACCAATTAAGATTATAAGTACAGTTGCCCAGGTAATACTGATTAAATGGGGATCAAACAGGTAAGCTGGTCCTGTAGCAAGTGTACATGTATTTCCCAGAAGGAATGATCTATCTAGGGATGTTTGGTCCCCAATTAAGGTGACTGAGGTGTAGAATATCAATCACTGCTCTTCCTCCCTGGCGGGGAAGTACGTGGGTATAGTAGTTTCTCTCTTCTTAATGTTAACTTTCAGTGAATGTGCCCAAATTGTTTTCTACGCTGAGGGCCCAGCGCTGTCCAGCTGTCTTATAATATTTTCTGCCTAACTTAGCTGTATGCAGTATTCTCCCCTCTGAAGAAGTATCCCTAACGGAGGTTAGGGAAGAAAGGGCATAGTTTCTGTCCACTGCTTCAAGATGAGAAGGGTTGATGTGTAGCAGACTGCGGTCAGGGGCCCTCTCTGATAGGCCTCAGATAGAAGTTATGTTGTCGTTTAACAGTTACAAACTTTCCCCACAAGGTTGATCTGGTGGATCTCAGTAAAAGGAGTCTAACACATATGTTATTGGTTCCATCTGTGTGATCGCTTGGAGTTTGTCCACCTCTCTGTCCAGTTATCTCAGCGGAAGACTTCCAAATGATGTAGGGCACCAAGGAATGCAAACAATCCAAGGGAAATATTGTAACTTCCAGCCTGCTAGATATCCAAGACTCAAGTTTATGTTCTCTAAAATCAAAGAATGAACTCTAGGGCTGGGGATTTAGCTCAGAGGTGCTGCTGCCTGCCTCCCAAGCTCAGGGTCTCAAGTTTGATCCCCAGTACCAAAAAAAAAAAAAAAAAAAAAAAAAAAAAAAAAAAAAA
>NW_022900921.1:5089260-5102035 GCF_012274545.1 Fukomys damarensis | reverse complement strand
CCCAAGCTGAGTGCTAAGTTTTGTCACCAGAAACAAAAAAAAAAAAAAAAAAAAAAAAAAAAAAGGAATGAACTCTAAGAGCAACTGAGGATAAGAATAGGAAAAAATTTATTGAGAGAAAGATAGCTTCTGTCTAAGAGAGACAGAAGGGGGACTGGAAAGTGAGTTGCCCCATTAGGTGGTGTTTTGAGAAAAGTGATTTTGGCTCTCAGTAACTGACATGGAAGAAATCATCTTCCTTCGTTTCTCCATGATTATATCCAGATATTTCCTGGGATGGCATATGTGCTTTGAGCACCCAAGGATTTGGTAGATTAAATTTATTAATTTCAGATTTATCTAATCTTAACTCTAAGATTTATCTTAACTCATTTTTTGCCCAAGGACATAAGTATTCTTAAGTTTCTTTGAAGAATAGTGACATCTTGTGCAAATATGATAAAATAGCAAGACTGTAGTACTTGAATAGTTCAAGAGGAATTTTAACAGTTATAGTCAGAATAAAAATAAATGCCTATTTTAATATTTGGCAGACTATTTGTAAAATAAGTGATTTGCCTTATTTTACTACTACAGCTCATGATTTATTCATTTTCTTTATAATAAGCTAAGAAACTGACTAGTGGGTTTTAGAATTTCCATTTGAAATTCTTGAAGAGGAAAGTAAAATTTCAACACAGGAATAACAGATTTTCATTGTTTTATATATTTTTTTCAAAAGTTAAACCAATGAAAGTGCTGAAGAGGGAATCAAAGAAAACAGATTCGTCTAAAATACCAGCTTTGCTTAATATGGATCAAAATCAAGAAAAACAAGAGGTAAAGCTTTTGTTTATAACTTTTACTTAGGGATGTTGTTTTGAGTCCCTGACTCAGTGTATAAATTAAGTTGTTATTATTGGGAAGCTACATAAAAATTCAAAATTCTGGAACCTTTGAAATCTAGACGCAGATCTATATTTTCCTAGAATAATCAATCATTAAAAGTCTTCCCTTCTGTCCTTTGTTTCCCTCCTCTGCTCCCCTCCCCTCTCTTCACCTCTCCTTTTTAATTTCTTGTGGTCCTGGGGATTGAACACATTGCTTTCACACTGAGCTGTATCCTCAGCCCTTTTTTCCCCTTCATTTTAAGATGGGGCTTTCACTAAGTTTCTGAATTGTCTAAGCTGATCTTGAACGCATGGTGCTCTTCCTGCCTCAGCCTCTCGGAATACTGGGATTACAGGCATGTTACCACAATGCTCAGCTCTCAATTACTGACAGTTTCTCAAAGTTAGTTTTTTGGGTAGTAAATATCCCACAAATACAGTCTGCAGGGAAAATAATGACTCTGTTACGTGTATTATCAAACATCGGGCAAATAGTTCATACAGTGAAGATGAATAGTGGTAAAAACATCTAGTTATGTACAGGCTGGGGATTTAGCTCAGCGGTGCCGTCACCTGCTTTGCAAGTGCAACGTCCTAAGTTTGATCCCTGGTACAAAGAAAAAAATCTGGTTCTATTGACCAGAAGAACGTGTGGGTTCATCTTTAGCTTCTTCCCTTTTGTTTTCTCTCCAGTTTGTTCCCATCTATCACTGCTGTCCCATTTTTAGAAATATTTGCTCTCAGTTAGCTGTCAGGTGATCTTGTTGAAATACCCCTAACTTCTATATACCCAGAGGGGTTCTTGAATTTTATTTTGAAATACTGAAGCCTTCAATGGACAAATGAATAGCCACTAAAGGTACTCTTTTATGGAGTGAGACTGTGCTGAGCACCCACTGAATTAAATCATGTAAGTGGCCTCCCTAAGAGACCATCTGTGTGTGTGTGTGTGTGTGTGTGTGTGTGTGTACACGCACAATTAATCAACTTCATTATATTCATTTTAAAAAGTGAAGTTGACTACATTTTTATGTATTATAAACTTGTACATACCTTTTAAGGAAATTTAGGTAAATTAAAAATATAGAAAAACATATCTGAAACTATGTAAGAAGGCCTTTGAACAGAAAATACAGGCTACTGAGTCTTTACAGCGCTTGGCTCCAAGAGTTATCCAATACTGTTAGATGGACCGGTATGTTCCTCGTGACATTTAAGCCGATACTTTAGTCTTGGCCTAGAACTTGTTAAGAACCCCACAATCCATGTTGCAGAAAAGAAGTATTAGAGCACGCAAAAGCCATCCATCTTTTAGTTCACTTAAAAGTAACAAAGTAACCTTTAAGAGCCCATGCTGTGTGGCCACGTGTCACAGTAGGCCGTGTTTGCATTTTGAATGGTGGGGGTAGTTAGAGCTCTTGAGCCTGGGCTGGCTAATCATGCTCCACAGGTATTTATCCTGCTGTGAGAGGCCCCACAAGCTAAAACTACATTCCAATGTAGAAAAAAAAGGAATTCTTACAGCGGTTTTGTCATTTTTAGGATAAGTAAGTAAATAGGAAAGGGAAACTCTTTCTTGATCATGTGATATACAGCTCCTGACAAGATGGCTTTTTAAAAGGAGTGATCTTGAAACAAGTTGTAATTGTTAGAAATATGTAGAAGTTGGGCTGGGGTGTAATTCAGTGGTAGATCACTTGCCTAGCATATTCAAAGTCCTGCGTTCAAACCCAAGTACTTCAAGGGAAAAAAAAACCCACCTTGAAATTGTGTTGGTTGTAGTTTTGACAACTGACTGAATAGCACAGAAGGCTGGTCAAACACTTTTAATAAGTTAAGGTCAGAATAAGAATCTTCCCTAAATTTTTAGTCTATAGTTTATTTTAGAGTACAAAAGAATAGGATGTGTATGTTTTTTTTTAAATTTTTTGTCTTTTGGTACCGGGGATCAAACTCAGGACCTTGTGCTTGCAAGGCAGTCACAGGTGCCACTGAACTAAATTCTCAGCCCTGGAAGGATGTGTTTGTGAAAACATAACATAGGTTAGATTCCCCAATATTCCCAAATAAAAGTTTAAGATATGAAATAGCAACTTGCTTGTCCTATTCTTGGCTCTAACATTGATACATTTTTTGAATTACCTAATTATATTAACACACTTCCTAGATGTACATTAAATTCTGTCAGGCATTATGGGAATTTTATTTTTTTGTACCGGGAATCGAACTTGGATTCTTCTGCTTGTGAGGCAGGTGGTAGAACCACTGAGCTAAATCCCCAGCCCTCTGTTAGGCGTCTTAAATGTATATTGAAGTTAGCTGGGCATGATGGTGCGTGCCTGTAATCCTAGTACCAGGGAGGCTGAGGCAGGAGGACCCCCTTGGGTTTGAGGCCAGCCTGGGATACATATTGAGTTCAAGATCAGCCTGAATAGTGAGACCCTGTCCCTCTCCCCCCAAAAAAAAGTATATTGAAGTAGTTTATGACACATTGAAGAGGCTCTGTGACCAGAGAGAAACCCTAAATTATTGTGAATGAGTAAAAGAGAAAACAGAATTCTTACAAAGGCCGCCCTCTGTTTAATGATGATGATGAGAAGCCCTTTGCTATGTAGTCTCTCTATACTTTATATTAAAAAAATGCCCAGTGGGCCAGGGATTTAGCTCAGTGGTTCTGCTGCCTGCTTGCAAGCACAAGGACCCAACTTCGATCCCTGGTACAAAAAAAAAACAAAAAAAAAAACAAAAAAAAAAGCCCAGTACAAAGTACAGGTATTTTACCACTGCATGTATTTCCTTGGCCAAAGATTCACCGTATCCCCAATTAAGTTCCTGTTTCTTTTGTGTTTCTATAATGAAAGGAAGAACCTCTCAGATGTGGAGTAAAAAATATAGCAGCTAAAATTTCAGGGAATCCCAGAATCATGGTATTTTTAAAAGTCCTTTTTATTAAGCTATTAATTAATTATTAACTAATTAATGAAAATGTTATTAATATCCAAAAGTCCTGGCTAGGAAAATCATACAGATATATCCTTGATCCTGTCTAGTTATGTGTATACTGTATTTGGCTACATTTGTTATAAAGTTTATAATCTGTAAATTATTCACATTCTTTGGGGTTTTTTGTTTGTTTGTTTGTTTGTATTTTGAGACAGGGTCTTACTATGTAGTGGAGACTGACCAGGAACTCACCATGTAGCCCAGGCTGGTCTCGAACTCACAGTGATCGTCCTGCCTCAGCCTTCCGAGTGCTGGGATTACAGGCGTGTGCCACCACGCCCAGCTATATTCTTAATTTGAACATTAATTTATAAAAGCTGTGGGCTGGTATACTCTTATAAAACTGCAGCTTACATTAAGGCATGTAATTTTATTTGATCATCTATTATTTCAGGACATGTCTGATTAGTGGTCATTCTTTGGTTCAGAGCTTTATAATTACAGAAGGAAAAGTTTCTAAATATGTAATAAAGTGAGATCCCAAAATCTGGGAGAACTACCTATTTCTGAGCAAACACGGTTCCTGGTAACCATGAAGCATGGGTTTGGTTCCACACTGAACATTTTGGAACAGCATCGAACCTGGCTGTGAGATTGTTTAAAAGAATGGAGAGTGAATCCAGTCTTGTCGCAAGTCTGGCATGAGAAGCATGCTTATCATTTAGTAGTTTGCATGTAATTTAAGACTGATTGGCAGTCAAGGTTTTGGCAGTGCAGGTATTTACATTCTTCTTCCTTGTTCTTACTAGTGTGGTTTCTAATATTAGGGTGGAAATGGCCATTGTGAGGGGGAAAAATTTAGAGAAATTTTTTTGGGGGTGGTCTTTCCCTTTAGTTAATCTTAAGGATATAAAAAGACATCTCTTTATCTTATATACAATAAAATGTGATGTGAGCCACTGCCGACAGCCAGCCATCCTGTCTGCATTAAGTAGCCCCTGTGTTTTTGTTCTCTTAGAAAAATCTGACTATTCTTCTATCTTCTAACCCGCTCTGTTTGCGGTGCCTTCGTTACGCTATGGAATCATCCTTCCACGCCTGCTTCTTTACTTGCAGAGATGACTGAGTGGGGAACAACACATCCTGTCCCCCAACAGACACTGTAGTTACAATGATTTCTGCCCTGTGAGAGTCACAGCTTCAAAAGTCAATTATCTCCTAGGGTGCCCAGGCTTCCCGAAGTGAGTTCTTCCTGAAGTATCTGATCTGTTGTTTTAAAATCTGCTATTACCATTACATGATAAGAAACATGTTCGGTTGGCCACCAGTGAAAACATTTATAATATTTAGGAAATGTCTAAAATTGTGGTACTCACATATTAATTAAATTCCTTTGACCCTTTAAACATTTGTCTGCATTTTTAGTTCCATCTGACAGTGCCTTTTGTGAGATGCAGACTTTTCTGATTTCACAGAACACACATGCTAACTCCAGCCTCTCTTCTGACGAAGCTGCTGCTGCCTTCGTGGTGGTCTCACCTCATGGCCTTGTCTCACCCCAGTTACCTCCCACAGGCTCTGCCTTCCCAGTAATACTAACAGATGAGTTCGAGGATGAAGTTTCCAGAGCATGAATTTTGGAGGGCTATTTAAGCCAGAACATACCAAAGTTCTGGATTCTTCTATTCTTCAAAAAGTAATAAAATTGTCTTAGTTGGCATCTTCTCAGGATTCTCTCTGGTTTTGTGTTTACTAAATACACAGAAACACAAAAAATAAAATAAAATTTATTATGATCTGTGATCTCTTCATTTCCAAAAATTTTGATTAGAATAACTGAAGTTATTATATATAGTATAATTTTGTAGATTAGCAATTAACCACTTCCAGAGAAATTAAGGGTTGTTCCAAATGTTAGGGTCAACAGGGATAAGTCTGCCCATTGTCTGTTTTAATTTGTGCATTTGTATATCCTGATTATTTCAATTGTTTGTTTTCTATTTCTTCCTTTTTTTAATTGTGGAATTAACTTCTAAAGGTGGAGGCTGAGGTCATTGGTTTGAGGCTTTTCTTTTTCTCTTTTAAAGTACAAGGGATCGAACTCAGGACAATGTACTTGTGAAGCTGGTGCAGTGCCACTGAGCTAAATCCCTGGCCTGAGGCTTTTCTTTCCTAAGATGAACATTTAAAGCTTTAAATTTTCCTCCGATCCACAAATTTAATAATTATCACAACAGTCAGTAAACTGTTCCCTAATTCTTTTGTTTGTTTGGTGTTGTTTTTTTTTTTTTTTTTTTTTTTTGTTACATGATAGTAAATCCAGGCAGACAGCCACATGGCCCTACCTCTGGGGTGTGAGGGAGGGAGTTTTTGTTTTTTGTTTTTGTGGTACTGGATTGAACTCGGGTCCTTGATTTTGTGAGGCAGATGGTGGAACCATTGAGCTAAATCCCTGGCCCCCTAATTCTCCTTTTGATTTCCTCTTTGACTCATTTATTTAGAAGTCTATTGTTTACTTACCAACTATTTGGGGCTATTCCAAATAACATACTGATACTGATTATTAATTTAATTCCAGTGTGGTTTGAGAATATATTGTTTTATTTCAAACTCTCTAAACCCATTGAGGCTGATTTTGTATTCCAGCACATACTGTACCCTAGTAAATATTCACCCTTGAAGGTGATGTGTGGTTGCTGAAGGTGGCTGTAGTGCTCTAATTAGATTAAGTTGGTCAATAGATGATTTAGGTCTCATATCCTCACTGATCTTTAGTCTCCTTGTAGTATCAGTATTGAATCTTCAGCTATAATTGTAAATTTATCTGTTTCTCCTTTCAGTTTGATCAGTTGTTGCATTATGTGTTTTGATGCTGTTATTATGTATACATATGTTTAGGATTATTATATTTCTGATGAAACTGACCTTTATCTGCTATCTTTTGTCCAACACTTTTAAAAATATTTTGTCAAGTTTTCTTACTGTTTGAGATAGGGCAAAATCCTTTATGCCATCATGATCGGAGCTAGAAATTCAGCTAAAGAACTTTTTTTTTTTGGTACTGGGGACTGAACTCAGGACCTTGTGCTTGCGAGGCAGGCATGGTGCCACTGAGCTAAATCCCTGGCCCTAAAGAGCTTTTGAAAGAGAGTCACTGTTGTGAATAATGGAGCCATGTTGAGTAACACAGTGATATTTAGCCTAAGAATTTTGGAAGAACTTTTAGAATAATCACTGAAATTATAGCCCTATTTTATATATATTGCTCCTGGATTATTATTTGATGTTTTAGTTACTTTTCTTGTTGTTGAGACAAAGTACCGAACACCCAAAGTTAAAGGAGAAAAGGTTTATTTGGCTCACAGTTTGCAGAGTTTCGGTTCATAGTTGGCTCCAAGGCAGGGTGACCTGTGAGGGGGGAATCAAAGAAGAGAAACAGTTCATGGCAGGCAGCAGACAGGAAGGCCACAAAGCAGCAAAGTAGCAAGGAAGCAAGAAGGAAGTAACTACAGCAGCCCTCTTTCTGTCCTATATTTTATTCAGGCTACCTGCCCTTAGGGTGGGTAGCATTCACACCAAGGAAGGTGTGAGGTCCTTCCCATTATACATTCCAAGAACTATGCCAAACCAATCAGTGGACTAATCTAGTAATCACACACCCTTGATCCGAGCATCACATCCTCAAGATGCAGCCACCTCCGAAAAGCCCCACCTATGACCACTTGAGGCTTTGGAGGACATCTTGACACAAACCATGACAGAGTTGTTATGAGGACAACATTTTGTCCCCTTATTGTACTTTGTTTATTTAGCCACGCTAGGGATTGAACCCAGGTCCTTGTATGTGGTAGACAAATACTCTACCAGTGAGTTATACCTTCTTTCCATACTTATTATGTGAGTAGTAGCCTGTCCATATATTTTTTGATCATTATTTCAGTGTTATGGAGATATATATTACATTCCATGCCAGCCTCATAATTGCAAGTCCTGAGTTCAATCCCCAGTTCAAAAAAAAAGATATATATTACACATTAAGGATTAAAAGGTGTAATAGATAATATGAAATAGGAAGAAAAGGTTCAAAGGGAAAAGGGAAGGGCAAGGGGGAGGAGAAAGCAGTAAATATGAGGGGGAAAAAAAGAAATGAAGTCTTTGTAAATAGGAAGGAGTGGAAGGGTTGAAGGGGGGCAGGGGAATGGGGAAAAAAATAAGAACCAAGATATATCATTTAGCGGCGGGGGATTTATCTCAGTGCCACCATGCCTGCTTTACAAGTACAGGGTCCTAAGTTTGATCCCCAGTACTAGAAAAAAAAAAAAAAGATAGATCATGTAAAGGTACAAATTCCCAAAGATGAATGTCATCAGATTGTATGCTTAAAGTGTACCAATAAACTTAACAATAAAAAAATCATATATTACACGATCACTGATTACATGTGAATATTTTGCCAATAGTATAATGAAACTTCATCAATGAATGTAGTTGATAAGGTATATATTTTATTGACCAGGATTTTGTGTTATGTTTTTTTTTTGGTACTGGGAATCGAACTCAGGTCCTTATGCTTGCAAGGCAGGCAGTGGAACCACTGAGCCAAATCCCCAGCCCCCAGGATTTTGTGTTAAAAGATATTAATTAGGAGCCAGGTGTGGTGGCACACGCCTGTAATCCCAGCACTCTGGGAGGCTGAGCCAGGAGGATCGCTGTGAGTTCAAGACCAGCCTGGGCTACATAGTGAGTTCCAGGTCAGTCTCAACTACATAGTGAGACCCTGTCTCAAAAAACAAAAACAAAAATGATAAACAAAAAATATTAACCAGGTAAGAGTGTTTGAGTTATTTTCTGGTCTGTTTTAATTTTACATATCTGATTTTGTGTTGTAAATAGTTGTTACAAAAGGCTTTTCATAAATCAGTGAATTAATTACATAAAAAATGAAAATGACTCCTGTTGGCTAGAACCTGACAGTAGGATAGGAATCAGAGAAGCTTTGAAAGAAGGCGTTCTGTGTTTATCACTTCTAATCCATTCGTGCAGCCTTTGCATCAACTCTTCCCAGGGAATTGGGTTTCCAGAGTATAAGTAACAATAGTGAAAAGTGTAGTTTTCGTGCCTACTAAGGCCATGATTATGATAGATTGCTACAGACTCAACATTTTCTTGAAATCCAAAGTTAAGAAAGTTATACATTTTAACATACATAGAAACAAATTATACCAGTATGGAGTAAGGCCTGAGTGATGGTAGCTGGCTAAATTCCATCATCCCACTGACTGGATTGTAAATTAAGAGGCTCTGTATGGAAATTGGGCCAGGTTGCTAAAGCAAATCACAGAATTGCATGGGGAAGCCATCGAGAATCTTAAGTGATGTGGGAACCATATATTACAAGATGAATGAAGGTAACAAAAACATTCTTTATAATTTTTAAATTAAATTTGTTTTAAAAACATACATAAAAACACAAAAATTGTACATTTCAGTGACCATGTAATATTTCAAGAAAGCATTGTTTGATTTAATAAAAGGCAAAATAAAACATCCTGCTGTCCCCTAACTTCCTGTTTAACTTCTCCTCCTGCAGAAGTAGAAAAAGTGGAAACTAATCATGATTGTGTGAAGATAGTTTTATAACAATTTTACTTCTTTTCTGAAAAAACTAATTCTGATGTCAGATAGTCAGAGTTATGCACATACAATGAGTAGGATTAAAGCCAAATCAGAAAAAAGAGGAGAGTGCTAGTTAAGGAGTTCTTCAGGCTGTATCCTAATCAGAAATCATTGTTCTTGACTCATTTTGAATTCTTGTTTGGGAAACCTCTCTGAGAGCACCCTTCTTGGACAAAGATGGAACAAATATGTTCACTTTAGTTCTGAAGGAACTAATAGTGTTCTTTTATCTGGTTAGTTTCTCTTGAAAATAATTTAGTGAACTCTGTATACAATAGGAAAGCAAGAGGTATGTTTTTATAATTCAAGTAATCAACAACAACAACTTGGGCTCAGTTCTTCTGTTTTTGTTTTTTTTTTACCCACATGGGCTGGGTGATCTGGTTTATTATATAAATGGTGTACCATATCTGTGTTGATGTCTAACCCGGACTTGACCCCCAAAGTTCAGACTCAGATCTCCAACTTCCCATTTGACAGACCCACTAACACATGTAATAGTTGTCTCAGATTTGGCTCCTCCAAAATTGAGGTCCCTGATCTCTTACCCGCTCCCTTCAGTGGTGGTTTTTGTTTTTGCATCTTAGGTAAGGGCCACTCCTTTCACTTGCTCAGGAGAAGAATCTTGGAGTGACTCTCTGCTCCTCTTCTCCTACTGCCTTTGAGCTCTATCTTTGAGGTATTTCTGTGTGTGTGAGTGTATGCATGTGCGTGAGCAGATCAAACCTAGGGGCTTGCACATACTAAACATGCTCTATCAATCCCTGAGTGGCACCCCTGCCCCTGATCACTTTGTAACGCTCTGCTTCTGTTCACAACCTGTCTTGTCTGGATTTTATAAAAGTTCCTAATTGGTCTCCCTGCTTTAGTGTACACCCTGGGATTTCATACTGAAAAACCAAATGCTGCCCATGCTTGACTCAAAACTCCCAGCAGCTTCTCACTTCATTCAGAGTAAAAGCCACAGGAAATGCTATGACTTGCAGGGCCCTCGGCAGTATGCTTCTGCTTCTTTGACTCCATTTGCTACTCTTCTGTCTCTCATTCATACTTTTCCAGGTCGACTTCTCCCTTACAGTTCTTAGAGCACAAAAAGTATGCTCCCACCTCAAGACTTTTGCTTTTGCCATTTCCTTGGCCAAGAAACTTCTTTCCCCAGGTGTCT
The DNA here is from genome assembly GCF_012274545.1 of Fukomys damarensis. Classification (NCBI taxonomy): domain Eukaryota; kingdom Metazoa; phylum Chordata; class Mammalia; order Rodentia; family Bathyergidae; genus Fukomys; species Fukomys damarensis. The sequence continues at coordinate 5,091,382 of NW_022900921.1, read as the reverse complement.
GTATGAATCCTCACCTCTTTCTAGTTGTTCGACACGGCCAGTTCGCTGGTCTCCACTTGCATAAGGACCTCCCACCTAACCCAGCTTAAAATTATAGCTTCCCATTTCTATTCCCTTTTCCTGCTTTATTTCTTCATATAGCATGTTCTTGTGTGGTGAGCTATATATGTTGTTTATCTTTTTTATTGTCTCCCTCCACTAAAATATGGTACCATGAGGCCAGGATGTAGTGTTTTTATCACACCTGTACTCCACATGCTTAGAAGAATACCTAGCATACATTGACACTCATTAACTTTTGTTTTGTGAATGAATGAGTGAATTTTAGCATCCCACATAACAAGTCATTTGAGAAAAATAGAAGATTGAAATATTGGAGTGTGTGTGTGTGTGTGTGTGTGTGTGTGTGTGTTACTGGGGATCGAACTCAGGTCCTTATGCTTGCAAGGCAGGCGGTGGAACCACTGAGCCAAATCCCCGGCCCAAAAATATAGGATATTTTTACTGGTGGTATAGAATATTTTTCTTTCTGTAGCATGCATCATTTTTTGTCATTTCATGTTGGTCTTGCTTTATTTTTGAAATAGAGTCTTACCTAGTACTCCCTAGACTCATCCCAAATTCCTGGGCTCAAGTGGTCATCCTCCCTCAGCCTCCCGAATGCCTGAGGCCGCAGGTACTTGCTACTGTCCCATTCTGTCGCATGCTGTATTATTTATTTTCTGAGTCACATTGCACAGACTGTATATCTAGTAGCGGTACATGTTCTGTATGCCCCGTTTCTCCCAAGGATGAGGAAGCGTCTAGTTCTCTTGCAGTCGGGTAGTCCCGGTCCTCCAGAGGGAGCCCGAGGCCCACCCTTGTCAGGACTTGGCACCAGCTCGGCCCTGACTAGCAGAAGATCCTCTGTTGGACTGAACTAGTGATGAAGAGGGGCCTCTAATAGAGAACCACTGTTTGCTCTAACTTCCCTCAATGAGAGCTGCAGTAAAAATGCAAGCTAGAAACTGTGCTTCCTCAGGCGAATGCCTCCACAGTGTGGGACATTTCAGACTGAGCCCTGGAATATTTACTCACATCTCAGCAGCATTTCCTCTCAGGTGTTTCCCTTCAGTAATTTCTTCGGCTGTTATTACATCAAACAGTGTTACTATACTGTTAATAGCATCAATGCTTTATGAAAACAACCTTATGAAATAATTCTGCTATCAATGGTCTTCATTGGATTGTGGTTCTGTTTGGCAAACTGTTTCTTTTAATTTTTCTCTTTCTCTAAGAAAACCAAATGGTGGGATCAGAATGTTTGTAAAACTATACCCATGACAAACTTTACTGAATGAACTTTTCATTTTTTTTTTAAATTGAGTTTATTGGTACAATCTAGGTATACAATACAGTTACATTCATCATTGGGATTCTGTACCTTTACATAATAGGTCTTGATTCTCATTTTTTCCCCTTGTCCCTGCCCTCCCTTCACCCCCTCCTCCCCTCCCCATTTACAAACACTTTATTTCCATTTTTTCGTTTCTCATATTTTTTCCTCTCCCTTATTACCTCTCCCCCACCCTTCCCACTTTCCCTACACCTTTAGTGTACTTTACTATTTCACATTATTAATTATCTCATTAGGATCCTGTGTACTGTTATAGTTTTTCACACCAAAGAAACTATTCAGTATTTCAGTTAAAGAAATCTCTGTATGAACATTAAAAATAGGGAATCCTAAAATAAAACTAAAAAGGAAAGTAAAAGAGAAAAGGCAATGATATAACATTAAGATAATCCTTAATTCTGGAGATGAAAATGGTCCCTGAACATATTTAAATTGCTTCTTGCTCTTATAGTCTTATTTTATTCTTTTTTTCATTATTTAGAGAATACTTTATTAGTTTCTGTAATCAAACCCACATAGATATAACCTTACATATTTAGTACGATGTGTTACCCCTGTATGCATGGAAAAAAAATAAAAAATAAAAATAAAAAAATTAACATTTCTAGACCTATATGGCTGTCCATTTCTGTACAATGCCAACTCAACACAGTAAATTGGGATGACTTTTTCCAAAATTGGCAGCACCGTTAAAGTTTCCCAAAATTCAATTTATATATATATATA
>NW_022900921.1:5073404-5088986 GCF_012274545.1 Fukomys damarensis | reverse complement strand
TATATATATATAAAGACTAATAATAGCAGTATGTTATGCATCAATAGCAGCAACAGCTTTTCCAGGTTCTGCAGTCATCTGAACAAAATTATAGACATTCAGCACATTCCATTAAAAAAAAAAAAAGAAAAGAAAAGAATAATATCCAGAAAACAGCAAAGTTCTGTTGCTGTTGTGGTACCTGGCTCCATTTTTTTTATTAGCATCTTAATCATCATCTGGAAAGAGAACATTCTAGAGTAATATCATTAAAAGTAGCTCTGATAAAGCACAGTCCCTACTATGTATCATAAAGCAGGTATAAGATATTTTACATTCATAGAGGTATGATACAGTACCATCCTACATCGATAATACTAGAATCAGTTTTGGTTTCAAATTTACTTTGTCTGCAAATAAGATTGCTACCCCTGTTTTTTTCTGGGCTCCTGTCACATAGAGAATTGTTTTCTATCTTTTCACTTTCAGTCTATGGGCTTCTTTTTGCCCTAGGTGTGTTTCTTGTATACAACATATTGTTGGATTTTGCTTCTTATTCGATTTTGCCAGTCTATTTCTCTTGATTGATGAGTCGAGGCCTTTGACATTGATGATTATAACTGATATGTACTGACTTATTATTGACATGTCATTGGCCTTTTGACTTTTTTTACTTTTTCAACTTCTCCTTTTAATTTCTTGCCTTGCCTATTTGATTTGCTCTGTTGGGCCTCATGGTGTTGTTGCCTTCATTGTCTTTTGCTAGGATCTTGTTTAGAATTCCTTGTAGTGCTGGTTTGGTATTCATGTAGTTTCTCAGGTGTTCTTTGTCATGGAAGTGTCTTGTTTCCCCATCCATTTTGAAAGAGAGTTTTGCAGGATAGATCAGTCTAGCTTGGAGGTTGTTCTCTTTTAGTACTTGAAATATCTCATTCCAGGCTGTCCTTACCCCAAGGGTTTATGTTGAAAAGTCTACTTTGATTCTGATGGGCTTTCCTTTATATGTGATTTTTTTTTTTCCTCTTACCACTTGTAGTATTTTGTTCTTCTGTTAGGTTTCTGGGATCTTGATTATTATATGTCTAGGTGTAGTTTTTTTTTGATTGTAGCTAGTTGGGGTCCTATATGCCTCAGTTATCTGAATGTCAAATTCTTCCCCTCTGTTTGGGAAGTTTTCTGTCATTAATTCTGCAAACAGCTTTTTAAAGTCCTTTGTATTTTCTCCTGCTACTTCATGTATTCCTATCAGTCTTATGTTATTCTTCTTTGCATCATCTAGGAGTTGTTGGATCGATTTCTCATGATCTCTTACTGTTTTTAAGAGACCTCTCTTTTCATGGTCACTGACTGTAATCTTAGCTTCTATATCTGAGAATCTATCTTTGCATTCTTTTATTCTGTTGTGTACACTTTCAATAGAGTGTTTAATCTCCTGGATATCTGTTTGAATCTGTTTTATGGATTCCATTTCTTTCCTGTGTTGGGCGTTTATTTTTTCCATTTCTTTCTTTTGCTGGGCCTTCATGGCTTCTGTCATGGTCCTGAGCTCATCTATTTTTTTTGTCAGTTTCTGCTCTAGAGTCTCGAATCGCGACTTCCATTTTGTTCACTATCTCTATGGTTATCTGGGAAATTATTTCTGTTTTGAATTTTTCTAGAGCCTGATTGATCTGTTTTGTTACTTCCTGTGCTTTGAGTTTAGGGTTTCCTGGTGGTTCACTATCGGCCTTTTCGTCCTCATTTGCCCTACTGTTTGCCATTGGTGACCTGGAAGTCTGTCCTTGTGTCTTGCTTTAAGTGTTTTCTCATTTTTATTTTTGTTGTTGGACTGTGCTTGGTTTAATCTCTGGGTTGTCACCCAATACTTCCTGATATATTTGCACCCTAGCTTCTGTGTCTCTAACGACTCACAGACATTCTCATCTTCATAACATCAGAGAAAAGAGCTCATCAAATCAACGGCAATGCTTTATCCCAACTGATACAGTCAGCACCACATTAAGATCAAGTACAACTTGGACACTAACCACCTGTGGTAGTCACTAGTCTATCACCCTTAAATCATTTGAATTAAATTGAAATCAAGAAGCAGTCCAGAACATGTCTGCAGTGAACAAAATTTCAATATAGTGTATTTACCATTTAATGGCTCAGACACAGCAAGGATGCAAGACCCCTGGTCTCAGTTAGCTGATGGCTGAACCACATGACGCTGACTGATCTCAGGCTGCAAGGCCCAGATTGAGTTCCCCAACCTTCTGAATGGTTGAACTCCACAATGTTCTATTACAGATTTCCCATGCACTTTCTTTAAAGATGTTCAAAGTTGGGAACTCAGAAAAATACCCTTGATGACCACCCCTGCCTCTGCAGAGTGGGTGCAAAGACTGGCACAGTCAGGAGGTCTGAGAGTGCGGGGTGGGGGGGACTTATGGGGGTTCAGGGGTACCCACTCAGCTACCTTCCTGGCGCTTGAGCGATGGTGGCTGGGTCGGGAGCAGGCATGGCTCCAACATTTCATTTTTATTAAAAGCCATAGAGTATAACAGAGTCTGGATTAGTATCATATTGCTTAAGATAATAGGCAAATTCTTTTTTTTCAAATTGACTTTATTGGTACATTTTAGTTATACAGTACAGTTACATTCATTATTGGGATCTTGTACCTAACCTTTACATGACAGGTCTTGGGTCTCATTTTTAGGCAAATTCTTGAGTGGTTAGAGCCTGTACCCCTTCTTTACTGGGGTGCATGTGCATGTGTGTGTGTGTGTGTTGCTTTGTTGCTTCAGTTTTCCCAGCTGGAAAAAGGGATACAGGCATTGTTTATCTCACAAAAAAATTGTGAGAGCTCACTGAGCAAGACAACACACGTAGGGCAGAGTGGGTTTGTACTGGTGAAACTTAGCTGTTTGTAGGGCCACTAGAATCTCCTTCAAGAAAGTAGAATTGAGATCTTTGGTTACTGTTTCTTGTCTCAGTTTACTCCGACTTTATTCCTGTGGGAATACGTTAGGTCGAGAGGTGCTCTTTATTCTTGCTTTATTCTTGCTGTGTGCCCTGTGAGTTTCGGGGGTACCTGTGCATTGGTTTGCATCTACTGAGACATGAAGTTGGCATAGATGATGAATATATTCATTACCTGCTCTGCATGTATTTCAATAAATACAAAAAAGAAATGTGTGGTTTAGAGTTTCAAACAAGAAGTATAAAATGTATCCCTTGTGTTGGAGAAGACAATTAATCACTGGAGAACCAGTAGCAGTTTTTAGAGTTACACCTGGTGTGGAAGGAAGAAGAAATGCTGGTGCCAAGGTTATTTTCCATCCTGGGAAACCTGAATCTAGACCAGTAGTCCTTAATTTTTGTATTTTGAGGTTACCTTAAATTTTCTCAGAATCTTTGTGCATTTGTGGTGTTGTGTAAGGTGAGGCAGTAGGTCTAGAGAGGATGAGTTACTGGTAAATTTAGGCAGATCCAAATTTTATGTAGGCTGAAGTTTTGTTGCTATTGTTGTGTTTTTTGTTTTGTTCTGTTTTTTATGTTGTTGTTATTATTATTTTAAAATTTTTTATGATTTGTAGTACCAGGAATTGAACCCAGGGCCTTCACATTAAGCTATTTTCCTAACCCTTTTTTATTTTGAGACAGGGTCTCACAAAGTTGCTCAAGATGGGCTCAAACTTAATAATCCTCCTGCCTCAGCCTCCCAGAGTCCTGGGATTGTAGGCATGAGCCACCATGCCTGGCTGAAGCTTTTATAATGAGGGTTTCTTCTGAGGAAAAGAGTAGTACACTTCAAACGCAAAATTGCTAGGGCTGTTTCCACAGCCTAGAAGCAAGAGATGGGCTATGTTGCTTTCTCAGCAGATATGTCTCTGCAGTTAGTGTCCGCACAGCCACCACAAGCCATTCAAAGGAATGAGTTATGGCAGTGGCAGTGGCGATTGAACTGGTGACTGCGTGGTCAGGGTTTGAAATCTTTTAGGTGTGTGTCTGTGGGATGATGTGGTAGTTCTGGCTCTAGCCCGTCCACCACACAGAATTGTTCTAAGCAGAAGGGGCTACACCTGGCGGTTCAGTGAGTTGTTCTGTGTGGCCCTCATTTGTTTTCTTTTTTAAAAAATTAATTTTATTATTACTTTTAGTGTATATAATATAATGACATTCATCATCGGAAATTTGTACCTTTACATAATCAATCTTGGTTCTTATTTTTCACCATTCCTCTGCCCTCTCTCTCTCTCTCTTTTTTTTTTGGTATTGGGGATCAAACTCAGGTCCTTGTGCTTGCAAGGCAGGCAGCAAAACCACTGGGCTAAATCCCCAGCCCATCCCCTGCCCTCTGTTCAACCCTTCCCTCTCTCCCTATGAAGAGACTTTGTTTCCATTATTTTTCATTTAAAAATTTTTTTATTTTTAAAATTAATTTTATTTATTTTTAAAATTAATTTTACTTTATTTGTTTTCATTTGGAAAAAGAAATGTAGGATAAGGAGCACTCCGCTGCATTTAATAGCTTGAAAGATAACGTTAAATTTTGATCCATTAAATAACTGAGTCTGACTTGTGTTCACCGCAGTAAGGAAACCTGTTTTTGAAGAGCTGCTTTAATCCCCTAATTGTCAGATTCCGTGGCTGTCTTCAAATCCTCGTTTTTCTGATCTTTATGTCAATTTGGCACTATGAGTCATCTTTTCTTTCACTCTTCTTTTTTTTTTTTGTCACACGTCTTTTTCTTTCGCCTCCAAATGCTTCTCGGCTCTACTGATATTTATCTACCCGCCTGTTTCCCTGCTACCATTCACCAAATGGTGAATGGCTCTTCCCGTGCAGAGCAATCACTTTTTCCTTTATTTTCCAATATTTTTTATACTATGTCCCACATCCAGCTTTTTTATTCTAGCTACCTTTAATTTATGTGTGTCCTCAACTAAACTGTCTAGCTGTAGGAAGATTAGAGTTGTTAACATCTTCATACCTTCACCACCCACTCCCAATGTCTTTATACAGATGTCTTTATGTATCTTAATATGTATTAAACAATTTTTGGGGAGGGTACCGGGGATCAAACTTAGGTCCTTGTGCTTGTGAGGCAGGAGGCAGAACCACTGAGCTAAATCCCCAATCCTATGTATGAAGCAATTTAAATTCAAATGATCTTACTTGAAGAATTAAAGAATGATGTCAAAAATAATGGGTAAGAATCTGAGGTGTAGATATCACTGAGCAGGTATGCCAGAGAAATCTTGAAACAATACAGCTGCCACACTATAGTTGTTTAAAACTTTAGGGCATGTTGCTTTATGCCTGTAATCCCAGCATTCTGTCCGTAATGAACAAAAAATAAAAAATCCTCAATAAGATACTGGCAAATAGAATATAGCAAATCATCAAGAAGATTATACAGCACAACCAAGTAGGATTCATCCCAGGGATGCAAGGATGGTTTGGCACATGCAAATCAGTAAATATAATACAGCACATTAGTAGAGCCAAAGATAAAAACCATCTCAGTAGATGCAGAAAAAGTACTTGACAAAGTCCATCACCCATTCATGAGAGAAATTCTACTGAAAATTGGAATAGATGGCCTTTATCTCAATCTGATAAAAGTTATTTATGACAAACCAACAGCCAACACTATACTATATGGACAAAAACTGATAGCTTTCACTCTAAAATCAGGAACAAGACAAGTATGTCCACTGTCACCACTCTTGTTCAATTAGTTCTGGAAACACTAGCCGGAGAAATTAGATAAGAGAAAAAAAAAAAAAAGACAGGAAAGGAAATTAAACTATCCCTTCCAGATGACATGATACTCTACATAGATGACTTCAGAAATTCCACCAAAAGACTTCTAGATTTAATAACCAAATTCAGTAGTGTAGCTGGATATAAAGCCAATACTCAAAACTCAATAGCATTTCTATGCTCAAATAACAGACTCACTGAGAGAAGTAAGGGAGAGCTGGGGATTCAGCTCAGTGGTGCCACCACCTGTCTCACAAGTGCAAGATGTGAATTCGATCCCCACGCATCAAAAAAAAAAAATACCTTAGAATCAATCTAACAAAGGAATGAAGAAAGTAAAAGACCTTTACATTGAAAATTATAATACTCTGAAAAAGGAGATCAATGAGAAAATGAAAAAATGGAAATAAAGAGTTAGTTAATGGGGCGGGGAGGGGGGAAGGGAGGGCAGGGACAAGGGGAAAAATGAGAACCAAGACCTGTCATGTGAAGGTACAGTATCCCAGTGATGAATGTAACTGTATTGTAGACCTAGATTGTACCAATAAACTCAATAAAAAGGAAAAAAAAAATAAAGAAAGATGACATGTTAAAAAAAAAAAGAAAAAGGAGATCAAAGAGGATATCAGAAAATGGAAAACTACCCCTTGTTCTTGGGTAGGAAGATCCGGTATAGTGAAAATGTCCATAATTCTAAGATTGTTATACAGATCTAATGCAGTCTCAATCAAAATACCAATAGCATATCTCGAAGAATTAGAGAAAGCAATCCTAAAAGTCATTTGGAACCAGAAGAGACCTAAAATAGCAAAAGCAATGTGGGCAACAAAGACAAGGCAGGGGGCATCACCATCCCCAACTTGAAATTATGTTACAAAGCTAATGTGATAAAAACAGCATGGTACTGGCGGTAAAACATACCTGGCTGAGCATGGTGGCACATGCTTGTAATCTCAGCAACAACAAAAATGAAAACCAAGAACAAGAAAGCTACCAGGTAGAGATCTCTTACACACACACACACACACTCTCTCTCTCTCTCTCTCTCACACACACACACACACACTCTCTCTCTCTCACACACACACACACACACACACACACACACACACACTTCCATGTGTGCACTGAGAAAAAGCGAGTGCATAGGGAGAAGGCAGACATTTGCAAGTCAGCAGAGCCCTCAGCAGACCCTGACCACGCCGACCTCCTGATCCTCGATTCTCGGCCTTCCAAGCTATGAGAAAATAAATGTCTGCTGTTTGAGTCGTCCAGTGTGTGCATTTCGTGATGGCAGCCCACGATGATGAAGGTAGGATGTGAGTAGTCCTTTCTCTGGAAAGATGCCCAAATAACCAAGAAGCACAGCATTTATCAGTCGTTAGGGAGTACACATCAAACCTAGACGAGACACCTTGTTACATTTTCTGAAATGGCTAGAATTAAGTCTATTAATAATAAATATTAGCAGAGAAACATTCATGTACTGCTAGCAGGGATGTAAAATTATGCAAATGTTCTTTGGAAAACTGTCTGGCCATTCTTCAAACGATTAGACATAGAGTTACTGTTTCACTCGGCAATTCCACTCATAGACATGAAAATACATATCACAAAGAAACTTGAACACAAAATGTTTTCATAGCAATTATTCATCATAAAAAGTAGAAACAAGCCAAATGTCCATCAGTTGATGAATGGATAAACAAAATGTGCAGATTTATGCCATGGAATATTATTTATCCATAAAAAGGAACAATTAACAAACACATGATACAATATAGACAAATCTGAAAGCAGAATTCTAAGTGAAAGAAGCCAGTTACAAAGACTACATAGTATATGATTCATCTCACATGAAATGTCCAAATTAGAGAAATTTATATGGACAGAAAGTAAATTAGTGGTTTCTTAATCTAGGGCCAAAGATTTAGCTCAGTGGTGCCACCGCCTGCCCTCACAAGTTCAAGGTTCTGAGTTCTATCCTGGGAACCAAAAAAAAAAGCTTAAATCTATAGGTGCGATGTGTGTGTGCCAGGGTGGGGGTGGGAGAAGGGGGATAGGCAGATATAGACTGTTCCTGTTTCTTTTTTTTTTTTTTTTTTGGTACTGGAGATCGAACTCAGGTCCTTGCACTTGCGAGGCAGGCCACCAAACTGCTGAGCTAAATCCTCGGCCCAGAGTGTTCCTTTTTCAAGAGATGTAAAAGTTCCCAAATTGACTGTGGTAATAGTACACATATGTGAAAATACTGAAAACTATCAAATTTTGCACTTTAGGTGGTATGTGAGTTACGAAGCTCTTTTTAAAATGCCAGGAATTTACACCGGGGGAAAAATCAGGATCAGAAAGACTCATTTTATCAGCAGGCATCCTGGCATAGTCCTGTAATCCCAGGACTAGGGAGGCTGAGGCAGGAGGATTCCCACAAGTTTGAGACCAGCCTACATGGTGAGTATGAGGCTGGCCTGAACTGCATAGCAAGACCTTGTCTCAAAAAACAACAAAAACAAAAGAAAACACAACAAACTGAGAAATCTCACTCTATAAAGAGGAACAAAGATAAATTCAGTAGCATTTTTTTTGTTTTGTTTTGTTTTATTGTTTTTGGTACCGAGTATGGAACTCGGGACCTTGCGCTTGTGAGGCAGGTGATGGCACTACTAATCTAGAGCCCCGGCCCTCAGCACCCTTTTTTGTCAGAAACAATTCCAGCCAACAACAACAACAACAAAAAGCAATGGGACTATAGATTTTTGAAAGGCAACTTTAAAACAGAATTTTATATCTAGGGGAAATCTCTCTTAAAAGTAAAAATGGGGGCTGGGAATTTAGCTCAGTGGGTTCCTGCGCCTGCCTCTAAAACTCAAGGGCCCAAATTCGATCCCCAGTACCAAAAAATAAATAATAAAAATAAATAAATAAAAAATAAAAGTAAAAATGCGTAGGCATGGTGTCACACATCTGTAACTACAGCATTCTGGAAGTCTGAGATCACAAGTTCAAGCACAGCCCAACCCCCAGTACCACAGAAAAAGAAGTAAAAATGAAATAGATAAATTTTAAAACACAATCAAAAGTGAAACAAATGTGTTACCAGTGCATGTGTACCTCCAAAAACAGAAAAGGAGATTCTTCAGGCAGAGGGAACCTTATACAAGGTGGAGACTTGGGTTTACACAAAGGAAAGAAGAGTACCAGAATTTGTAAACGTGGGCTAACATGCAAGTGTTTTTATCATTTTACAGTGCATCAGGGCTAGGGATGTAGCTTAGTGGTAGAGTGCTTACGTGGCATTTCTGAGCCCCTGTGTTCAATTCCCAGCATTGCAAAACTAAAGACTTTATGTTAGCAAGTTAAATGTAACATAAATAGAGATAGAAATTGTAACCGGAATGGCAAAAAGCAACAGAGAAGGACACGTGAAACAGTTTTAATACTGTTTGAACATAGGCTGTGGTAAAGTTAAACGTGCATATTGGACACTCTGGTAATAGCACCTAACCGTAAGAAAAGCAAAGAAGTGTAGCTAATAAGCCAACAGTAGTGATAATATAGAACTCTATACACAGAAAGGCACTACATGTAGAAAAAAGGAAGAAACCCCTGATAGTCTCAGTACATAGTTACTTTACATGTAAATAGTCCCCATAGTCCAATTGCAAGGACACAGACTGCCCAATTGTGGAAAAAAGCGATATCCAAACATATGCCACAGGAAACACATTTTAAACGCAAGGATGAGCGTAAAAGGATGCTAACAATACCCATAAGAACTAGACTGTATATTATTAGACATAGATTCTTGCACAAGGAATACTAGGGATAAAGTGAGATTTTGTAACCACAAAAGGGTCAATTCATCAAGAAAATGTAATAATTTAAGATGTGGATGAACTTAGTAACACAGCTTTAAAAATTCATAAAGTGCCTGATAGACGAAGCTGCAAATATAGTTGGAGATTTCAGTGCTCTTTTCTACAAAAGTGATAGGACAAATACAAAATCACAAAGGTGTTCTGGACGTTATCAACTAAATTGAATTAATTGACATTTATCAAACACTATACCTAACAATGGCAGAATATACATTTTTTGAAATACAAATGTGGCTCTCACTAAAATAGACCATATCTGAGCCCTAACGCAATCTCAGTAAATTTATGAGGATTGAAATCATGCAGAGTATGGTCTCTAACCACAGGGAAATCAAATTAGAATTCAGTAACAGTACGGTGTTTAGAAAATCTTCAAGTCAGGCATAATGGCGTTTTTGTATAATACCAGCACTTGTGAGGCTGAGGCAGGAGGATTGCCATGAGTACAAGGACAGCCTGGGTTACATAGTGAGTTCGAGGCCAGCCTAAACTACAAAAAACAAGCAAACAAACAAAATCTTCAAATACCTGGAAATTTAAAAAACATTAAATAATCCATGTATCAGAGAAAAAATAAGGGAAATTAGAAAATACTTTGAACTGAATAGTAATGGAATGCAACATATCAAAAGTTGTAGAAAACAGCCAAAGCAGTGCTCAGAGGTAGACTTACGTTGTTGAGTGCTGGTATTAGTAAAGAAGGGATTATTTCAATAATCTAAGACTTGCCCTGAAGGAAATAGAACAAATGCAATAACATTAGTAGAAGTACTTAAGTAACATAAGTAACATAAGTAACATAAGTAGAAAGAAACAATAATAAAGGTCAGAATTCAATGAAATAGAAAACTAGAGGAAAAAACATAACCAAATGTTGGATCATTGAAGAGTATACAAGATAAACTCGACTGGTAAAGAAATAGAGAAATACAGACTACTAGTGTCAAGACTAAAAGACTTACCTAACCAGCAGACCCTAAAATGAGAATAAAAACAATTTTCTTATAATATGCATGATATCTTAGTTGACACGCACAAAATCTCTGAAAGATACAAGCGATCAAAACTTACACAAGAAGAACTAAAACGCTTGGAATAGGCACAGCCTGCAGAAGGAGCACTGCCGGTTCACACTGGTGTGAAAGATGATGAAGTCGCCATTATTTTCAGTGGCTGAGATTTTGGGAGTGTTTCCACAGAATAGTATAGCAAAATTTAACTGATATCACACGTTTCCCCTTACTTTTTTACTCCCTGAAGACTTTGTGTACAGCTGGATTTATTATTTGTATGAGATCCATCAGTGACCCTGGAATGTTCTTTGTGACAGTCCCTTCCTATCCTCTCCTCTTCCCCTTTTATTCCCTTTCTCTTTCCTCCTTCTCCATCCCACTCTGCTGTTCCTTTCCTTTCCTTCCACTCTTTTTTTTTTGCTTTCAGTTTTCATGGATTGGTTTTATAATGAAGCATTCATACAGCCTAACAAGCTAGTTTCTGTTCTGTGAGATGCCAGATTCTTTTTCCTTCTCTTCTTGTGGCTGTTAAGCAAAGATGTTTGTAGATTCGTTTAAGTTCATTCTATAGTTTCTCTAAAGCTTGTGCTAATACCACACAAACTCCTATCAGATAAAGTAGGATCCAAGCATAATGACACTTTTGTGTCTGTACCACTACTGCTAACATGGATCTGCTTATTCGTGCATGATTTTGAGAGCATCTGGGGAGCTGTGAGTTCTGAAATCATAGCATTTATTTTCTAAGTTTCTTGTTTTTCTTCGTTGAGCTTATTGGTACATTTTAGGTATACAGTACAGTTACATTCATTGTTGGGATCTTGTACCTTTGCATGATGGGTCTTGGTTCTCATTTGTTCCCCTTGTCCCTGCCTTCCCTTCACCCCCCCATTTCCTCCCCATTTACAAACACTTTATTTCCATTTTTTCATATTTTTTTCTTTTTCTTTATTACCCTTCCCCTACCCTTCCCACTTTCCCTATGCCTTTAGCCCTTTTCTTCCTATTTCACATTGTCAATTATAACATTAGGATCTTATGTATTATTATAGTTTTTCCACGCCAGATAAACTATTTGGTATTTACACGTGTGACTTATTTATTTCACTTAAGAGTATATCCTCAGTATGTATCCATTTTCCTATGAATGACTTTAATTTCTCTTTCTTTATAGCTGAGTGGTATTCCATTTTATAGAAAAACCACATCTTCTTTATCCAGTCTCCAACTGATGGGCAAATGGGCTGTTTCCAAGTTTTAGCTATTACAAACTGTGCCGCTATAAACATAAGTGTGCATATATCACTGTGGTGTGATTCTTTTAATTCTTTTGGAAAGATACCCAGCAGAGGGATGGCTGGGTCAAATGGAACCTCTAATCCTAGTTTTTTTAGGTATCCCCATATTGACTTCCACAGTGGTTGCACCAGTCTGCACTCCCACCAACAATGGAGAAGGGTTCCTTTCTCCCCACAACCCCGCCAACATTTGTTATTGTTTGATTTCTTGATAGCAGCCATTCTTTGGGGGGTGAGGTGGAATCTCAGTGTTGCTTTCATCTGTATCTCTCGAATGACCAGTGATGTGGGACATTTTTTCACATGTTTGCTTGCTGCTTTTACTTCTTTGTCTGAGAAATGTCTGTTCAACACTCAAAAATCAATAGCCTTCTTATATACAAATAACAGACTCATAGAGAGAGAAATTAGGGAAACAATTCCTTTTAGAATAACATCCCAAACAATGAAGTATGTAGGAATTAATCTAACGAAAGAAGCAAAAGACCTCTACACTGAAAACTACAGCACTCTGAAAAAAGAGATCAAAGAGGATATAAGAAAATGGAAAGATATCCCCTGCCCCTGGGTAGGAAGAATCAACGGTGAAAATGACCATACTTCCAAAACTGCTATACAGATTCAATGCAATGCTGATTGATATTCCAGCACTATATTTCACAGAACTAGAAAAAATAGTCCAAAAATTCATTTGGAACCAGAAGAGACCTAGAATAGCGAAAGCCATCCTAGGCAACACAGACATGGCAGCGGGTGTGACAATTGCCAATTTGAAACGATACTACAAAGCCACTGTGATAAAAACGGTATGGTACTGGCAAAGAAACAGACCTGAGGATCAGTGGAATAGACTGGAAGATACAAAAACAACTCCAGACGTACTCAGCTATATCATCTTTGACAAAGGAGCCTACCATCCTCATTGGAGGTAAAATAGTTTCTTTAATAAATGGGGTTGGAAAAACTGGATCTCAACCTGCCAAATATTAAAACTAGACCCTTATATTTCACCATGCACTAAACTAAAATCCAAGTGGATTAAAGATCTAAATATTAAAAAAGAAACACTAAACTTGCTGGCAGATAAGTTAGGCAGAACTCTGGAAGACATTGGGATAGGAAAAGACTTTATGAACAAATCCTCAGTAGCACAGGAACTAGCATAAAGAATCAACAACTGGGATCTCATCTTATTAAAAAGCTTCTGCACTGCAAAAGAAACCATCAACAGAACTAAGAGACAACCTACAATGTGGGAAAAAATTTTTACCAGCTGCTCCTCAGACAAAGGACTCTTATCTAGAATATATAAAGAACTCAAAACAATCACCGCCCCCAAATATAAAGACCTGATTCAAAAATGGGCATCTGAACTGAACAGACATGTCTCAGGAAGAAGACAGAACAGACAACAGTATGGTCATGTGGATGAAAGATCAGCTGAACTTGTGTGGTTAGCACAAAGCTAAATTAGAAGAGGGGTGGATGCTGGCCTGAGCTGAGGATGCCAGTATGTAATACCAGATAGTGGTCCTGTGCTGTGTAGTTCCATGCTGGATTTTCTGAAGTGAAAATCGAGGAAACTTCCCCATTCAGCATTTCCCTAGAATTTCTTTCTTTCTTTTTTTTTTTTTTGATACCAGGGATCGAACTCAGGTTCTTGCGCTTGTGAGGCAGGCAGCAGAACCACTGAGCTAAATCCCCAGTCCTCCCTAGAATTTCTGTCCTTTCAAATTGCCAAGATGTATCAAGGTTTTGTGCCTAGATGGCTTGTCTCTCCTTCTGAGGTGTCGTCTGACTTCATTACTATCCAGATGTATGAGGCTGGTAACAAGTAAGTGTTTGGGAAAGTTGATAAACTTATTTTATTTGAAAATTAGAAACTATTAAGAATTTTTTCAGGCCAGGGATTTAGCTCAGTGGTTCCAGCGCTTGTCTTGCAAGCTCAAGGTCTCAAGTTCAATCCCCAGTATCCCCCCAAAATTTTTTTTCCTGCCTTTTTTTTCCTTTAAATTTATTGGTACTTTGCAGGCATACAGTACAGTTACATTCATTGTTGGGATCTTGTACCTTTACATGATGTATCTTGGTTCTTATTTTTTTCCTATACTTCTGCCCTCCCCTTGTCCCTGTACCCTTCCCTATTTACACAGACTTTGTTTCCATTTTTTCCTTTTCTCATATTTTTCCTTTCCCCTTCTTTCCTTTCCCCTACCCTTCCCACTTCCCCTACTCCTTTAGCCCTTTTCTTCTTACTTCACATTATCAATTATACAGTTTGAACCTTATTTACACTTTTACTTTGTCACACTAGAGAAACTATTCGATATTTACACGTGTCCTATTTATTTCACTTAAGAGTATGTCCTCAGCGTGTATCCATTTAGCTATAAATGAATCTAGTTTGTTATGCTTTATGGCTGAGTAGTACTCAGTTTTACAGAAAAACCACATCTTCTCTGTCCAGTCTCCAGCTGATGGGCAACTGAGCTGTTTCCAAGTTTTAGTTATTGCACACTGTGCCGCTATAAAAAATATGGAATGCTTCACGAAATTGCATGTGATCCTTGCACAGGGCCCTGCTAATCTTCTCTGATTCGTTCCAATTTTAGTGTATGTGCTGCTGTAGCGAGCGCTTTTGCTGCTTTTTAAGTCAATTTGGTGAGTTCTATTTTCCAGGAACTCAGTCATTTCATGTAAATTTTCAAATTGTCGACATAAAGTTGTTCACAATACCCACTTACTAGTTTAGAAAAGTCTGAATTTCTACTGAAGTCCTTTTCTATTCGGTGTGTGCATACATGTATGTGTACTTGTGTGTGCACACATGGTGGGGATTGAACCCAGGGCCTTGTGCATGTCCTGAATGTTCTTTTCTGGTAAATTAAAAAAAATGACTTTGTCTCCTATATGTTTATTTTCTATGACTCAATGCCTGTTCCTATTATTATTTTTTCCTTCTACTGTCTTTAGATTGTTTATTTTCTAACTTAAATCACTAATCAGCAGCTATTCTTTTCTAAGAAATATTCTAGAGCTATATATCTACCGCCAGGTTTTTAAAAAATTTGTATATAATATTTTCATTACTAATGAGCAAATGGTACTTTCTAATTTCCAGCATGATAACTGCTTTTATCCATGAGTTATTTAGAAATATAATACCCAGTTTCAAAGCACATGGGAATTTCTGAAATTGTTATTTACTTAGTAAGAGTATAGTCAGAAAATGCACTGTATTATTTCAGTCCTTTGAAATATATTGACTTAAATGGGCCAAATGGTCAGGTAAGTAACCACTTGAGTTGAAGCCAACTTGTGAAATTTATTGACTCAAGTACCAGCATAGAGTGAAATTTTTAGATTGCAAATACTGTGTATTTTTCTTTGGTGGGTATGGGGTTCTATAAGGTGTCATTTAGGTCAAGAGTGTCAACTATCTTGTTAAAATCATTATACCATTTCTTTCTATTTGTTTGTTTGAAACAAGGTCTGCTGTGTCGTTCAGGCTGGCTTTGAACTCTGTGCAGCTCAAGCTGGCCTCAAACTTGCAGCGATCCTCCTGCCTCAGGCTCCCCAGTGCTGGGGTTACAGGTGTGCACCACAACGCCTGGTGCATTTCTGATTCTTGAAAGGTGCCTGTTCTTAGGCTTTTTT
>NW_022900921.1:5057472-5073242 GCF_012274545.1 Fukomys damarensis | reverse complement strand
GTCTAGAACTCACAGCAATCCTCCTGCCTCAGCCTCCTGAGTGCTGGGATTATAGAAGAGCACCACCACACCCGGCCAAAAAGTTGCCTATTCTTAGAGCCTGGAAGAGTGTGTGTTAAAATTCAGCAGCTATTTCTATTTCTCCCTTTAATTTTATTAATTTCCTTATATATATCTGAGGCTATATTATTAGGAGCACAAAATTCTGAATTTTTGCATTTTCTCAGTGAGTCATGCCTCTTCATTATGAAATACTTCTCATATCTAGTGATACTTCTTCCCCAAAAGTCTATTTACCTGTTTTTAATATAGTTACACCAATTTTCTTTTGTTTAGAGTTTATACAGTACATTTTTACTTTCTATTACTTACGATATCCCTGTGCATACATTTACAGTCATAAAACAGTTCTTTTATGATGAAGCTGTGCTTGGATCTTAAATATTTCATCTAGTTTGACCATCTATGTCTTTTATTTGAAACATTATTTGGGACCCTTTACATTTAATGTAGTTATGGATGTTTGGTTTGAAATTTACCATCTTACTCTTTCTTTCTTTCTTTGAGACAGAGTCTCTCTTTAATTCAAGCTGGCCTTGAACTCACTGTGTAGACCAGGCTGGCCTTGAACTCACAGTGATCCTCCTGCCTCAGCCTCCCACATGTGGGATTACAAGCAGGCACTACCATGCCTGGCTTAACTTTCTATTTGTTCCATGTTTTCAATTTTATTTACAGAACTGGGGGTTGAATCCAGGGCTTTCACATTCCCGGCCCTTTTATTTTGAGACAGGGTTGAAGTTGCCCAGGCTGGGCTTGAACTAGTGATTCTCTATCCTCAGCCTCTCATAGTGCTGGGATTGCAGGTGTGTACCAACATGCTCAACTTGTTCCATGTATTTTGTTTTCCTTTTACTCCCCTTTATTGTTTCCTTTTGAACTCACTGAACATTTTTTATTTTTAAGTACTTATCTTTTATCAGCATTTTAATTATATATACTTTTATAATTCTCTGCATTTTATCACACACTTCTTTAACTTATTAGAATGTTTGAATTTTTATTTCTTAGCTGAAGAGGATCTTAGAATATTTTAACCCTATTTACTTCTCTCCCTACTTATGTGCTGCTGACATCATATATTTAAATTTTATCCATATGTTAACCCTACTATTCATTATTGTTTTACACCGTTAATTTGGATAAATAGTTTGCAAATACTTTCGCTCATTCTGCAGACTGTCTCTTCACTTTGTTGACTGTTTTCTTTGCTGTACAGAGGCTTCTTAATTAGATGGAATCTTGTTTATCTATTTTTACTTTTGGCTCTTAGCCAAAAAAAAATCATTGTTTATGCTGAAGTCCGAAGTGTTTGTCCTATGTTTGCTTCAAGTAGTTCTGTAGTTTTGGGTTTTATACCAAGGTCTTTGAGTTGGTTTTTGTAATGGTGGGAGATAAGGACATAGTTTAATCCTTCTGCTTATGGATATACAATTTTTCTGACACTCTTTATTAAAGATACTGTCCTTCCTTCACTGTATGACTTTGTTGCCTTTGTCAAAAATTGGTGTTATGGGCTGGAGATTTAGCTCAGTGGTGCCACCACCTGCCTCACAAGCTCAAGGTTCCGAGTTCAATCCCTGGTATCCCAAGCAAACAAACAAAAAAACAAAAAAGGTCAATATATTATTTTGGGCCAGGGATTTAGCCCAGTGGTTCTGCTGCTTGCCTCACAAGCACAAGGACCCGAGTTCAATCCCCAGTACCAAATCCCCGGCTCCATTCATTTTATATAAATGACAGGATTTCATTGTTTCTTATACCTAAATTATACTCTTTTGTATTTATATGAAACTTTTCTTTTTTCATTCGTCCTGAGATTGGCACATAGGCTGATTCTGCATCTTGGCTATTGAGAATAGTGCTATTTATGGTTTAGATCTAAAAAATACGCCCAAAATCTCACATTCAGAGGTGGGCCCTGGTCAGGGGGGTTTGGCCACTGGGAGCATGACTTGGAAGGGTCTCTTCTTGTCCCTGGCTCCTTCCTTCTTCTGTTACTTCCTGGCCACCATGACATTCTGCGTTGGAGCTGCTGACCACAGACTGAACCCCCTGAAACTGTGACCCAAAATCAGTCTATCCTCCTTTGTCAGATATCTCATTCCAATGATGAGAAAAATGACTAATACAGTACCCCACCACCAAACAAAAAGAAGCAAAAACACTGTGAAAGGGCAAGTATCACTTTATGAGCTGATTTTATTCCCTTTAGGAATGTACACAGAGAGCTGGGCATTTGGCTCAGTGGTTCCACCGCCTGCCTCACAACTGCAAGGGCCTGAGTTTGATCCCTGGCACCAAAAGAGAGAGAGAGAGAGAGAGAGAGAGAGAGAGAGGGAGAGAGAGAGAGAGAGAAATGTACCCAGAATTGCCAGAATTGGGGAAGCTAAAGCGCATGGTAGCTCTACTTTTAATTTTCTAGGGAACATCTATACTGCTTTCTACAATGTTTGTACAAAAGAGTTCCATTGCTTTAAATGTTGGTTTTTATGCCAGTATTATGCTGTTTTGGTTGCTATCATTTGTTATAGCTTTGAGATCAGGGAGTTAGGGATTTTTTTTTTTTAATTTTTTGGTACCGGGGATTAAACTTGGGTCCTTGTGCTTGCAAGGCAGGCCACGGCACCACTGAGCTAAATCCCCAGGCCTAGGGATTTTAAAATTGATATTAAAAATTCATGTGAATGAGTTTTGCCCATTGTATTTATTCATGCAACATCACCTAAAATAACAGATAGAATGTTCTACTTCCCAAGTACTAGTTTCCAGTTTTCTACTTATCTTCAATGCAATTGTTTTACTTGTTGTTGGACTTCAGATACTTGAATCATATAAATAGATCGTAAGTGTATACATTTGTGTAATTTTTTGAAGATTCACCCATGATTTACATTTATCAGTCATTTGTTACTTCATGTCACTATCACTGTAAAAATTTTCTTTATCCATTCTCTGCATGACATATATTTGAAGTATCTTAATTATTATGATTAAGGCTGCTGTGTACTTTCTTCTTCAAATCTTTTTGTGAAATACACACACACATATACATACACACCCTCATTATTCTTGGGAGAATACTTACAATTTCTGGATCATAGAGAAAAATACATGTATACTATTAGAAATTAACAGTTCTCTAAAGTGAGCGAATTGTTTACACTCCACCAGCAGTGATCAAGAGTTCCAGTAGCTGCACAACCCTATAAACATTTGATATTATCAGTGTTTTTCATTTTATTTATTCTAGTGCATGTATAATGACATCACATTGAACCTTTATTTTCATTTTCCTGGTGAACAATGATATTCAGTACCTTTTCATGTGCACGGTGGTCATTCCATGTCATTTATTTATTTATTTAGTACCAGGGAACAAACTTGGGGTGTTGTGCTTGCAAGGCAGGCGGTGGAACCACTGAGTTAAATCCCTGGCCCTTTGTGTCTTTTTTTTTTTAGGTACCAGGTATCAAACTCAGGTCCTTGAACTTGTGAGGCAGGCGGCAGAACCACTGAGCTAAATCTCCAGCCCCCTTCATATCTTTTTTTGAGCATTTGCTCAAGCACTTTACACATTTTAAATGGAAATGTTTGGATTTTTACTGAGGATTTTTGAAGTTTCTTGATATATTCAGGACACAAATCTTTTGTCGCACATATATATTGTACATGTGCTCTTATTGCTTCGTGTTTTGCACGTATTATCTCCCCAATCTGTGTTGTGTCAGTTCATTAATTTTCTTAACAGTATCTTCTTTTTCAGGTGTGGTTCACATATATAAAATGCACAGGTACTAACTTAGCTTCATTGATTGTGATAATGAAATATTCTCACATAACCTCCGCCCAAAACAAAACACAATTACATCACCCTTTATCTTTCTTTTAGTCATTGTTTCCTACCAGAGGCAACCTGACTTCTTTTGCTTAATCTTTTGTTGAACTTTATCTGGATGGAAACACATAGTATATTTGTAAATGGACTCCTCTAGCAGTCTTCTGTGATTGGCTTGTTTCACCCAACTGGGTTTTTTCTGTGTTGTGTTTTTTTTTTTTTTTTTTTTTTTTTTTTTGGTACTGGGGATTAAACTCAGGACCTTGGGCTTTTGAGGCAGGCACCATGCCACTGAGCTAAATCCCTGGCCCAGCTGTGTGTGTGTGTGTGTGTGTGTTTGTTTAAAGGTACTGGGGATTGAACCCAGGGCATCAGATTTGCTAAACAAAAGCTCTACCACTGAGATATGTTCCTACTCCTTTCTTCAATTTTTATTTTGAGACAGAGTCTCACTTAGTCACACAGGCTGTCTTCAAACTTCAGATCCACCTGCCCTTGGCTTGCTGAGGATCTGGTATGACAGATGTGTGCCCCTGCACTTAACACTGTTTTTGAGATTTGTCAGTTTGTACCCTTACATTGTCAGACAAATCTGATGCTGAAGATCTCACTCTGCAGGACAGCTTCTTCCCCAACTGATGTGTTGAGAATCTAGGAAACCAACAGCCATTTCCACAGATGCCGGCCTTGTATCTCACTGATACGTACTGGGCCTGTGAGACTGTTGTGCTGTTTTTTTTTGGAGGGCGTTGTTGTTTTTGACTTTGTTGTGCTTGTGTGAAGAAATTCTTTAACATATTTCTCTTCTTAACATCTCATTAGATGGTTGTCAGCCACTTGGTTTTTACCATATCAAGCAAGAGAAATACTTGCTAACTAATATTACATGCCAAGGAATTGCCGATTTTTACGATCTCACCGTTCTTGTTCTGTCTTGCAATGGGAGGATGAGAGGTGAGAGGACAGTGAGGTAATGAGCAAATGAGGTGCTGTCTGCTAAGTGGACTGGAGCCTGTAAGGTGTTACGCAGCGGGGGTCAGCGGTACAGGCAGCCCTTGTCTGTCACCCACTTGGATTTTGCACTGGCTGAATGGACAATTTCTCCTTTGTTTACTTTTCATATATTCAGGCTCTTATCCATGTTTAGAGCTGTTGCAACCCGGTGTCCTCTGCCAGGCCCGTGGTGCAGTCTTGCTCGTGTTGACCTCACTGTTGGTACAGTGGGGTTTTTAGAACAGTTTGCATACTTTTTCGTCCTTTTTTTGTAATAACAAAAAAGAAAAGTGAGAAATGAGGCTTCTACTGAGTTTATCTTTTTTAGTTTGAAAAAATATTTTTGCAGTGCTGGGGATTGGACCCAGGGTTTTACACCCACTTAAAGAAAAAAAAAAATTTTTTTTGAAACAGAATCTCGCTAAGTTGACCAGGCTGACCTCAAACTTGCAGTCCTCCTTCACAAATAACTGGGGTTACAGGCATGTGCCACCATGCCCAGTAAGGCTGCTACGGACACTAATGAAGAGAAGCATCTCTCTCATAACTGTGATGTCATTAAGTCAAACACAGTCTTCTTAGAGGTACTGAGACCTGTACATTTTTACCCTCATCTGAACCCTTATTAGTTCCATGTCAGTGTCTGTTCAGAATTTTAAAAAATGATTCACATCTACAAATGCTAAAAATATATTGTTTGATACTGTGATTAAAATGTGAGCTATAACGAGGGATTTCTAAAGTTTTTAGCTTTCTCAGAGTGAGCTGTCCTTAATACATTTAAGCTTATTGTTTTATTTTTATATATTTAATTTTTAAGTGTGTTTCAGGGCACAAAATATTTGGAAACATGAAACTGGCTCTAATTGAATAAAGCTTTCGCTCGTACAGTGACCCACAGAGCTAGAACTGTGGAGCTCAAGCGAGGAAACCAGCCTAGTCCCACAAGGTCACGGAGCTCAGTCAGGCATGGGGCAGGTAGGACCAAGGAGATGCACAGCTCTGCCGAGAGCAAGCCCCTGCTCTTTCCCTCACGGCCCAGAGCGGTGGCTTCGTGTGAAGCCACCTTGATGTCGTGCATCCGCTTCACATGCTCGGAGTATGCCACCCAACAGCATTGTTCCCTCTGTGGCAGGCATCATAGGTGTCACCTTCTGGTATTTGGGTGAGGCCGGAGTCTGAACAGTCACACTTGTAGTCTTGCTAAGGCCAAGAAGCTGGCAGTGATTTAAAGCACCATTTAGTGTAAGACGGGTGACTCATCCGGCAATTAGGATTGCCACATCCTTGTAGCTAAGTCCCAACGTAGTCTTTCACTTCATGGCCTCGACTGCCTGGAGACAGGATTAGCAGGGGCAGCACAGATGTGTAGCCTTCACGTTCTGTTCTGCCTTGAATTAGATATGCGTCAAGAATGCACATCATGGGCTGGGGATTTAGCTCAGCGGTTCGGTGGCCTGCCTAGCAAGCGCAAGGACCTGAGTTCAATCCCTGGTACAAAAAAAAACAAAACAAGAATGCACATCATAAGCTGGGCATGGTGGTGTGTACCACTGGAAGGGCTGAATCACTGGGCAGGAGAATCCCTGAGAGTTTAAGGCCACCCTCAACCACACAGCAAAACCCTGTCTCAAAAAAAATCCAAACTAAATAAATAAAAATGCAAATCGTAATTGCATCATCAGGAAAAGGAACTAGTGGTGATTTTAGCCCCCTGCTACATTAACACTTATGTATTCGCTTTTGCAAAAACTTTGTAAATGGACAAAATCATAGTTTGGTGGTGCTTTTTGAATCTGACAGTGCCAGTAACGCTTTTCCCTTGATAGCATACTAAACTACTAAACTTAGGAATGTTCTACTCTATTTGCCTGTATTTTCTCTCAAGAGGGAAATTCTCCATGATGCTAGGGGAAATGGCACCGTAAAACAGAATTGCAGGGAAAAAATATAATAATGGTAATGATGAGCCACAGCTTTATTCAGTAAACATTGGTGAATCACTTTTGAGTTGCTGAAGTACGTTTGTTAGCCACATCATGTACGGCGGAGAATCAAGTTTTCTTCATGGTACGTAGTACATGTCAGGGGTTCAGGAGTGCAAAGGAGATGTGTGCATGAGTAATTATGATGAAAGGCAGGAAGTATTATGCGGCTCTCTGGGGGGACCCCGTCCCGCGGGGAATAGGAGGTGAGAGCCGCCTCTTATTCGTGGGTCATCAGAGGCCGATCCGATCTTGAATGTCTGTGGAGGAAATCTTTAAGAAGTTAGAGTACACGGCCCAAGTCTGGTTTCTGATCAAAGGCTCTTTATTGGCTCAGCAAAACGATTATATACTGTTATCCCAGGGGGAAGGTTCAGCAAGCTTACTGGACAGTTCAAACAAATCCTCTACCAATCACATGAGTCACTCAAGCATTTAACCATACAGCAATCAGTATTTTACCAAATGTGGGGAGGGGTAAGTGGGAAGGCATACATCAACAGTTAACCCTATGCAATCTTTAATTTAACAATCTCTAGGGGCAAGCAGGACAAGGAAATACCACCGGCCTCCTGCTCCAGATCCCGTGACCCTGTGGTTAGCACAAAGGGCTATTTTTTCTGTAAGATTCCCTGTTTGCCCAGGGGCTAGACCTGCCAAAAGTCACGTATGTAGTCTAGTGGGATTTTTCCACCGAGGCAAAGGCTAAGGTTGAGGGCAGCCATCTTATGCAGGCCCAAGCAGTCTCTCACAGTATTAGGCTGAGAAAGAGGTGTAAATGAGCAGAGACTGTGGCGGACTGGGCAACTAGAAACACTTCATAGCGGGCTATCTTTGCTAAGTTGCTGGCCCTTAACAGATTGAAATGCGATGGTTAAGAGGTGTCATAGACTGGAGGTCTGTCCTTTGCCAGGCTCTGTGCTAGGCATTTTGCATGCCTAATCCAATGGAATCCTCACAGTAATCCAATGAGAAAGGTACTGTTCATCATCCCATTTTAGAACTGAAGAAACTCCTGAAAGATTGATTTTTCTCACAGTCACGCAGCAGTAAGTGAAGAGCTAGGATTCTGTCCGGTGAGACATGAAAGGTAGCTCTTAAAAACAGGGCTCTGCTGCTCTTCATTCTAGAAGTGAATCCAGCAGTTCAGTGTTTGGAAAAGCATGGACTATGTTGTAAGACCACGCACTCGCGACTGGCTGGAGAACAGCGTGTGTGGAGCACAGAGAGCCGTGAGAATAAGGTTGTTCCAGTAAGTTAAGGACAGGTCACAGGAAGTTAGAACGCTGTGCTAAGAAATGAAAGATTTTTGTGAGGCGACGAAATCATCAGATGCCTATTGGTGAAGTGGCAGGGCCAGATATGTGCTTAGGAGGACAACTCAGTGTGAAAGGGGGGATAAGAGGCGTAAAAACCAGTTAGGCAGCCATCCCAGTAATGGCGCAAGGGTGAAAAGGCAAGCACGGCTCCAAGAATATGTGACTTCCTCTTATAAACCGACTGTTTCAT
The DNA here is from genome assembly GCF_012274545.1 of Fukomys damarensis. Classification (NCBI taxonomy): domain Eukaryota; kingdom Metazoa; phylum Chordata; class Mammalia; order Rodentia; family Bathyergidae; genus Fukomys; species Fukomys damarensis. Next base: position 5,064,857 of record NW_022900921.1, on the reverse strand, counting down.
TTAAATAAATCCCTATACAAGGGCCAGGGATGTAGCCCAGTGGTTCCAGCATCTGCCTCACAAGCGCAAGGTCTGGAGTTTGGTCCCCAGGACCAAAACAGAAACAGAAACAAAAAATCCTATATATTCTCTACAGAACATAAAGTAGGAAATAATTATTTTTATAAAATGTGCACTACTTTTATAATAGGGTTTGGTTTGAAGAATTTTTTTTGCCAATGAACTTCAGGAACTTTATAAACTTTATATATTGATCGATGTTGATATGATATTATTTAAAGAAGCATCCATCAGAATCAACATGTAGTAGGTTCGTGTACTGTCTCTAAAAACCACAAACTAAGAATGATAAATTATCAACATATTTAGTATTTTCTAATTTTACTGCATTCTTTTATGTATCTGTAGGGAAGTCATAGGGATTATAAACACAATTTGAGTAAAGTTTAAAACCTTGTATTTTATGATAAAGAGCCTTTATTTAAAATGGCGAAAGCACTGATATTATATATTTCTGTAAAGATAATTATAAGAGTTTTATTTTTCTGATATTAAAGGTTATTTAATGAAGACTTGTTTCCATTAACTTGAAAAAAAAAGCATCTACCAATCATTGTACAAAGAAATATTGAAAATATGCATATATCCCCTAAAACTAAAACTCCTTTCTTACATGACTCCATTTTTTCTTCTTCACCTCATGAATGCCATTAACTGTTTTATTATATGTCAAATACATTTCTTTCTTGGTACCAGCGATCAAACTTGGATCCTTGTGCTTGCTAGGCAGGCCGTGGCACCACTGAGCTAAATCCTTGGCTCTCAAATAAATTTCTAAAACATTTCCAAAGGAACAGAAACCAACACTAATCAGACACTGAGAAACCCTTACGGGCTGTTACCTGTGGGCCATGCTCTGAATTGACGAGTAATCCCCTTGCCCACTGCGCTTGCTCACGTTCCTGAGCTCTGTGTGTGTCACCCTGAGGGGACGCTCGGTACCTTGACATTGGCTCATTACACAGAGCTCACCCTTGTCCAGAGGAAGCAGGCTCTGTAATTCTCCTTTCACGAAGTGCTTATCCCTGTAATTTCCTACCCTGAAGTTTAGAACAAACAAATAATAAAAATTAAGGTTGTTTTGAGATCTTATCACTCACCCCAGGAGCTTAACAGCAAAGCAAGAAACATGTGTATGCAACCCAGAGCACATGGGAATTGCAGTACAGGTTGGACACCCTAATCCAAAAATCCAAAATTCAAAATGCTCAATTTTAGATTTTGAGTTTTCAGATTAGGGACGTTCATTTACACTATAGAGTCTATGCAAAAAAATCCAAAATCTGAAAAACTCTAATATCTGAAATACTTGTCTCTAGAATTTCAGGTAAGGGATTCTTAACCTACATTTTATATCTCTTCACCGGCCAACATTTTTCATTTGCTGCCTAAAATGTGATCATGTGGTTATTATGGAATCAATCCATTTTAAGTGTAGGAGGGATCGTACTGAGATGCGGTGTATTTTTTCGAGGTACATATTAAGTATTTCTAATTGGAGCTCCGAAGCGGGACACTGTGGCTCATACCTGTAATCACAGCTACACGGAGGCTAAAGCAAGCAGCTCATAAATTCAAGCCAGCCTGGGCAACTCTGTCTCAAAATTAAATAAAGAGGGTTGGTGACGCAGCTCAGTGGAAGAGTGCTCACCTGCCCGAGGCTGTGGGTTCAATCCCCAATGCTGGGGGGAAAAAAAGATGAAAAAGGAAGGGGGAGTAAAATTAATTTTGATACCTGGGATTCGCTTCAAAGTGGCACAGATAAAGGAGGAAGTTGGTGCAGATGCATATAAAGCAATAATGGCCCTGAGGTGATGGTTGCTGCAGCCAGATAATGAGGGTGTGGGGGTCATTACACTACTCACTACATAAATGAGTGAATAATTATTAGCTTTCCAAAAGGCCTACTTGTGTCTATATTTGAAGTTATATGTGTTGTGCATGTATAATTATACATGCATACCTGTGCAGATTATGCATGTTGAAAGATATACATAAAGTGAAAAAAATGATTTCACTGTAGGTAGAAGACAGAGTTTTCAGTGTTTGGATTTTGAATTGAATATTAGCTGTTAAAAAAACTAGTGAATCGTTCCTTAAAAATGTTCGTTCCCATTAATTCATTAACATGTAGTATATTTTTCAGTACATGAACTGCTCCAAGCTTACACTAACTCTGTAGAGATGTGGTTAGTTGTGTAAGCATTTGCCTGTGCCTTTTATCTGCTTTCTTATTTTCCCTCCGGGTGTGTCTCTTCCATTAGATTAGTAAACTCATCACCTAACCAGCCCCTCACTCTATGTTCCTGAGAACTACGATCTCTCAGGAATCATAAAATAAAAATTTAAGGACAAGATATGAGATCCAACAGCGTGCATATTTTTTCAAAAGACTAGCAAGGGACAGTGATCGCATAAAGGTTGGTTTAGGTCCGAAACGTCTGAGCTCATTCAGATACGGACAGCCATTCTCTGTGACACTAAGGGAAATGCATGATATTTTTTCTTTCTGTAAAACAGAAATAATGTAGTCTCAGAGTGGAGAAGGGAGAAGAGGGAAATAGGGATGAAAATGGCAGCCACATTCTCCAGTGACCCTGTTTGTCCCAAGTGGTGAGGACCTTAGACCAATTGCCAGGAAGTTGTGCCCATCACCCTGGGTCTGGGCCTTACTGGCGTGGCTTCAACACAGCTGCCCTTCTTCTGGGTAGGTTAACCCTGCCAGAAGTCTTCTGCAGCAGCTGTAGCAAAAGGTCAAGGGACTATTTTATTTTATTGGCACTGGGGATCAAACTTGGGTCCTTGTGCTTGCAAGGCAGGTGGTGGAATAACTGAGCTAAACCCCTGGCCTGGTCAAGGTGTTATTTTAAAGGTGATCCAAATCCCTGAATGTTTGGGACTTGCTCAGGATCATACAGTCTACAGCAAGGTTCACTCTGGCAGACAGATCAACTCAACATTTCTGCACTATCAGCCACCCGCCTCCCTCTCAAATCCTAGAGATATACTTGGGGTTTTTTTTGGGGGGGGATTTAGGGTAAGTGAGAATCAAAGGTTTACAGAGTGCCCTGTTTGAGAATTGTGATCTCTAGGCTTGGCTTTCCAAAGGAAGTTCAGGGAAGGTGGCTTATCTCATAAGGGAGCTGCTCAAGTGACGGAAGGAGTGATGTATAGCCGGCCCTCTCTGGCTCCACACTGAAACTGAACTGTGCCCGTGGGAAGGAAATAAAGGAGGAAGTAAAGCAGATTCGTCATTGTTTAAGGAGCCTGGTATGCAGAACTGAGATTCCCTAGGTGTTGGCTGAGGCAACAGAGTGAAACTTTCTCATTCAAGGGTGTTGCCCAGTGGAGAAGTGCAGGGGAGCTGCTGGGCTTTGGGAGGGACCTGTGCACCTGTGTACTCTAAGGAGCTCGTGGGAACTGCAGTAAGGTCAGGTTTTCTCGTTTGGGCATCGTTTGACACCTCTGGGGGGTTATCTTTAGTAATAACCTTTTATAGTCACTTTGAATGGATAATTGACAGTCTTGGCTTGGTTACAATAGGAAGACTTATTTGATTAATTGAAAGTTTAATCAACTAAGTAGACATTAACATTTGAAATTCTGCTTGCCTGGGCCCACTAAAAGTGGTTAAGAAAATCAATAGTAAACAGGGCCACACTGCGGCTCAGGAGGCCACCGTCTCATGCCATTTGAGCTCTTGGAATCCTTGGAAGGCTCTCAGGCATCCTTATTGTCCTCAAAGTAGGTGCTTTTTCAATTGTAACGAAAAAAATATAGCTTGTAGGTGCAACATCTAGACACCCACTGAAGAGTTATTAGATTTACAAGGAGCCCTGGGTTTTCCCTGACTTCAGACAGGCAGGCCTGAAGTCAGTAGTCCTGCTCCTTGACGGACTCCAGAAGTGACATGAAATTCCCACGCTGTGTCCATGCCAAGTCCAGCCTGTGTTTCTCTTTGTCAAGTGCTTCCTTGGCACCCAACTTAAATCTCCCTTGCCTTGATTTGGGCCCATTTCTTCGTGATTAGTCAGCTGGTGGCACAATATCTCCTTGTTAAGTAATAATAACATGCTCCTTGAATTTTTAAAAAATTTTTTTCTCCTTGAATTTTTAAATGAGCTTTAAGGCTCTCAGAGAATGCTTTTAAATCCAACAAATAAATACATGAATTAACAAACATGGCTTAGTTCCCCCCCTCCCCCAGGTACGGGGATCGAACTCAGGACCTTATGGTTTTGAAACAGGCACAGTGTCACTGAGCTATGTCCCTGGCTCCATGGCTTACTTTATTTAGACTTAGATTCAAGTAGAGGAAGAGGCAGGAAGAATGGCTTGAGGATCCAATCCACATCTGAGACCTGGAAGGGAACTATAGGAGCCATTTCTGATTTACATCATTCTCAATGGTAAAAGAGCAGGAGCCTGGGCTTGAGCATTGTGCACTGAACATGGCTTCACCCAAGACAGCGAGTGAGGCCTGAACCCTAGCTGAGTTCCACTTTGCCAGGCCTGTCTTTACTGTGGGCTGCATCCTCCCAGAGGAAGAGTGCCTCCCATAAGGACAGCATGTGGATGAGACATCGCCTCAGGAGATTCCTACCTAGGTCTAATGGGGGTCACTCACAAGGCCCCCATGTCAGCCTGCTACAGGGAAGGGAATTGGAGGCATTCGGGGTGCCCATGACTGGGAAAGTGGAGCTGCCAGTCGTGCTGGGTACATAGTAGGAGTGCTGCGCAGCAGGCAGAATGAGGGACTAGACGTGCAACATCGATTGGGTACAAAAACAGAATGAGGAGTGAAAAAGGAAGGCCCAGAATGAGATACGTAATGCAATACTAGTGATGTAAATTGAAATACATGTAAACCAGACACACTTCATGTGAGCACAAGGAATATAATTGAATATATTAGAGTGGCTGCCTCTGGGGGAAGAACAAGAGGGAGGAATGGAAATACATACATCCATTGGTTAAGGGTTTATATCTCGATGTCCCCCAAGGGCCTCGTGTGCTCATGGGTGGGACCTTCGGAAGAGGACTGGGCCGTGGTGACTTGGCGTCAGAAGCTGGGGCCTGGGAGCAGTGAGCTACGGTAGAGGACTAGGTCTTCCGCTGCAGCTCTTCCCTTGGCTCTCTGCTTCCTGGCTGTCATGACCCGACCAGCTTCCCTCCCTCCACCTGACCCTCCTCCTGTGCTGCTGACCATGCCGGGACTGGAACTTCTCCAATGTGAGTCAAGATAATCCTGTCCTCCCTGAAGCTGCTGTGTCAGGTATTCTGTCCCAGTGGTGAGGAAAGTGCCAAGACGGCACGGGCACACGGAACAAAAGAGCGGTCTTCTGAGGACGGACTGAAGCGTAACGAGACATGAACTGAGAGCTGCGTTATATCCTAGGCCTAGTGAGTTCAGGATCCGAGGACAGGCCGCTTACACTTCCTTCGTCCTGCTGTTGATCCCTGGGATCGCTTTGACAGCAAAATCACAGCATTTGAATAATCTCACTGATAGAAATGTAAATCTGCCCTTGTCAGACCCAGGGATTTATGAGGCTATCCTGCTTTTTAAAACACTTGGAATTACTGTGCTTTATTTATATTATTTTTGAGACAGAGAGAGAGAGAGAGAGCGCGAGAGAGATTTAATTTTTTGTTCTCGTCTCCTAGAAATTCTGTTTACCTTTTGCATCCAGCCAAGGCAGGCAGTAGATGGATGAAGGTGAACACCTAAATGTATCTCAGCTTCTCTAAAGATAGGTCTAGAACATTCAATACCAATCTAATAAAAAATGCACCATTACTTACACCATTTAAACATAATATTTGAGTAAGCTGGTGCTATTTTTTCGATACCCTGAGATATTTCTTTGCCAACTTGTGCGTGCATCTTAAACTAAAACAAGGCCTAATACTTTCCAAAATAGCATGTGCTCAATATTTATTGATAAGTGTAAGTTAGGTGAGTAACCTGTTACATCCCACTAGATATCTCTTGCCCGTATGCCATCTCATGTGTGTTAGAATAGTGCTCCTTCATCCTGGAGACAAAGCCCACTCTAAGGTACAATTGTCCACAGAACAGTGTCCCCTGTCGGGTATGGCCTTGCAGACAAACTCCTTCCTTTCTCTCTTCCGCCAGGTTTCCACCATTTGCAACATCTTTCCTGGTTGGTGCAGGAAAGGTAGGCTCGACTGATCATCCTAATCTCCAAGTGGCCCATTCCACTTGCTCTTCCAGATCCTGGCTACTCTAAAGGTATAGTCTTCCCAACCCCTTCTGTGTGTGTGCGTGCGTGTGTGTGTGTGTGTGTGTGTGTGTGTGGTTTTTGAGACAGGGTCTCACTGTCTAGCTCAGGCTGCCCTGGAACTCGCTGTGTAGTCCAGGCTGGTTTCAAACTTTGAGCGATCCTCCTGCCTCAGCCTCCCAAGTGCTGGGATTACAGACATGAATCACTATGCCTGGCAAAGTATTCTCTTGAATCTGAATGGTTTGGGATATCTAATACCCAACAGACACAGCAAAAGGGACACTCTGATTTCCGAGGTTTGTTCATAGAAAGTGACATAACTTCTACCTTGTTGGTTAGAGCACTTGCATTTGCATCTCTGAGGTGCATGTGAGGCGTTGGGGCTGTGGCTGTGGCTCAGTGACATATGTCTAGCATGTGTGAGCCTCCAGGTTCCATCCCCAGCGTCTGCTACAAAAAAGAAAAAAACAGTCTGACTACCCTGCGATGCCGTGCTGTGACAGAGGCAAGCGTGGACAATGGCTGCGTGTAGCTTCCCTGGCCAGCGGTGCCAGTTTTGGGGTGCTCTGGCCCAAGCACCAGACATGTGAGTCAATCAGCCTTCAGATGCGCCCAGCTCTGGGTCGTGATAACATTATAGACTGAATCTTCCCAGTCAAGGCTGCAGACAGTTTGGAGCAGAGAGCAGCCATCCTCACTGTGCCTTTTCTGAATTCCTGAGCCATAGAATCCAGTGTGCAAAATAAATTGCTGGTTGTTGCATGCCAGTAAGTTTGGAGAGGTTTATTATTATAGGACTGGGGATTTAGCTCAGTGGTTCCGCTGCCTGCCTTGCAAGCACAAGGACCCGAGTTCAATCCTCAGCACACACACAAAAAAAAACAAACACCAAAAAACAAAGCAATAACAACAACAACAAAAAATATACATATATATTGTTCAAATAATCATGTTCATAACTGCTATCATGTTGAAGCACGGTTGAAAACTCTTGGGCATTTTAATAGGTTCAAGGGTATTGCTGACAACTTTAGTATATCACAGTGAGACAAGGTATTCTCCATTCTTCCATTTAAT
>NW_022900921.1:5050301-5057267 GCF_012274545.1 Fukomys damarensis | reverse complement strand
TATAGCAGTAGTAACTAAAAGACTCATTAACTTCAGCACCACCAAATAGTAGGACAATGAGAAAAAGACAAACTGTTAGAAATAAAAAAAACATAAACTAAAAGTGTCTGAAACTCATGCTGCCTGAATTTTAGCTATAAGGTACATCAACAAGTGCAAAGGATGCTGTTTTTTTGCTCCTGATTTGACTATAGTTTTTTTTTTCTTTCCGGTACTGGGAATTGAACTCAGGACCTTGCACTTGCCAGGCAGGCACAGCACCACTGAGCTACATTCCCGGCCCTTCGACCACACTATTGCAGAAAGTTATTTACAGAAATCAGGTTAATTTGACTTTTAGCTGAGCACTGAATGACATTAGGAATTATTATTAATTTTTAGATGTGATATACTGGTTTTTAAGACAGGAATGCTAATTACAAATAAATATAGAATAATTAAATATGAAAATAACTAATTTATTTTTAAATGGAGATCGAGGAGAGGTGAGTGTTGATAAAATAAGATTGCCTATGTTCACAATTGTTGAAACTAGATATAGGTAAATCGGGCTTATTGCATTCTCATATCTACTTATTATTACACTTTTGCAACTTCCCATAAGAGAAAGTTTAGTAAATTAGAGAGTTGGGAAGGCTTACTCACTTCTCTCCCATTCTTCCAGGCTGGGGTTTGTGAGAACTCCTGCCGTTTGTTTCAGTAGGTATATGTGTGCCCCCTTTGTGGGTCTGAGATTTCTTGAGACACAGGCTTCTGTTCCAGTGTGGGGAAATTCTCACACACAGACTAGCAGAGGAAGTCATATACTTTGGCTAATTTTGAGGCATTCCTCAAATGAACATAATTTTTGGTGGCTAAAAATCCTCTCAGGGGGCTGGGGATTTAGCTCAGCGGTTCGGTGGCCTGCCTTGCAAGCGGAAGGAGCCTAATTCAATCCCCAGTACCAAAAAAAGAAGGAAAAAAAAAAAATCCTCTCAGGGATGGGCATTTAGCTTAGTGGTTCCTAACGCCTGCTTTGCAAGGGCAAGGTCCCAAGTTTGATTCCCTGTACCAAAAAAAAAAAAAAAGACTTTCCCATACAATACCTAGTTCATGCTTAGGTACACAGGGGGCCATCAGTACATTCTTGGAAAACTGATTTAAGAAATCTGATAGATTAGGATGAATTTGCCGGCTTACTCTGAATGTTAGGTAGTGTTCGACTTTCAGCCTTGAAATATATGTCAGCAGAAAGCTAGGCAAGTGCGCTGCCTGGTACTATGCAAATGACACATTTCAGAAGATCCCTCTGTTTGCTTGTGGGTCCTCTCTCTGACCCTTAAAGAAAAGCTATTAACTCAGGCTGCAGCCTGCTGCCTCTGCTTCATTTTGACTATGTTACCAAGCCCAAAATAGAAAGTCCTTTTACTGCAGAGCAGGGAAGGAGGTTTACATCTATCAGTTCAAATATGTAACAAAGGGCCGCATTGTACTGGCTTTGGCTGGGTAGTGAGCGGGGAGCGATGATGCCTGCTGCCTTAGGAAAAGGGGAGATTCGACACTGGCAGGGCTGGGACCGGGAGACAAGGGTTCACTGTGGTGAGCTGGGCTTGGTTCCCATCGCAGTTCCCTTGCTCCCTCTCTTCAGCAGTGTCACCTCTTTTAGGACATGGGAAAGCAACTGAGCCACTGGGGAATCAGTTCCAGGAATGGCACTAAAGTTATCAGACTGGGAACCAGTCTGTGGGCCAAGACCCTTCTCTCGGCTTTTGGAGGAGGCAGTGCCCTGCCACAAAATTAAACAGCAAAATTAAACATTGCCTCTCTCTTCTCAAACATTCAAAAGGAATGTTTGAATGATCCTCACTGTTGGGAAGAGTTTGGGGAAAATGAGCGATCTCATGTACTACTGGAGGAGAGAGGTAAATGGGTCTAACTCCCTGGAGAGCTGCCTGACAGCACGGATCCCAAACCATAGAAACGTGATTGCCAGAGGGAGTAGATCCAGAGGATCTCTCATCTGTGGCTAGTAGAAGTGTAAGTTGAGTCCCTAGAGAAATACTTGCAAATGCATAACACTACAATAATACTGTGTTAAACTATTACTACTGTAATAATACTGTATTATTGCTACTATAATAAATCACAGTAGCATTGTGTGCAAGGAGAAAATTCTAGAAACAATGCAATTTGCCCATGGGTGGAAGAGTAGATGATAAACTATAGTATATGCTAGACATGGTGATGCAACCTATAATCCTAGCATGCAGATGACTGAGGCAGGAGGATTGCAAATTCAAGGCCAATTAGGGCTATATAATGAGGTCAAGGCCAGCTGGGATTCCATAGTGAGACCCTGTCTAAAATAACAAAAGAAACAAATGAAAAAAATTCCAAGCAAACAAAAGCAAATACATAGTATATTTATTCTTTGGATTATTTCACATGAGTCATTGTGAACAAACCACAGTGAAATGCAGTGATATGGATGAATTTTAGCAAAGCAATGTTAAGTGAGAAAAAACTAAGAGATTATCTATAACATGTTACCCTTTTTACACAACTAAGTATCATTTTTAAGGTTGCTCTTTAGGAAAGTGGGTGCAATCAAACTATAAGAAAAGAAAGTAAGAAAATGAGAATAAGATTCAGGACAGCTCCTTTGGGTGAGAAGTGCAGGGAGAGGTAGAAGGGGGCTGTGCTTAAATATTGGTTATTATCCTGGTCCTCATTTTTGTTTTGGGTTATGGATTTATAAGTACCAATTACCTTGTTAAATTAATAAATTTACTACCTAAATTAACAAAACAGGGCGAGCCACGTACCAGTTATGAGAATGTGTCACGAAGCAAGGATTGTGTTTAATGCTGTGTACCTACTGTTAACAAAAGAAAAACAGGTATTGCCTTGGGTGCAGTCATTCCATTCCCAAGCATTTATCTTAAGAAAATAAACAGAGACACACACACACACACACACACACACACACAAATAAATGAGCAAGGACATTTATCACAGAACTGTATGTGTAAATACAAAAATAGGAAACAATCTAAGTATCAAATTGATGGATCAGGATAAAAAGGATTATACTAATATGGTAGAAAAGTAGGTAGTATTTGAAAAATATTATTTTCTAAATATATGGGAAATATGTGCCCTAAATATATGGGAAAATGTCCATGCTATGTCAGTTGAGTAAAACAGACTACATAATATGAATCTAGTTTTTTATTTTTCCTAAGTACACACATACACACACACACACACACACACACACACACACACACACACACTAGGAAGCCTATACATCAAAGTGATGATAGGATAGCACTTATATCTCGATGTTAGGACTCTTTCTTCCTTAAAATTGAATAGTTCATAAATTATCGTAAATAACTTTAGTATAAAAACGGAAAGACACACACACACACACACACACACACACACTAGGAAGCCTATACATCAAAGTGATGATAGGATAGCACTTATATCTCGATGTTAGGACTCTTTCTTCCTTAAAATTGAATAGTTCATAAATTATCGTAAATAACTTTAGTATAAAAACGGATGTCATTAATAACTAAAGTAGGTGGAGTACTTGTTACTTGCTGAGTTTTACTTGGTTTCATTCATTCACGTCTTAAAATAACACTGTGAAGATGGTACCATTATAGATGCAGACCCTGAGGCCTGGGGGTTCAGTAACTCTCATGAGCACAAGACAGCATAAGAAATGGCACCTTGGATGCAGCTTCTAAGAGTTCCTCAGTCTTTTGGAGCCTGACATGGCTACACCAGAAGAAATGAGCTCCCTGAGAACAGGCTTAGCCCTGAGAGCTCCCTTGGGTGTCTGAGCTGGAGCAGCTAACCACAGGGAGGTCCAGAGAGAGGACCAGGGCACCCAAGCCCCTGGAGTTTCGGATGATCCCTTGTGGTGAAGGAGATCCTAGTGCCGGGAGAGCTGAGAGGTTTTCCTCCTAGCTCCGACTCCCAGCAGCCACCATGGGGTTGATGTCCTGAGCAATGAGTGGAGAGAAGGGTGGCGCTGTAGGGTGGGACTGAGCCAGCCAGTTAGCGAGGCCCCTTCTCATCGCTCATACTTTTAACATAAGCTCTGACGCGATCAAGGCGCCAGAGATAAAATGCCTTTCTCGAGCGAGGCAGGCAGGATCTGGTAACCAATTTGGACAAGACAGTGGAAAACGTACTCAAGGGGAAAAAATCTCTTGGCCTCAGCACTTGCACATGAGAGCTGAAGAATCTGACACCTTAACACTGTAAACAAATGCAGGCATGGTTTCCTGTGTTTTCTCCAAGCATCAAGAATAGATATGATTTCAAAGGGAATGATTTTAACAGGTAGTTCTCTTCTCCTCAGCTGAAGAATTCTGGAGTATCCTTCAAGATATAGCTCAAACATCAGCTTCTGTGGAAATGCTTCCCCTTTTTTGCCAAGCAATAAGCCGGCTTTGCCTCTTTGGTTCCTGATTAATAAATCATTTGTTTACCTGTTAGACTGCCTCTCTCCCTGTCCCTAGCCCATCACCTCGTGCCCTTATGACTGCCATGTGGTCAGTGCTAATTAAATGATAACTGTTGGAACAGAGAGCTATAGGGATTTTGGGTATGACCTACTAGAAATCCCAGAGCTTAAAATCAAATCCTTCCGTAGATCTCTGATACTTTTTTCAAGATAACTTTCTCCAGAAAAAAAAGCACCTGCAAAAGAAAATTCCCATTTGCATAGTGCTATGCATGTACTAGCAAATACACACATGTGCATCTCTAAAACTAGGAAATCTGAATGAGGTGGGCTGATTGAATCAATAACAATATCAAAGTTGTGGTATAGTACCACAGTATTATAAGGTGTTACCTTAGGAAACCCATCTATGCATTCTTTTTGGGTGGGTACCGGTGATTAAAGAGTCTGTGTATTCTTACAAGGGCGTGTGAATCTAAAACTATCGCAATAAAAATTCCAATAACAAAAGAAAATTCCCAAACACCATCCTGTATGAGTTGATATACTATCCCTCCAACCCACCTCTGCACTGAGAACTGAATCCAGAACCCCCAGTACAAACCAGTGCCCACACCTCTGACTGGAAAGGGTGTGTCCGAAGTCACTCAGGTTGATGGTGGCCGAGGTGGGATGGGTCAACATCTGTCCTCGTACAACAACTGATTCTCAAAGGGAAGACAGCGCTTTGCACGTTGTGCTACTCGAGTTAAAGACAAGACAGACCAGTACATCAGGACTGATATTCCCCAGGGTGGGGAAAGAGAGCAGTAAGCGCAGCTACACCAGTTTGTTTTCAGAATTGTTTCAGTTTTGAGTCCCACTGCATCACAGGCTGCATGTACTCAGCCTATAGACGGGCCTCATTCACAAGCACGGTGGCTTGGAAAGACATAGTTCGGAGATCGGCCTTTTTTATTCTGAGTACCAAAACAGGAGACAAATAGTGCCATGGGTTATCCCAGGTGAATGAACATACGAGGAAGAGAGGAAGAAAGACAAAGAAAGGGGGTACCTCAGGAAAAAAGACAGCCAAGAGGGTACAGCATGGTGTGGGGAGCAAAAGTGGAGGAGATGGGTGTGTCCGGATGGATTGGGTCTAAGCGAGCATAACAACAGTACTTACCTGGTCAGTGTGAGGAATGAGTGAGTTAATATGCGTAAAACCCTCAGAAGAGCACGCATGGCAAATCTTCAGAATGCGGGCCCTTATTCTTGTTACTACTTAACAGGGCTTCACTTTTGCCTATTCTCAAAGATGAGACAACTCCTTAGCATCACTCTTAGAACCATCAACCTGCAGGCACTTCTCTTTTTCTTCTGCATACACTGTTCCTTTTGTTTGGGGACTTGATTCCATCCTCAAAAGAAAAATCAGAACTTAAAGATGAAAGCCAAGGGAAGTGGAGCAGCTCTGTAATCCTAGGTACTCGGGAGGTGGAGGATCACAAGTTCGAGGCCAGCCAGGGCAACTTAGCACAACCCTGTCTCAAAAAATCAAACTAAGAAAAGGGCTGGGGATGTGGGTAAGTGGAAGAGCCCTTGCCTGGAATGCGTGAGGCCCCAGGTTTGATTCCCCAGCACCATGGAAAGAAAAAGATAAGACTTTAAAGATGAACCTTCTTACGTGGTGTTCCCTGTAGACTTACAGAATAAACAGTCCTGGCAGGGCAGAGAGTCTGTTAGACGGAAGTATGGTCTTACAATTTGTCTTTACAAATGAATCTCACAGCACTATCCAGATGCTTCTGTCCTTCCAAATTCACCTCTTTTGGGGAATGGAATTTAAAAATCTTGCCTGATTTCAAGCCAGAGCACGGGTGAGCTGCACATAAGAAAATAAAGGACAAAATGTGAACAGATTTCCCATGTGGCTCCCTGCAAGTGTCCCTGTCTTCCACAGTGTTTCTGGACATCTTCAGGGAACGTCTCACATGGGCTCACCAACAGGTCCTCTGCGCAGAAGCCTCTGCTCTGACAGGCACCGACCAGGGCGCTGTGTTGTTCTGCAGTCTCTGCTCTCCTTCCAATCCAGTGGGCACAGCCAATCAGGGGAGACCTACTTATGAGAGAGGACTTCTTGGGGTAGGGGGTCTGGCTGATCTGGGCCAGGTAGGGGTCACACAGATCCAGGGGCACAATCCTTAGCAGAAGGGGCAAAGTGAGCAAAAGAAGGGATGAGCTCACCATTAGCTGTGGGAGGAAGGGGACAGGCTGGGCCGAGGGCAGGAGCTTGTGAGAGCCACATGAGAAGGGCACAGGGGAACTCAGCGTCCTTTCCATAAGAATGTGAGACCTTGAGTAATATTCCTGGGCATAGTGGAGCACACAGCAGAACTCCTGGCTCCATGCCCTTTGGGCCTTGGATTCTCCCAAGAGGTGCCTTGTCATGTTTAACTAGATAGTCTGCACATTTCCTTTTCACAGTTTTATTTGTCTATTTATTTATTTATTTTTTTTTT
>NW_022900921.1:5046588-5050281 GCF_012274545.1 Fukomys damarensis | reverse complement strand
CTGAGCCGCATCCTTAGCCCTTAGGGCCTTGCTACATTGCTCCTTGACCCCAGACTTGTGCTCTTCCCGCATCGCATCCCAAGCAGCTGGGTTCCAGGTGTGTGGCACCATGCCCCGCAGGATAGTAACTGTTGTTTCTTTTGTTGTTTTATTTTGGTGCCAGAGATTGAACTCGGGCCCTTCTGCTTGTGAGGCAAGTGGCAGAACCACTGAGCCAAATTCCTGGCCCCTGTTTTGTTTCATTTTTGAGATAAGATCTCAGGGTGGAGGATTTAGATCATTGGTTCTGCTGCCTGCCTCACAAATGCTAGGACCCAAGTTCGATACTGGTACTAAAAAAAAAAAAAACAGAGAGAGAGAAGATCTCACTATGTTCTGCTTGGACTTGAACTTGTGGTGATCCTCCTGCCTCAGCCTCCCAAGTGCTGAGATCACAGGCGTGTGCCCCTGTATCTGGCTACTTTTCACAATTTCAAAGTCACTATGTATTTATTACAGAAGAATCAAGCAGAAAGAAAATAAAAAATAATCCCACTCATCAGAAGCAACTACCCTTAATACTTCACTGTAGCTTTCTAACATCTTTTATAAACATAAATTTATAACATTTAATAAAGGTATGGTAATATATACTTTACTTCCCATTCTAACATATTATTAATATCCTAATATTCTGTATCAATTAAGACTTCTATGATAAGATTTTTAGTTTTCATAAGGCTCACCCTGCCTCCAGTCTATTGAACTCTGCCTTTAATTTTGAGATTTTTTTTTTCCTGTAACAGAAAAATATTTCCTTCTGTTAACCAAGAATGCTATCTGGATGTCATGAGCCTCACCCAAGGTCATGATCCTTTCTCCACACTGCAGGAGCTAGTAGAAAGGTCTGTATTGTAACTGTGGCAAAGTTCCTAGTCACAAAACTTAAGCCACATCCATAAAGTCTAATTCCAGGTGAAAGGGCCACATGCCTTGTAAAGTTAATTTGAAAACTACAATGGAGAAGAGTAGAAACAGACAGATACCAGAGAATGGCAGGGGGCAATGGGTAAGTTGAGTGTAGAAATGGTGGTTGGGTAGGTCTACTTGTGGCAGGCTTTCCATAGGCAGAGCCACTAAGACGTCAACTGCTTGGGACTTTATGTGGGAACTTCTGGGGCATAGAAGGCCTACGTGTGTAAAAGCACATCATCTTTTTCAGGCTTTTTTTTTTTAATACCAGGGCTTGAACTCAGGTCCTTGTCCTTATGAGGCAGGCAGTGGAACCACTGAGTTAACTCCCCAGCCCAGTGGCTCCCTTTTGAACTACAGGATTCTGAGCTGAGAGAAGCACAACGCTTGGGCTTATTCCTAAGTGACTGTCGAATAAGTTTGCTGATGACAGAGGAAGAGAGGGGATGTTCTCTTTGTTCCATCTGCACCTCTCTTTGGATTTCCTCCCTCACCTCCACTTCCTGCTGTGGCTTTCTACGTTCTTGATATCCCTATATCCCACATTCCGCCCCAAAACCGGTGTGCATTTCATGGCCAGCTCTGAGGGACTCTAGCTGGCTTGAGAGAGTATTTAAAATCAGAGCCTACTTAGAAACTATAAGGAAAATATGTACACTTATTATTTATTATGTACCGTGTTTGGTGTTTTACATCTATAGCTTCATTTAGTTCTCAGGAAAATATGAATTATTCGGTTATTACAGTGATTTCCACTTTTTAGATGAGAAAGCTGAGGCTCAGAAAAGTTAGGTAACTTGCCAGACTTCACCCATGTAGACTTGCAGAATGGGAATTCAAACCCAGGTCCACCAGGCTCCAGAGCCACTTCTTAACATAGCTCTAATTTCTTAGTAAGGAACAACAACAACAACAACAAAATAAACCTAACATAAGGCCAAGAGAATGGCTGACAAATAAAATACATCTCATTCCTTTTCTGTGTTTCATGTCAATTTTTATATCCTGGCTGAGGGTGCCTAATAGCTATTTGCTCAAGGTCACCCTCTTCCTACCCCGCCCTCCTCATCAGATGATTTTTATTTATAGCCATGTTTAAACATCATGGGCAACACTCAGATGTGTTGTATACTGAATTTGCCACCCAAGCATTCTTTCTTGAAGCAAATTTGCTTCATTTACTGTTTGCCAAAAAATTAAAGGACACAATTTTTTTTTTTGCTTTAAAATTTTTGTTCCTGGAAAAAAAAAAATGAAAAAAAAAATTTTGTTCCAAGTATTCCCTCACCTCTAGAATCGACACAGTCAAATTAGTTAAGGCCAGATTAACCAAATTCAGCTTTCAGATCCATTAGTTATTTTGAGTCCTACAAAGTAAGGAAACATTCTGGAATTCTTCTGAAGGAAAAGATTCTGATTAACATTGTTATGGATTGTTTATAGTCATGTATGCTTTACCTGCTTGCCTGAATGCTAATAGCCTCTTCCTCAGATTGTTCCTTAAGAAGTCATGGCATTTAATTATTTGGCAGGATGTTTTAAGTATATATAATTATATCTTCCCTCCATTTTGTGATGGTGGTGAGCCAAGCAACCTGCAGCAAGAGAAAATAACACCTACATTATTGCTGCCAGCTAAGTTCACAGTACTTTGGAAAAAACCTGCCATTATAATTTTAGCACGTAGTGGGTGTTCAATACTGTTTAATTTACCAAGCTAACATCACCTCCATCTCTGCAGACGAGAGAACACAGGCAAAGAGAAATTATATTGGCCCTGCTCCGTATTTCAGTCCTTAGAAAGACAGGCGCGGTACTATAACCTCTAGAGTTTGAAGTGTTAAATCTAGGCAAGTTCCCCCCGACCCCTTTGAGTGCCTGGCTGCTTCCTGCTTTATCAGATAGGGTCACTTCTTACACAGGCACTGAAAAATGGTGAAAAATAACATAAAGTAGCACACCGGGCACACGGGCACCAAGCGATGTGTCTTTTACTTCAGTCCACAGGACCATAACTCTCACTGTATTATTTGGGGATGTTAACTGCAACACAGGGTCAGAGTTGGAGCTCAAGACTTTCCCCCAGGCTGGTTAAATTAAGTGTGTGATAAACTTTCCAGAGGCGTAGATTTTGGCACACCAGTAGGAGGTACAAAGGGAAAGCAGATACAATTTTCAGCCTGGGGAGGCCAAGCCCTTGCCAAGCAGGTTGTCTTGGAAGGAGAATTTTCAGTCCCACCACCGGAGGTTGAAGCCACGGCCCTTCTCCAGTCAGGGGTTGGGTGATGCACTCTGAGCTGCAGCAGGACTGGCCTTCCGACCATCTGAGAAAGCTTAGGTGTGGCGGGGCTGACGGCCACTGAGGGTAGATCCACTCCAGGCTTGTTCTGCATGGTGACCCAACCTTTGGAAAACTACACCTTTCAGATGCTGGGGGTATCACAGTCTCTCGCTGCCTATTCCAAACATTCCCAGCCGGTTCTGTTGGGGGGACACAGGCTCCATCCGGGCGGGATCTCGGGTCTGTCTGGCCGTCCCCTCTGTCCCTCAGGGCATGGGGTCTAGCAAATATGCGGTGCCCTACAAAGTCAAATATTTCTGTACATGGAGGAGCAACACAACGTGAAAATGTGCCGGGAACCCTAAAGAGACCCATGGAGACTGAGGTCCCATCGCGAAGGTATCTGAGCGGGTGCGTCCCAGTCCTTCGAGAAACCCGGGGGCGGCGGGAGCCGACGGGGC
>NW_022900921.1:5045945-5046505 GCF_012274545.1 Fukomys damarensis | reverse complement strand
CACTCCGCCGGCAGGTTCACGCTCCTCCGCCCACGGGTGACCTAATTCCACGGTGCCGACAGCGCCCAGGGGTGGAGGCTGCCACTCGGCCTCCTACGCAGTTCCAGCGCTGTTGGACCACGGAAGAGGTCCAAGGTCGCAACTCTCGTTTCCGTGAGCAGGCTGCTAGTCCCCAGGGGAAGAGCTGGAGCGAGCCAACAGAGCCGCCTACCCGAGGGAGGGAGGGCTCAGGCCTCCAGGCGCCCCCGCCCGACTGCGCCTGCGCGGGGCGTACAGTCCGGGATTAGCAGGATTCTGGGGTATCGAGCACCGCGCCTGCTCTGATTCCGTTCTTTCCAGCCCCCGCGACTCCGCCCTTCTAGGGGACCACGCCCCGAAAGCGAGAGCGCCTCAGTCACCGGTCGGCTACGCTGCGCCTGCGCTTGCTTCTTCAGTGTGCGTCCCTCCTCCGACCGAGCTGTCGACTGCGGCCCGTTCGGAGGCTGCGCAGTTCGTGTCCCTCCTGCCCTCTCCCCCTCGGCGCCCCGCCGCCTCCCGACGCCCGCGTGACGTCACCACGC
>NW_022900921.1:5007887-5045490 GCF_012274545.1 Fukomys damarensis | reverse complement strand
CCGAGCGACCCGGCGCCCCCTGCCTCCAGCGCGGAGATTGGTTGTCGCTGCCATCGACGCCTAAAATGGCGCCTCTCACCCTACTCCGGGGCTCCGGAGGCCCCCAGCTCTGCCCGGGCGGGGTGGCAAGGGGAGACGGGACCCGGCGGGGCGGGTCGGCGTACGAGATCCGGGTAGGGGGTTTGGTTTCTGCTGTCCAGAAACGGGGCCTGACCTTGTACCTTGAGGTGGGTAAGCGGCTTTTCTTTTTTTTTTTTTTTTAACTTATGGTCAGGCCCAATTTGGGGGCCCGCGTTCCCAGAGTCCCCCAAAAGCCAGCTTGTGGGACCGAACCCAGGGCCTACGTTAAGATCCCTCAGCTTTAGAGCCACCTTGGATGGTTTGTGTTGAACTCAGCAAGCAGTCGTCTTCGGAGACCTATTTAAAGGGTGTCTTCAAGAGTTATAAAATAAGCCGCTAACCTAATTTTAACGAAGGTCACGGTGGTGGTTACAACGAAGGAGTATGATTTATATTTCATAGTTGGAAAAAATGGACAATATGGTGAGTCATACTACATAAGGAGCTTTTGGATTGGAAATCGAGTGTCGGTTTGATTTATATGCCAACTCAAATTGGGTAGTATGGAATCCTTCTCCAAGCTAACTTATTTGGCATTTTGCCATTTATTTTTAGAAGGAGGAACTAGAAGAGTGTCAGATTTTGTATCCTTGCTGTTTGTGGAAAAGTTACTTGACTGTATTTTTGTGACTGCACGTAGTCATGGTAATAATCACTGTATTGATCTCATTGTATTTCACATATTGTACTTAATGTTTAATGTGTCACAAATACTGAAAATGTTGTATCCACTTAGTAATGCAAAATTTTGCCATTTTATATTTATTTAATTTCCTGGGCCTTTTTCCTTGAGGTTGGGGAAACAGGTGGCTTGTTTAATTATCAACTGTTTTATTTTTCTTAGTCTTGTTATCAACTTTTATTTTTCCTTAGTCTTGTAACTCATGTTTTCTGAAGTATATAAACCATTCATCTCCACTGTGAACATTTAACTTATCATTTTACAATTTGTAGCGTTTCGTTTTAGTGTGGAATTAAGGGGTATTGGTATTTTATATTATAGTTTTTGGAAGCTATTGAGCTCACTTGCTTCTCGTTTGATGTGAAAATTGTGTTCATGAGTTTGATATATATGTTCCCAAAGTCCACTTTTTCAGAAATTGTGTTAAGATGAATTGGAATTTTGGTGGTGCACCCAGTAATCCCAGTACTTGGGAGGCTGAAGCAGGAGGATTGCTGGTCATCAAGGCTAGCCTGAATTATTTAGAACGGTCTGGTCTCTAAAAACAATGCCAAAAAAGGGGAGCAGTCGGAATTTAAGTAAGTTAGATTTAGTTTTACCCATCCCAACCTTAGACAGAACTCCAATACTAGTGAATGGGGTGATTTATCTGTTGGAGTTGTATTTTTCATAGTAACAATGTATTGAGTCTTATGTTTCTTGACCTTTAATTCTCTACACCATAGGAGGTTGTCATATTAAAAGTTAAGGCCTTTAAAAGGCCTTTAAAATTTGTAAATATATCTTGCCAGGTCTTAATTTCTAGGTACTATAACTGATTATTTTACTTTAGGTGTCTGAGTGAGTCAATATTTAGCTAGATGAGTAGTCATTTGTGGAAAAAAAAAAACATTGAAAAGAGAGGTAATGATGTAATTGGAAGACTGCAGACTGGACACTGGTCCTCATTCTGCTTAGAAGTGAGTTACTGTGATTGACTTTTGGGTAACCACTTCACTTGGGGTTCATATTCCTGATAACTACAGTAATTATATTTTGAGGTTACTTCTAGGAGGAGGCAGTAGGGTTCTATCTTAAATTTATGCTTTGTGTTTAAATGTTGAACACTTAATTGAATACCCCAGATTGCATACTCTCCTGAGGGAAATGAAATGCAGTGAAAATTATGTATATTCTCAAGGAGTTTTGAGTTCAACTGGAAAGATAAGCATGGTGTGGAAATAAGTAGGTAATGAATCATGGAATTAGAGCGTTTGCCTGGGAGAGTGGACCATAATATTGGATGCTAAAGTTAGTGGGTCCAGTATTCATTATTTCCCACATCTTTTTAAAACTAAGATGCAATGAGGCGCATAAGTTTTATCTCCATTGTTCACTCAGTGTGTCCAGATTTTAGTTCTGAGAGACAAAAAGAATGGAAATAATACTTGAAGCATGCAAGTTTCTGTTCATAAAGTAGATCCTTTTTGGTGAATACCATCACCCAGCCTTACTAATGTTTTTAAGTTGTATTTCAACATTTGGAACTGTGTAAACCTTACAAATGAAATTAATTTGAAAGGGTTTTTTTGAGGTATTTGGAATGCCTGGCTTGATTATCTTTTGTGCAAGTCCTCTGGTAAGACAAAAGTTTTCTTTTTACTGTTAATGTTTTACCATCTAGTGGGATCTCTGAGTGAAAGTTCACATACATTCTTAGGTATGTTTTCCTTCTAAACAGTAATTTTAATTATTTTTTATTTTTTCTGGTACCAGAAATCGAACTCTCAGAACCTTGTGCTTGTGAGTCAGGCACAGTGCCACTGAGCCAGACTCCCAGTCCCCTAAATAATAATTTTGAAAATACTGAGTTAAAATTTTTCATTTGTATAATAATACTTTAAACCTTTTTAGAAATAACTAGTTGGTGGAAGTTTATAATTTCTTTAATTACAAGGACAAATGATAACATAAAATTCTGTCTTTTACCTATCTGCAAATGTTATCTAAATAAAATGTTTAAATAGTAAAGATAAAAAAATACAGAATAAGAGGATATTGTAGGGGCTGGGGATTTAGCTCAGTTGCACCGCACCTCCCTCTCAAGCACAGAGTCCTGAATTTGATCCCCTGTACTCGAAAAATGGGGTGGGGGTTATGATTAAAACATCCTGAGGACATTATTTTGGTTCTGATAAGTGTTAAGTGTACAAAGGGGAGAGAATCAGCGTGTGTATTAGTAGATGAGAATAAGTGAATGAATGAATTAGCTTTTCTTTCAGGCTAGAGAAAGAAATCTATGCTAGGGCTGGAGATTTAGCTCAGTGGTTCTACTGCCCCTTTGTAGGCACAAGGACCCAAGTTCAATCCCCGGTACCAAAAAAAAAAAAAAAAATTCTGTGCTACCTGGTGATAAATGGCTGGGAGGTGAATGTCTGAAAGAGTGGTGCAGAACTATCTGGGATTGTTCATTTTTTCACAATACAATATTTTTGTTCATCTGTACATTGGTATTGTGGTTGTGGTTTAGTGTGGCTAAACTGAGGCCATGAAAGGTATGTATAAACTGCATGACCACCTGTCCATCTCTCCTGCACTGTGTTCCACCACCATCGATGCCTTAGTCCTTGGGCTTACTATAATAGGTGGTGGTTTTTTAAAAATGATTTTTAAATGTTCATTGAATTTATCATTTATTTCATAGTAACTTGTACCCTTGTGGTGTTGGCCCAGAGACGTTGGAAACCTTTGTTCTAGAGGGCCTCTGGAAGACAAACTGTAAATTTATTTACCTGGCTAAAGGCATGCAGAGTAGCTCATAGCCATCCTGAAGGGTCAGTGATGGTGTTATCCATGTGACAGTATATATACATTTACTTCTGGGGTTTGTTCAACCAATAATTACTAAGCCTTCATTATAAGGATTCATTTCACTAGTTTTGTCTACATAGCATTCTTTAGTGCACAGGGGTGGTTTTTTGTTTTGTTTGTTTTGAGACAGGATCTCACTATGTAGTTGAAACTGCCCTGGAACTCACTATATAGCCCAGGCTGTTCTCAAACTCTCAGCGATCCTCCTACCTCAGCCTCCCAAGTGCTGGGATTACAGGCGTGGGCCCCCATGCCCAGCTCCAGGGTTTTGTTTTTTAAGTTTTTGCTCTAATTAGTGGCAACTTTTTATTAGTTGGGAGGTTAACCTGGTTTAACTCTTTTGTTGATGTTTTTGTAGTGCTGAGACTGAACGTAGAGCTTTTTTGTATGCAAATTTGCTTTAGCACTGAGGTACATTCCCAGCTTTTGAGACAAGGTCTCCATATATAGTGCGGGGTGGTCTTAAACTCACTATGGAGCCCTGGCTGGCCTGGAACTCTGCGGTCCTCACACCTTAGCCTCCTGAGTGCTGGGATTATAGGTATGTGCCATCACACCCAGTTGTAGTTAATTCTTTTTTTTTTCCTTCTAGTTCCTGGGGCTGAATTCCGGACCTTGCGCTTGCCAGGCAGGTGCATTGCCACTGAGCTACATCCCTGTAGTTAATTCTTTTTTTTTTTTTTTTCCTTGAGTTTATGGATACATTTTAGGTATACAGTACAATTACATTCATTATTGGGATCTTGTACCTTTACATGACAGGTCTTGGTTCTCATTTTTTCCCCTTGTCTCTGCCCTCCCTTCTCCCCCTCTTCCCCCCCCCATTTACAAACACTTTATTTCCATTTTTTCATTTTCTCCTAAGTTCATCTGTACATTGGTATTGTGGTTGTGGTTTAGTGTGGCTAAACTGAGGCCATGAAAGGTATGTATAAACTGCATGACCACCTGTCCATCTCTCCTGCACTGTGTTCCACCACCATCGATGCCTTAGTCCTTGGGCTTACTATAATAGGTGGTGGTTTTTTAAAAATGATTTTTAAATGTTCATTGAATTTATCATTTATTTCATAGTAACTTGTACCCTTGTGGTGTTGGCCCAGAGACGTTGGAAACCTTTGTTCTAGAGGGCCTCTGGAAGACAAACTGTAAATTTATTTACCTGGCTAAAGGCATGCAGAGTAGCTCATAGCCATCCTGAAGGGTCAGTGATGGTGTTATCCATGTGACAGTATATATACATTTACTTCTGGGGTTTGTTCAACCAATAATTACTAAGCCTTCATTATAAGGATTCATTTCACTAGTTTTGTCTACATAGCATTCTTTAGTGCACAGGGGTGGTTTTTTGTTTTGTTTGTTTTGAGACAGGATCTCACTATGTAGTTGAAACTGCCCTGGAACTCACTATATAGCCCAGGCTGTTCTCAAACTCTCAGCGATCCTCCTACCTCAGCCTCCCAAGTGCTGGGATTACAGGCGTGGGCCCCCATGCCCAGCTCCAGGGTTTTGTTTTTTAAGTTTTTGCTCTAATTAGTGGCAACTTTTTATTAGTTGGGAGGTTAACCTGGTTTAACTCTTTTGTTGATGTTTTTGTAGTGCTGAGACTGAACGTAGAGCTTTTTTGTATGCAAATTTGCTTTAGCACTGAGGTACATTCCCAGCTTTTGAGACAAGGTCTCCATATATAGTGCGGGGTGGTCTTAAACTCACTATGGAGCCCTGGCTGGCCTGGAACTCTGCGGTCCTCACACCTTAGCCTCCTGAGTGCTGGGATTATAGGTATGTGCCATCACACCCAGTTGTAGTTAATTCTTTTTTTTTTCCTTCTAGTTCCTGGGGCTGAATTCCGGACCTTGCGCTTGCCAGGCAGGTGCATTGCCACTGAGCTACATCCCTGTAGTTAATTCTTTTTTTTTTTTTTTTCCTTGAGTTTATGGATACATTTTAGGTATACAGTACAATTACATTCATTATTGGGATCTTGTACCTTTACATGACAGGTCTTGGTTCTCATTTTTTCCCCTTGTCTCTGCCCTCCCTTCTCCCCCTCCTCCCCTCCCCATTTACAAACACTTTATTTCCATTTTTTCATTTTCTCCTATTTTTTTCTTTTCCCTGATTATCTTTCCCCTACCCTTCCCACTTTCCCTACACCTTTACCCCTTTTCTTCCCATTTCACAATGTCAGTTTGTAGTTAATTCTTGAAAGAAAATTTTAAATGTTTGGGGTAATGGCAGTAAAGCAGCTTTTCTTTGTTACCCATCATCTGTTTGCCAAAAGCCCCTAGTGTCTATGTCTGTTGGGTGGCTTGGACTTAATGAAAGGCAAAAGAAGTGCTTTAGGATAGAGTAGAATTTTAAAGATGGAAGGAACCATAAAGACCATCTAGGCTGATTCATTTTTACTTAGATAGCATTGTTTGTTGCTGTAGATTTAACATTTTTTTCCCTATGCAGGAATGACTGGGAATACTTTATTCATGTACATGTAGGTTGGTTAGTAAAGAATAAAGTCAGTTTTTTGTGCAAGACATGGCTTTAAAGAAAATAGTCATTCTCTTTTTGTTTGTGTGTTTTGTTGTTTGTTTGTTTGTTTGAGACAGGGTCTCACTGTGTAGTTGAGATTGACCTGGAAGTCACTATATAGCCCAGGCTGGTCTTGAACTCACAGCGATCCTCCTGCCTCAGCCTCCCGAGTGCTGGGATTACAGGTGTGCGCCCCCATGCCTGGCTAGTCATTCTTTTTGGTCAGAGGCTAAGGTGATTATATGACAGAAGCACATGGGGAAACATCATTTTTTTTGTTTTTTGTTTATTTGTTTGTTTTGTTTTTTAAGTATAATTTTAGAATTATCCCTTACTCGTAGCTTTTTTTTCTTTCCGTTAGACCCTAGGGCACAAGCCAAGTAGAAAGTATTAGTTCCTGGAGTTATTACATGGAAGGTGATATTATTTTAAGGTTTGTGTAAGTTATACTTTAAGATTGAAATGTTTCATAAAATAGTAAAGGCTTTTATTCCCTGTAATTAATGAAAGGTAAGTAGTATGAAGAGAGATTTGATAGTTGAAGTTGCCTCATTTGCTTCCAGTTCTAGTGGTAGTCCTGTCTTGTATAATACCCCTCCCAAATCTAGCCTTACACCCCAATTTGTCACAGACCTTAACTTTTTTGCATAGTTTTGGAAATGTAACCTCAAAGAAACCTACCTTCCATCTTACGTAAGACTATGTGAAACAAAATGAAATTCTCTTAGGATACTGAAAAATATTCTGCTTGGGAATTTAATGCACTTTTTTTGTACTGGGAATTGCACTCGAACCTTGTGCTTGCCAGGCAGGCGTGGCACCACTGAGCTATAGTCTTGGCTCTAGGATTTAATATAATGCTTTTTTTAAAAGTTTTAAAATAACTTCACATCTGCTTAAAAGTAAAATTTAAAATCACCTTTTTTTGTTTTGCTTCTCTGTCTTTGCAATACTTGCAGGTGTATTTAGCTATGGTAGTAAGAATATGCAGCATTAAATTTATTTGAACTAGAGTTCTATTGAACATTAGCATTAATCAGATATTAAATAGTAAAATGACTTTAAAAATGGAAATTCCTTTCAAGTCAAAATAATAATACTACAATTATAAAGAGGTTTTGAGGGGTACCCAGGATTGAACTCTCAGAACTTCTCACTTGCGAGGCAGGTGTGGCACCACTGAGCTAAATCCCCAGCCCTAAAGAGACAATTTCATATGGCTTTTACTTTGGTCCCACAGGTAAGACATATTAAGACCAACATTGAATTCTTTTCAACTTTAAAGAATTGCTGGCTGATAGCTACTTGAAGTGACTTCTACCAATGACAAAATTTGTGATATAAAAAAATTACTTAGATCACTGATCATTTGATGAGCCTGAACATCTTTTCCTCAGTTATAGACCTTGAGATTCTTCTGTATTTGATCTGTATAGGAATTGTTTTCATAACTTTTTCTTTATTTATTTAAATTTTTTTTATTTTTATTTTTGGTATGAGGGATTGAACTCCGGTCCTTGTACTTGCAAGGCAGTTAACGAATATGAAACTTGATACAAAATGAGACCTTGACTAATTATAAATGAATTCTTTGTGTGGGTAAAGACAAAAGGCAGATGTGGAACCACTGAGATAACTCCCCGGCCCTTGTTTTCATAACTTTAAGAGCTGTTTATGATGGAGGACACCTGTAATCCCAGCTGAGGAGGCCACTGAGTTTGAGGCCAGCCTGGAGTATATAATAAGACACTACTCCTAATCCTAACCCTAAGTGCTTAAAAATAACAAAGACCCTTTTCAAGTAGCTCACACCAGAATTGAATATTAACTAAAAAAAAAACTAAATTAGTGTTTGAAGCAAGGTATTTCTTGGTATACCCAAGTTCCAAAATCATTCCTGGTATGTGATTTAAGTAGTTTTATTTTTGAAACAGTTCTGCTGTGTTGCCCAGGCTTTCCTTGAAAAGGAAACTCGCCCTCCTGCTTATCGGTGGGACTATACGTGTTCAGTGCTGTGCCCAGGTTTGTGTTTCTGAGACTAAGAAAAATGCTGCCAGAGATCCTTACAGAGTTACTTAAAAATTTGTACCTGAACGCTTGCTAACAAGTGTATGGCTAAATTCCCAGCAGTTGGGAGGCTGAATTGGGAGGGTACTAAGTTCAAGCCCAGCTGAACTACTTATTGAGACCCTACCCAGCACACACACTCCTGTGCACTGGGGTGTTTTCTCTGGACTGTGGTGGAAGAGCGCTTACCTCCTCGGAATGGTTGGAGTGCCTGAGTCCTGTGAGAATGCTCTGGTTCAGCAAATGTGAATTGGTCCTGACGGTGAGGCGAGTGGGGGCTGGGTTAGGAGTTACCATATGAATGTTAGTGATTACTTTTTAGAGAATTAAAAAAGAACTTGGGAAATTCTATATCCCAGTTGAGTGATTATTCATTG
The DNA here is from genome assembly GCF_012274545.1 of Fukomys damarensis. Lineage (NCBI taxonomy): Eukaryota > Metazoa > Chordata > Mammalia > Rodentia > Bathyergidae > Fukomys > Fukomys damarensis. The sequence continues at coordinate 5,036,865 of NW_022900921.1, read as the reverse complement.
GTCTAGGATAACAGTGTCTTATATTCCAGTGCAAAGCACTCATGTAAATGGAAGCTTGAGTAGTCATGTAATCATAGGACTAAAGTGTATATGGAAAGAAAAATTATTAGGAAATGTCAAGGTGGTAGATTTTCCTTTAAACAATTGTAGGAGAAAAATTACAAAGCAAAAATGGACAGAAAATTTTGGATGATTTATTTAAAAGTGAGAAACTACCAAAATTTAACTAAAATAACATCAAAACATAGGGAGATTGTTTAAGAGGGGAAAGCAATCGAGAGGGAGGGAGGGAAAGAATAAGGGACAGAAAAAGGATTTGAGATGTACCAACTCCACACAAGGACTATGAACATGTAACCAAAGGGGGCTGGCAAGGGAGAGTAGAGGGGGCGGTGAAAAAGGAATGAAGGATTTATAATCCTCAGAGATTGTGAACAGGTACTACACGCATCTACTAATAAGCTAAATTTAGAAACACTTTGTACAAATAAGGGAGCACCATCTAGCTCTTGATGATTAAATGTTCAAAGAACATATGTGGGTAATTTGTGTAAGAGGAAAAATAACTTAGTTACAGGAAATAAAGAATAGAATGCAAAGTTTCATCTCAATTGAAAAATGCCAGTCAGTCGGGGGGGGGGTCGTAGCTCAGTGGCACTGGGCTTGCCTTACAAGCACAAGGTCCTGAGTTTGATCCATACCCAAAAAAAGAATTGATGGGGTAACATTTTATACATGGAGTAGCTGAGTATGGATACATTTTTTTCATGGCATGAGCACTGCAACACTAATGAGTATGAAATGCAGTTAACAAATGTGAAACTTGATACAAAATGAGACCTTGAGTAATTATAAATGAATTCTTTGTGTGGGTAAAGATGAAAGGGTATTTATAAGAAACTATGAGTTTTTGAGCAGGGCATGGTTGGGCACACTTGTAATCCCAGCACTCTGAAGGCTGAGGCAGGAGGATCACTCCCAAGTTTGAGGCCAGTCTGAACTACAGAGTGAGACCTTGTATCAAAAGAACAAATAAAAAAGAACATACACACACACATATCTTGTTGGTAGTGGTAGAATAAGGCAGATAGCTGAATCTTATAGTTACATCACTAAAATAATATCCGTTAACATTTTAATGTGTGTTATCATTGAAAACCGTGAAAGCTTTGCTATCAGTTTTAGGAGAAACAAAAAGTTTGGTGCTGTAATTTGCTTTTGCTTTGCTTTTGCTTGAATGTATAATTCAGGTGACGTGCTTTGAAGTATAAGAGTCAAAATGCCAGATAGGGCTGGGGAATTGGTAATTATTTATTTATTTATTTATTTATTTTTGGGGTACCATGGATTGAGCTGTGGTCCTTGCCCCTGCGAATCAGGCGTCAGAGCCACTGAGCCAAATTCCCAGCCCAAAACTCAAACTTTGAATTACCTTAACCCCCCCCCCCTTTGAGTATTAAATAACCAGAGATTTGAGGTTTTGTGGCTGACAGTTGCTGCAGCCATGGTGGGAGGCTCCAGAGTTAAATCATGAAGAGGTCCTGGTAAATGACCCACAGAGAGATTCAGAACTGACACTGTGGCACACACTGGCCCTGAACTCACTGCTTTGGCCTCTTGAATGCTGGGAGTAGAGTATACAGTGACCGCCTTGGCCTTGGGCCGATTTTATATTAGCACAGCCTCTCTTAGTCTTCTCTTTGTCTGTGGTTAGTTTTTAAAAATAAGTTTCAATGTGGACATCTGTAGCTTTTATTGTTCTGGCATTCAAGGTAGTATATTTTGGTATAATGGTGCTTGCTTCAGCAGCACATGTATTTTGATAATAATGATTATTTTAGAATTGATAAATCGAGGACTGGGAATTTAGCTCATTGGTGCTGCCGCCTGCCTCACAAGCACATGTTCCTGAGTTCAGTTCCTGGTACCCCCCCCCAAAAAAAGAATTGGTAAATGGAAAAATAGCACGTATTTAAAGCTGTTTCTTTGTAAGTGTGCTTTTGGTTTGGTTTGGTTTGGTACTGGGAATTGAACACAGGACCTTGAACTTGGGAGGCAGGTGCCGTGCCACTGATCCTCAGGCCCTTGCAAGCTTGCATTTTTTAAGTTAAAATGTTCTTAACAGTTGGCTTGATTGGTGATTGTTTGATGGACACCACTGTTTTCTCTTGCATTTCATTATAATTATTCTTTGAAATTTGTTAAGAGCAGAAAGAGCTTTCATTGATTTTTCCCAGATTTAAAAGTTAAATTTGTTTGATTTGTAGTTATAGGTTCCTTTCCATTTTGGAAGACTATTTGATGTAGTATCAACATTTTAAAATGCAGAATTCTTGGCTGGGGATTTAGCTCATTGGTGGCACGTGCCTATAAATGTAGAATTCTAGTTATGCTAGTAAGTTCATTTCGTAGCACCTCTCAGGGAATAATTCTGCATGTACATATACAGGGGAGCAAAAACTAGGGTATTTATTGCTTCATTTTACACACACATACCCCTTCTGGCCTCTGTACGTTATGAATTCCTACATATTATTAGAAGTGCAGGCTCTTCAACAGTGTTTATTATTTTAAAAATGAAGGTTTTTTTTTTAAGGCATATAATACATACGTAAAGTTTCTAAAGGAGATTTGAAAGCTCACTTGCCAAAATGCTCTTTGGCATTGGTTTGCCCAAGGGGAATGTCATTGTATGGTGTGATCCAAAGGGACATTGAGTTTTGTCTGTGCCAGATTTTTTTTTTTTTTTAATCACAGAGTGTTTTTACAAGAATGTATTGCTGTTTAATTTGTGCAGTGTTGATATAGATACATCAGTAGGCTTTATTGATTGAGATTTGCCTACATTGAAATAAAGGGGGCAAATGGAATTTAGGCTTAATTTTTCTTTGATAATTTAAATAGAAAATTTGAGGAAGTTGTGAGTAAGGAACTTTGAACAGTCTTGAATGGTGGCTTTTTAGTCATATAAAGAATAACTTTGCAGGTAAGCAAGTGTCCAGAGATGTACTTTGAAATGTAACTCCTGATGGCATTTGATGTGTAGATTACATAATGGCAAGATTAATGTTTTCTTTGATCTTTGTCTTGTAAAACTTTTCCAGCAGTAGAAGGGAGAAGGACCTGTAAGTTTTAGTGAACTGTTTTTGTTACTGTGTCCTGGTTGCTGAAAATGCAGACACGGTGCTTCTCCCAGGCTTGCTTAGTAATGGGGTATGCCTGTACTTGGTGAATGTCTGTCTTTTAGCGATGATTCAGGGTAGATTAGAATTAATTACCCTCCAGGGAAATTTTTCACAATAAAAAATTTAATTATGGTATGTTTGCATATTTCTTGTGAGATACCTTTTTCCAAACAGCGCAATTGTTTCTAAACTTTAGGTCACATTAATAATATTGAGGATGTTACTAGTTAGTAAGCCCATCCTGGAGATGGGCTGTCTACAGTGTTTAGGGAATGGAAATCAGTCAGTCCTCCTTTCTTCCTCAGGTTGACCCCAGTTCCTTCACACTAAGCATTCCCCTGACCCTTTTTAATATTTTAATTTTTTGGAGACAGGATCTCATTAAGTTGCTGGCTGGGTTTGCATTTGTGATCCTTTGCATCAGCCTCCCAGACCCTGGGATTATAGATGTGTGCTAAAATGTCTGGTTACAAACAGTGATTCTTAAACTGACTTGGACAAAGGAAAAACCACCAGGGTGTGTGTGGTTTAAAAATAGATGTTTGAATTATACTCTCGGAGATTCTGGCTTAATTGAGAGAGAGCGTGTAGCTAAGGCTGCATACCTTTGCCTTAAACTTGTCTGCTTTGGTTGTCTGTTGCTCAGGATGTAATGAGTAATTTCATTGCCAAAATTCTCTGGCAGGGGCTGGGGATTTAGCTTAGTGGTTCTGCCGCCTGCCTCATAAGTACAAGGACCCGAGTTCAATCCTCAGTACTAAAAGCAAAACAAAACAAAACAAGACAGAATTCTCTGGCAGTTTGAACTGATTTAAGGTGGTCTTCTCTAGTTAGGCTCTTCCTTTCTTTCATGACCCTGTACTTTTTTTTTCTGGTTACTTTTTTGTAGCCTTTTCTCCACTGCAGTGGGAATAACCTTGCTTGTACACTGCTGAATTCTCAGTGCCTAGGACAGGGCTAGGTATACAGTAGCCATTGATGATGATTGAGCAAATGATGGTCTCCTCATGTACTGTAAATTTGCTAGCATGTATTAATGAGTAAATGTTTATTGAATGAATGGGCAATAGATATCTCCTGAGTAAAATATTACTTTGCCTTTAAAAGTAATGTTTGAATTTGCGGTTATGTGGAAGAGTGTGTACTGTGCCAAATAAAAAGCTGCTTATGGGTTGGGGATTAAGCTCAGCGGTTTGGTAGCCCGCCTTGCAAGCGCAAAGACCCGAGTTCAATCCCCAGTACCAAAATTTAAAAAGCTGCTTGTATAATACCTGTGCATTTACTAAACCACTTATAATCCAAGAAGTGTGTATTTTGGTATAAAAAATACACTAAAATAACAGGTAAAATTTTAATGTCAATTAAAAAATTAAAAAATGAAACAGTACCAAGATAATTTGAAATTTGTGGAGTTGGCAGCATTATAATTAGAACACTAAAACTGGGGCAGTAGGAACCTGTGTGTCTTACTCCATTTTCATTGATTTTTTTGAAGATGATAATGATCTCCTTAGTATTTTAGTTAGCTGACAGACAATTTGACAGGCTTAGCTGAGCATGGTGGCGCACGCCTGTAATCCCAGCACTTGGGAGTCTGAAGCAGGAGGATCGCTGCAAGTTCCAGGCTAGCCTGAACTACAGAGTGAGACCCTGTCTCCAAACAAACCGACAGACAGACCAAAAAATTGATATTAATGGTAGACATGAGACTATGCTGCTTGATACACTTTTTCTTTTTTAAGATAGAAGGGGTGGTATAGCTGTTGGGTAGGATGAATCGAGCCACATCCTGTCCTTGTTAATGTGGTCATAAGTACCTGTAGTTTCCTCCTGTATACCAGCTCTGTTTTGCTTTAGGTGTGAGTAAGCTTATCTGTGAACGTTGTGTAATGCCAAATGAATTGCTTAATTTTTTTTCTCCATCTGTAGGCTAAAGAAATCCTGACGAAAGAATCCAACGTGCAAGAGGTTCGATGTCCAGTTACTGTCTGTGGAGATGTACATGGGCAATTTCATGATCTCATGGAACTGTTTAGAATTGGTGGCAAGTCGCCAGATACAAATTATTTGTTTATGGGAGATTATGTTGACCGAGGATATTATTCAGTTGAAACAGTTACACTGCTTGTAGCTCTTAAGGTACTTTAAAGTTTTGTTTGGACTTTTTGAATTGGGTAGGAGGGTCCTCTTAAATCTTTGTTTTTCCTAGTGCTTTGCAGTTTTCCTCTGTCTGTATGTCACATTTTAGAATAAAATTTCTTATTTAGGAATGTAAATAATGAAGACTATATGTACCAATTGTATAGCTTTGTGAAATGTATAGATGAAGATCTGAAGGTGAAGCAGAAAATAGTATTTAGCTTTTAGGGTAAAACGTTTCTGCCTTTTGCTTATAAAAAATTTGTTTGACTTTATCTTTGGGGAGCCTTTTCTTTTTGTTTTTGTTTTTCTATTTTCACCCTTTTCCTAGACAAGAGGCTCATGTTATAGAATAGTCACAACGATAAAATAGGTGCCACAGACTTTTCTAATATTAAAGAAGTAGTGAGTCATGGTTTCAAGAACTGAATTGTAGGTGATTGATAGGTTAATTGTGTGGAAAGTTACAGAACTTTTTTGGAAGTCATTATATTCTGCATTTGTGAAATGAAGGAGTTGTTTTCTTTCTTTCTTTCTTTCTTTCTTTTTTTGGTACTGGGGATTGAATTTGGGACCTTGCACCAGGCGACAGAACCACAGAGCTAAATCCCCAGCCCATAAAGGAGTTGGATTAGATGAAGGAAGGTGTCTCCAGATATTTTGAAGGAAGCTAGCCAGCCCTCTGTGCTTAAAGGCATAGGATCCATCCCAATGGACAGAAGAGAAACAAATGTACTGCCTTTAAAATTCACCCAGAAGGTGTAATGGATTGAATTGTGTGCCTTCAAATTTTATGTATTGAAGTCTTAACCCAGGGCCTTTACAGAGGTAATTAAGTGAAATGGGAGGGCCTTAATCCAATCAATGAGTGATGATGTCCTTAGTAAAATACAATAGGGCAGAGTTAGGGAAGAAGGTAGGAGGTCGAGCAGAAAATAGTTATCTATGGGTCAGGGAGAGAGGCCTTCAAAAGAACCACCCTCCTGGCACCTTAATCTTGCTGGCTCCAGGAACGTACGGAAATACATTTCTGTACTCTGTGGTGCTTTGGTATGGCAGCCCTAGCAGACGAGTCCTAGGAGAAAGGAAAGCCATCATGGTACTGGTGAGGTGTCTCAATGGTTGCAGGCTTGCTTACCACGCACAAAGCCCTGGGCTGAATTCTCAGTAGCAGTAACAACAAAAAACTACAGATCTAAATGCAAGATCTAACCTATAAATGTCTGGGATACATTGTAAGAGAAAGTCTTTTTGATCCTTTGTTAAGCAAAGACTACATATGTTTACAAAAATATGACTTGTTAAACAGAAAACTTGATTTTCTCAAAATTAAGATTTTTGGGTTCTTCAAAAGACATCACAGGGGCTTGGGATGTAGCTCAGTGGCACTGCACCTGCCTTCGCAAGTGCAAGGTCCTGTGTTCGATCCTTGGTACCTCAAAAAAGAGACATCACAAAGAGAAAGTATTTGTATTGAGTCTTCAAATATTTGTTATGCGTTTTAGTTTTTAATTATTTGGTACCTGAAATTGAACCCAGGGCCTCCTGCATGCTCATGAGCATGTGCTGTGCCACTGAGTTACACCTATATCTTTTTTTTTTTTTTTTTTGGCTTTTTTGAGACAGGGTCTGACTGTGTAGTTGAGACTGACCTGGAACTCACTGTGTAGCCAGCCCAAGCTGGTCTCAAACTCACAGCAATCCTCCTGCCTCAGCCTCCTGAGTGCTGGGATTACAGGTGTGTGCCCAGCTCTTCAAATTTTTTTTTTTTTTTACAAAGCCTTTTGTATACTAACAAGACAGGTAACTTAAGTGGGAAAATATTTAAAGCTGTTTCACACAAGAGATACATTGCGGCTCTCTGGGGGGACCCCGTCCCGCGGGGAATAGGAGGTGAGAGCCGCCTCTTATTCGTGGGTCATCAGAGGCCGATCCGATCTTGAATGTCTGTGGAGGAAATCTTTAAGAAGTTAGAGTACACGGCCCAAGTCTGGTTTCTGATCAAAGGCGCTTTATTGGCTCAGCAAAACGATTATATACTGTTATCCCAGGGGGAAGGTTCAGCAAGCTTATTGGACAGTTCAAACAAATCAATCACATGAGTCACTCAAGCATTTAACCATACAGCAATCAGTATTTTACCAAATATGGGGAGGGGTAGGTGGGAAGGCGTACATCAGCAATTAACCCTATGCAATCTTTAACTTAACAATCTCTAGGGGCAAGCAGGACAAGGAAATACCACCGGCCTCCTGCTCCAGATCCCGTGACCCTGTGGTTAGCACAAAGGGCTATTTTTTCTGTAAGATTCCCTGTTTGCCCAGGGGCTAGACCTGCCATAAGTCACGTATGTAGTCTAGTGGGATTTTTCCACTGAGGCAAAGGCTAAGGTTGAGGGCAGTCATCTTATGCAGGCCCAAGCAGTCTCTCACAATACATGGTCAGTAAACACATGAAAAGATGCTTTAACACATTTAGTCATTAGCGAAATGCAGGTTGAGGTAATGGTGAGCTAGTATTTCACATGGTGTTAGAATGACAGATCATTGAGGCTCTGAAGAGACCGTGTTGGTGAATGTGCAGAAGTGAGAATGTGCATGCAGTGCTAGTGGGAATATGAAATAGCTCAGCCACTGGACTGTTTTTCAGAAAGTTGAGTATATACACCTACTGTATGACCTAACAATTAACATTCCTAGAAGTCCATCCAAGAGAAATGAAAGTATCTGTTCATGCAAAAACCTTCCATGCAAATGATCTTAGCACTAATTCATGATAGCCAAAAAACTGGAAACAGTCACCAATTCATCCTCCAGGTACGTGGAGAAACAAAAGGCGATACTATAAAGACGAATAAACCACTGACCTGTGCTGCAGCACAGATGAGCCTTAAAACATTCCAAGTGATACCTTCCACAGAAGACTACTTTTTATATTACTCTGTTCTGTGGAATTTCTAGAAGAGACAGTCTCAAGAGAAAAAGTCGATCAGCGGTTGCCAGGAGCCGAGTGTGGGAGTGGAGAGTGACTGCAGACAGGCAAGAGAGATCTTGAGCTAATTAGAAAGTTCTAAAACTGGGCTGTGGTGATTGTTGTGGAACTAAATTTACTAAACGTCATTGAACTGGAAAAAAATTTCATGTATGAGGTTTAATAACCCATGGCTACTTGATAGAAAATGGGTGGTAGAAGGTATTTGAATTTAATTGAGACGGGGTTGACAAAATACCTCATGGGCATTTGTATTTGTAGATCTGTGGCTTTACTTCAGTGCGATGTAGAGAGATGTATTATGTTTTTGTAACAGATTTGGAACTCTTTTGAGTTTCCCAGTGGAAAGCTTCCTGAATTGTCGTTTGATTTGTGAAGGAATTAGCTATTGATGTTATCTATTTTTTTGTTTTAGGTTCGTTACCGTGAACGCATCACTATTCTTCGAGGGAATCATGAGAGCAGACAGATCACACAAGTATATGGTTTTTATGATGAGTGTTTAAGAAAATACGGAAATGCAAATGTTTGGAAATATTTTACAGATCTTTTTGATTATCTTCCTCTCACTGCCTTGGTGGATGGACAGGTCTGTGCATCTTAAAACTCATTGTTGATTGTTGTTAGGGATCTTATCATTTTATTACCCTCCCCTACAACTCTCAGGCTGGCCAAGCCAGCCTTGAATTTGTAATCCTTAGCCTCCCAAGGACTGAGGTTTATAGGCATTGTCACCACCTGAGGAATCTGATTTTATCCCCTTTTTTTCCTTCCTTTGTGTGAACAAAGATTGAACCCAAGACCTTTGCACTGAGCAAGGTCCCCAACCCTTTTTAAATTTTGAGGCAGAGTCTTGAACCTGTGATACTCCTGCATCAGCCTCCTAGGGTGCTGGAGAAATCTGCTTTCTTAATGTTTAGATGCAAGTAACTTTGTTTTCTATTATTGTACCCCTTTTGGGGTTTCCTTTTTTTTTTTTACCTTTCGTAGCAAGCCCTGAACTGTATGGGGTGGGATCACGGGGGTAGAAAATGTAGCTCAAGTCTTTTTACTGCTCTGGGTAGATAGAGGTGGTACACAGAATTTGCAAGAAACGTCTGCAAGTATGGTGATACTACAGGTTTTTTTGGTTTTGTTTTGTTGTTTTTTGGGGGGGGGTTGTTTTGGTTTTTTGTTGGGTTTTTTGTTTTGTTTTGTTTTGTTTTTTGTTGTTGTTTTTGGTGCCGGGGATTGAACTTGGGACCTTGCGCTTTCTTTTGAGGTAGGCAGCAGCACCTCTGAGCTAAATCCCCAGCTGCAGTTAGTTTTAGTGGAGGGGAGCAGGTAACATTAGAGGATAATATTTTCTTGAAGGAGCTGATGGAGCTGGCGTCCGGATTTGGAATGAGTGGTGTGTTGGGAAGACAGAGTACTAAGTAGTGCAGAGTGGGCTAGAGGGAAGGCAGGTCCTCCGGTCAGACCTCAGACTGGAAGAGCTCAGTAACACAGTGGGGCCAAATGATGGGGCCCCTCCCTATCTGGAGCTTAATGTAGACTAGTTCAGAGTCCTTTTGAGTGAATTTAACATTTTAAACCAATGTTTTTCAGATCTTCTGTCTACATGGTGGCCTCTCTCCATCCATAGACACACTGGATCACATCAGAGCACTTGATCGCCTACAAGAAGTTCCCCATGAGGTATGGCTTTTACTTGGTGATAAATTCTTTTTAGGAAACTTTTTTTTGTTTTTGGTACTGGGGGCCGAACTTGGGTCCTTGCACTTGCAGAGCAGGCAGCAGAACCACTGAGTTAAATCCCTGGCCCTCAGGAAACTTTTTACAGAAGTTTAATTACAAGTTCGGCATTATATGTATGAACACAGTTGTCAGCTCCATTGCTCGGAAGGTTAGAAATCTGCCAAGATCACAATGGATGTGTGACTGGGTGTATTAGAACCTGCGCTTAAATGACAGGTTCATACTCCTCATACTGAAGTTTGCCTCCTATAGGCAGATTGAGGCTGATGCCAGTTTATGCATCATGAAGACTTCTGGAAAATGCCACTGATTTCACAGACTTCTCAACTGAAAGATCTGTTGTTTCAGCAAGCATCACTCAAAAAGTGACATAGCAAGCTGCTTTTGATGAATTATTCAGATCGTGTGTAACTTGAACCTGCTTTTTTAGGGTCCAATGTGTGACTTGCTGTGGTCAGATCCAGATGATCGTGGTGGCTGGGGTATTTCTCCTCGGGGAGCTGGTTACACCTTTGGCCAAGATATTTCTGAGACATTTAATCATGCCAATGGCCTCACTTTGGTGTCTAGAGCTCACCAGCTGGTGATGGAGGTATGTTCTGTTCTTTGAAACAAGACTTGCTTTTTAGTAAACCAAAGGAGAGAAGATTCTAGGGAGTTTTATTTTAATGCTGTTACTGAGTCATTCCATATATTCCTTCTCTGAGTTGGCCCTTGTAGCGTGAGCCTTTTGGTATCTGTACACTAGAATTAAAACAAAGCCTTTCACATCCGAGGGACTCAAAGACCTGCTGCTAGGTCCCATCTTCTTCCAGAATGACTACTCTGGGGATGAAGCCTTTTACACCTCATGTGCCTTTAGAGGTCGTGTAACACTCACACTATAGCAGTATGTGTTTATTTTTACAAGGGATGGCCATATAGTCATATCTTAAGTCATATCTTTTTCTTCATTCTTTTGTTGCTTTTTTTTTTTTTTTTGGTACCAGGGATCGAACTCGGGTCCTTGCGCTTGCAAGGCAGGCCACCAAACCGCTGAGCTAAATCCCCAGCCCCTTGATTTTGTTTCTTGAGACAGGGTCTCACTTTGAAGTTCAGGCTGGCCTCAAAGTTTTGGTGATCCTCCTGCCTCAGCCTCCTGACTGCTGGGATTACAGGCATGCTTCATTCTTAGTCATGTTTAGGTCACTTTATTAAAAGCCTGATGACACACAGGCATCTACATAGGGCCAGCTGTATATAGTTTATTGATGTTACATATTTTAGAAGGTGGGGAAGTTGAGCCTAAGGTCTCCTTGCATGCTAAGCTAGCACTCTTCTACTGAAGTACAACCCCTCACCCCACCCCACACACCTTTTGTCTTTATCGAGACAAAGTTTGGGTAATTGCCCCGGTTGTCTTTCAACTTGTGATCCTCCTGCCTTAGCCTCCCAGGTAGCTGGGATTACAGGTGTGACACCCATGCCAAATTTTTATTTCTTTCTGTAGTAAAAGACTAGTTTGTTAATTTGGGGAAAGTAAATAATTTGTGCAAATTACAGGAGATGAAGCCTTTTGGAGGGAAGTTACATTTTTTTACTTTAGTGGTGGTGGTAATAGTAGTAGTAGTAGTAGTAGTAGTAGTAGTAGTAGTAGTAGTAGTATGTAAATTCTGGAATAAAGAGCTTTTTTTTCCCCTTTGTAGGGATACAACTGGTGCCATGACCGGAATGTAGTAACAATTTTCAGTGCTCCCAACTATTGTTATCGTTGTGGTAACCAGGCTGCAATCATGGAACTTGATGATACTCTAAAATATTCTTTGTAAGTATTTATACCTGAGCATTTGGTTGCATTATGAATGGTCTTACCAGGAAGTATAAGTGTTCATGAATTGATGCTAATTCCAAGTTGATTTTTAAGTTTTCTTTGAAATAGACCTATGATATATTAGAATGCATCCACAAACTATCCCAGGTATAGGCCCTATTATTAATTACTAGGTGTTCAGTTTTTAAACCTATATTTTTATTATGGACTTAATTATATTCTGAAGATGAGAAATCAGGTACAGTACTTAGATGCTTTAAATTTACTTGTTTGGTAGAGACTTACTTTCAAACAACCTTAGAAGGGACTACGTTGTATAATAAAAGCATAGCTTTTCTAGCTGAAGTTGGCTTGGTTCTTATCAGGGGAATGCAGCTAAAAGACCTTACATGTGTAATTCAGTTCTACTTTCCATTCCAAGTTAAAATTGGGCAGGAAAAAGTTGTATAGTTTGAAAGACTGAAGTTCTTATTTCTAATTGACAACTGTGGGTGTCTTTGATCATAAACAGTGAACCTTGTCTTGTTTTTCAGCTTGCAGTTTGACCCAGCACCCCGTAGAGGTGAGCCACACGTCACTCGCCGTACCCCAGACTACTTCCTGTAATGACGTTTTAAACTTGTACAGTATTGCCATGAACCATTTATTGACCTAACGGAAATGGGAAGAGCAACAGTAACTCCAGAGTGTCAGAAAATAGTTAACATTCAAAAAAACTTGTTTTCACACGGACCAAAAGATGTGCCATATAAAAATACAAAGCCTCTTGTCATCAACGCCGTGACCACTTTAGAATGAACCAGTTCATTGCATGCTGAAGCGACATTGTTGGTCAAGAAACCAGTTTCTGGCATAGCGCTATTTGTAGTTACTTTTTGCTTTCTCTGAGAGACTGCAGATAATAAGATGTAAACATTAACACCTCGTGAATACGACTTAACTTCCATTTAGCGATAGCTTCATTCAGCATGACTGTAGATAAGGATAGCAGCAAACAATCATTGGCGCTTAATGAACATTTTTAAAAATAGGTACCAAGCCTCCCCTCTATTTGTGAGTTTTGAAATTGTTTTGTTTATTTTCAGGGATACTGTTTAATTTAATTGTATGATTTGTCTGCACTCAGTTTATTCCCTTCTCAGATCTCAGCCCCACATTGTTCTTTGTTATTGTCAGAACCTGGTGAGTTGTTCTGAGCAGAAATGTTCCCTCCTGTAAGACGATGTTACTGCACAGGAACACTTCAGTGCTTTTCATAATAAACTTGTGAACTAAGAACTGAGAAAGTCACATTTTAATTGTATCAGTGGGCAAGACTGGTGCTGTTTAAAGATAATTAATAAACTTTAGAATTTGTAGAATTCTAGATAAAAATAAAACTCAAGGCCTCTGCACAACCTCTCTGGTAACTTTTTGACCTTCTCCAGATGAGCTTCAGGGTTTATTTGTATGACCTGTAGTACTGTTTGTCACATTGCTGGTGTGCTGTGAACTTGTCTTTAAGAAAGGAAATCTGTGCTGCTTTGGGAAGATCTAATTGTTAAACTACGTAACATCAGAGTTAAGGTTTTAGGATTTGTTTAAAGTGGCATGTTTTCAGGTAAAGCTTAACTTCAATGATAATGTCTACTTAGTGCAGTTCCTGGTTATAAATACTATATTGTTTGTTGTGTATGTTTAAGAATTCCATGAACTTTTAAAAATAACTGACACATTTATAAGTTCTTAACATATTTGTACATTGCCTGTTGAGTCATGTGATCTTAATGTCTTAGAAAGCTGTTAAAGTAATAGCCTGTATTAATTCTTTTAAGTGATAATCAGTGAAAGCAAATAGGAAACTATCGTTGGATCATTGTTTAGTGTCATGTACGTTTACCCAAAGGCAAGTGGCATTTGAAGTGCCCTGTGCTCAACATTTAATGAATTCCCCCCCTTTTACTCTTTGAACAGGATTAGAAGTTCTGTGTGAACTAATACTTGACTTTTTAAGCTAACAGGGTACACTTCCGAACACTGATCATTACTTGTGTGAGTATAGTTAATAAACATTTCCTTGCTTTGTACTGTGTTGAATTTGAAACCAACGGAGAAATTACAACATTCCCTTTTTTAAGAAGCATGAGGGAAATATGCATACACACAGTTTTGAAGTGTGTGTGTATATACTTTGTTTTGTTTGTTTTGTACTGAGGATCGAACTTAGGACCTTGTGCTTGCGAGGCAGGCAGCAGAACCACTGAGCTAAATCCTGGCCCTGAAGTAAATTTTCTTGAATGATCGACTTTTTCCCTCTTCTCCAGTCTAATTGCTGGCACTGTGGCTCATGGAGTTTATTGTGCAAAGCAAAACATCCTTTGTTTTTCTCCGTACCTCCTTTTCTCCATTTTATTCTTTTCCGCCTTTATAAGAAATATGTGTTCCCTTTCTTTACCTTGTCACTTTATACACTTTCTTCTGACTGAACAAATAGCACATTTGTGTGCAGCAGTTTTAATCCAGTGCCCGGGTGATCTAAACATCAAACAGCTATTTGACAGGTCTTGTGATGTTACATTTGACTCTGAAGGAATTCATACCTTGTAATTGACAAGAGATGCTGTCATCCAGGTATAAATCATATATTGTGGATACTAGAATGGGACTTGTGGCAGGAATTGCATGGTTTTGTGTTCATACCTGAGCTGTGTATGAAATGGGTAAGGAAAATACGTGGTAATTTCCTCTAAAAACATAATTATGACTGAAGTCACTAAGTTAAGTGAAGTAGACTTTCTAATTTGGTTAAAAAAACGGAATTTTCACTTTAAAAGATGCTTGATTGAAGAAAGGTTAGTGATAAGGTGCCCTGGGCTGGAGATTTAGCTTAGAATGTTTGCCTAGCATCACACACACAGCATTCTGAGTACTGTAGACTGAAGTCTTGCAGAAGTTTGCTATGTAGCTGAATGAATTTGTGGAGTGATGTGCTTATTTCTTGGGTTGAGTAAGCAACTGAGTTTTAAATTGTTTTTTGTTTTGTTTTTTTTAATTTTAACACATAAAAATTGTGTGTATCAAAGAGGTGTCTTGTAATGTTTCATTACATGTGTACATTGTGTAATGTTTAAATCAGGTTAAACATATCTTGCCTTGGGCCAGGGATGTAGCTCAGTGGTGCTACGCCTGCCTGGCAAGCGCAAAGTCCTGAGTTTGAGCCCTGGTACCAAAACAAAAAAATTTTTTTGTCTCAAGCATGTTGTCACTTCTCCGTGACAAAATCTTCCAGAATCCTTTCTTCTAGCTTTTTTGAAATACATAATGTTGTTACCCACAAATAACCGTACTGTGTAGTAGTGTACCAGAATGCCTTCCTTCTATCTAACCATAATTTAGTAGCCAATGGCCAACCTTTTCCCATGCCCACCCCCCAGCACAAATGATTGTTTCCCCCTTTGGTTGCATATTAAAACATTTGTTGATTGTAAAAGGTGTGTTTTAGGTGAAAGTTTAGCATGCTGGTATTTTTCGCAGAGTTGGCTTCATAGAAAAATGACTTATTTCTGTGGTTCTTAGTCTTCATCCCTTTAGAGATCTTAATTTAAATTATTTAGAGGAAGACACAGGCGTAGGAATCTAGGCAAATTATTCTAATTTATATCTAGGGCTAAGAAACATACTCCTTGTTTCCTAAGTACCAATTTAAGGAAACTGAGTTTTATGGTAATGGATGGTAGTTTATAGGCTTCAGTAAATAATTAAAATGTATTTATGGTTCTTAGCTTTGTTGGTTAGTACTGATTATCCTGTGTGAGGCGTGACTTTAACCCATTTATGTTAAGATTGCAGTTTTATTTTGGGGGTTTGGGTCTCAGTATGTGGTTCAGGCTGGCCTTGAACTCACAGCGATCCCCCTGCCTCAGTCCCAAATGCTGGGATTATGGGTGTGTACCACCATGCCTGGCAGTTTTTTGAATTTTTGGATGAAATTCATACATGTTGCTTAGAAAAATTCAAGGGATACAAAATTTGAAGAGAGAATTTTGTTATGGGCCCTCCAAAAATGGAATACAGGCATTTAGGATTATCAAGTTCAGGATGGGGCTATAATTCATACGCTTCGCTGCCAGTTGTCTTGAATCACTAGTGGTTCAGCATTTCAGGCCAGCACGAATGTGTTACAGTTGTGGTCTAGAAGTGGGGTTGAAGTCTAGTAATGCACTGTTTTGAGGCGGGTTCTGTTCCTATGAGCCAAAGCTGTTTTTCATTTAAGACTTTAATTTCTTAAATTTTCATTTAAGACTTAATTTCTCACATTATTGACCATTTCCCGCCTGTATATAATTTTGGGGGGATGATATTGGGGATCAAACTTTGGTCCTTGTGCTTGCAAGGAATGCAGCAGAACCAATGAGCTAAATCCCCAGCCCTCTGTATATAATTTTTTTAACTTGTGGGTTGTTTTTTTTTTTCATAGTTGCACCTTTATTTTACTGAATAAGCTTTGTCAGACTTGATGTATTTGGGCATACCTGATGGTCCTGTATCTGTATCAGTTATAGCTTAAGCTTCGTGTCCTTAGGACTGTGTTGCTTATGCTTTTTGTTAGTATGTGAATTCCACAACTATGCCGTCTAGACAAAAAGGGTGATATCTATAACAGCACAGTTAGTTGGCTTGTAGGCATTGCTACCCTGGTAAATAGGTTAAAATGTTTGTCATCTGGTGTATACACTTGAGGGGAAAATGAGTTTAAAAGATGAACATAAAAAGATGGTAAAAGGAAATTATCGTAGCCAATGATCCAGTGCCAAAAAGTGGCCATACTTGTGTTTGTTTTTTCGTACCAGGGATTGAACTCAGGTCCTTGCCCTTGCAAGGCAGGCTACCGAACCACTGAGCTAAATCCCCAGCCCTGTACTTCTGTTTTTTAATGAAAAACACAAACCCGGAGTTCGTGGCTAGAGTTGAATTCTGAATAGTTCATATCCTCACAAGGCTTGAGAAAAGCAGCTGGGCTCTTCTCTGCCTACTGTGCTGAATACAACCAACCAACAGCTTGAGGCTTGTTTTTCCTGTTCTTAGTCGTTGTGTACAGTCCCATCAAGCAGCCATCCAGAGTGTTGTTAGTAGAGACACATGGTCCCTGTCTACACGTTCTTTCCAGAGATGATCTAGCACATTTGTGTTTTTTGAGTTTCTTCTTGTGCTAGGGATTGGACCTAGGGCCTCACAAGTTTGAGCCTGGCCTAAGTAACTCAGCCAGACCTCATCTTAGATGGCGAACTCTTGAAACACACGTGCCATAGGTTCACTTCTGGGGTTGAATTTTAAAGAGGGTTGGAGATACAGGTCAGTAGTAAGTAGTTCACTTGCCTAGGACGTGCGAGGCCCAGGGTTCAGCCCCCATGAATACACAGTACAAAGTAAGTCATTTATGGCTTCTGGAAATACATAAACTAGATGTTATGATCCTCTGGGGTTTAGAGAGAGGGACCTGTGTCAGTGAGTGAATTCTGCGTCAGGAAGCCAAGGGGAGCAGGCCCTTTGCGAAGTGGGTGGGGTGGTGGTGCAGGCTGGGCCTTTTAAGTGTTGGCCCGTCAAGTATCTTCTTGTTAGAATTCATGCCATGACCTATGTCTCCATTATTTCAATCACATTGTAAAAATAATAGCTGAGTCTGAGTAGAAAAATGACTCGGCCTTGCTACCATTGCCAAACTTTTGCTTCCAGAAATAATAGAATGTTCACAGTGGACCTAGGGTGACATTGGAAAGGAAAACGTGGTATCGCTAGGAGAGGTATTTATAGGATAACAGTACCGCTTCTCCAACTTTAAGAATATAAATGAAATCCTCCATTTTCCTCTTGCAGCTGATGAATGACTTGAGTCTCTAGTTTCTGAGAACCTTGATTTTTTTATGACTGTTGGAAATTAGCTGCTTATGCTGACAAGTGTAGTAATGAATAAAATCTCACAGTTACCCTCCTTTCGCCGTCTCCTCCCACTTCTGAAGACCCCTACTTTGTGATCTTTGGGAGGAGCCGGAAGCCTCCTTGACTGTTGTCTTTGGTGCCAAGTTAACCACCCACTCGTTCTGATAAAGACGACCCCAGAGATGCTGCCCATCTAATCTCTGAATGGTCAGCCTTTGCAAAGTTTTAACTTTTTCTACTTGTAAAGCATATATGTACAGGGAAATCAAGCAGTAGAGGTTTACATTTTTTAGAAAAGGAAGGTTACCCGACTTCCGGTTTACTTTTGTGAGAGAATCTCTGTTGATGGCCGTGGATACCTCACAGTTCGGGCAGCACATACAAGTGTGGCTGTGGGTGGCTGTACGCCATTAAGTTCCCTCAGGACCGCTGTGTACATTGCCTCTGGGAACAGTCGTGTTAGGGTTGAACGCACCAATGTGGATACTGTGGGTGTAGGTTCCGGCTTACATTGGGCAGACACTTCTGCGAATGCTTTTGCTTTTTTTTTTTTTTTTTTTTTTTTTTTTTTTTTTTTTTTTTGTTTAGCTTGACGTCTTAAGCTAATTGTGTCAGCCAGTCCATTTAAATTTTTCACAACTAATAGTGAATTGGTAGAAATATACTGGGTCTCTGAAGGTGTTAAGTCATTTGTTAAATGAGGGCAAAACTAAATTAACTCACCAGTTTGTCCCTGTGAGGCCCTGAATAGGCACTGCTTCAGCAGGGTGGCCAATTGGCTTGTTTGCCGAGGACTTCCGGGGTTTCCCAGGAAGCAGAACTCTCACTTCTCAAACCAGGATGGTTGATCACCCTGGTACCTTACAGGTGCAAGAAGCCTTTTCCATCCTCACTAACCTCACAGAATGCAGGCTGTGTTTTGGCTTTCAGCTGGGGTCACAGTTGGTCTGTGACTCTGGAAGCTCTTGATTAGTAACATTCCAAGCGTTGTATGCTCTTGTTTTTCTGAGCACTTCAAGGCTTTTCAAATGTTGATGCAAAGGACAGAAATGTTGGTTTAAAGGAGAGCCAGGCAGGAATAAAGTGACAAACGGGAAGGAGCAAAGCAAGGGTATGTGTTGTAGGTGAGGGACATGGGATTCTAGGAAGAGGACTTAGTTCTCTGGGCCACGGTACACTAAGGAGCTGCTGCTACGGGGTGCGGGGCACAGCAGGTGAGTCAGAGTAATGCCCATGGGGTAAGGCACGCCCCGGCTGAGCAGAGGGACCTGGCAGCCTGCCTGTCACAGGGCCCTGCAGTCAAGACTGGACAGCTGGGAGTGCTGGGCGCCGTGCTGCCTCGGCTGCATCACAGACTATTTGTGTAGAAAGAAGTGAGGCCCCAGGCGCGTGGACCTCGGTCATTGCAGCTTTGCGGTTTCATTTGCATCTCTGTCAGCCAGGAGGCTTTAAAAAAATAAAAATAAAAAAGCATTTAAACTGGTGAAAAGAAGGAAATGGCTTCAGACATGCAGCAACTGTTCAGTGCCTGTTAGGTACCAGGTGGTGTTCAGTTCTGAGAATGTGGTGCATAAGGCAGCGTCCTTGTGAAGCTCAAAACGCGTGGGAGGTGAGCACGCAAGAGGAAGGACTAACAGGCTATGGAGGACAATGGAATCGGAGGTAAGACAGTCATGAGGACCGTGCTGACTGTGACCTAACGTCCCTGGAAGATACCTGTTGCCAGCTGCTAGGGGTGGGGGTTCTTGTGCGGTGCCAGAAGCTGTTGGGTGAGAGCCTGTCTAATCTAGGCGGAGATTTCTTGACCAGAGCCTGTTGCCTACACTTGAACAGTAGAACCTGACTAAGGAGACGGACGCGACTATGAGTTAAGACTCAAATGCCAGAGGGACCACGGTTACTACCAGACAGTCCCCTACACTTCTAAAATTCTTTCTTGGGCTTCTTCAGAGGGACTGGTTGTGTCACAGCCTTTTCTCAAATTGCCACCATCTCCCCTCTACGCTAGACACTGAAGACTTCACCTATTAGTACTTCAAAGTGAGTCAGGCATGGTGCTGATGCCCATAATCCCGGCACTTGGGAGGCTGAAGCAGAAGGATTAATGTGAGTTTAGTCCTTTCACAATACTAACATTGCATTGTATGTCCAGGCCTAGAAACAAAACACCCCTGACTCACAACCCCCTAAGTGTGTGTCCCTTTTCTGTACACCTTTTAGTAAAACTCAAGAGAATGTATGTATTCAGTCCATTTTCTCATTGCATTCTTAATACTACTTTGTTGGTATCCAGGTGAGTCGCACATTGCCAGGTAAATGTTTTTCTGGCTTTATTCATTGGTACCGGGGATCGAACTCAGGTCCTTGTGCTTGCCAGGCAGGCAGTGGAACCACTGAGCTAAATCCCCGGCCCTTTCTGGCTTTAAATTACAGCTAGCATTTGAAATGACTGACTAGTCCCTTTTTCATCTTGGCTAAGAAATGCAAGGTGACAGAAAGAATTCCTGGGGATAGTTTCGTTTCTTGTGTGCCACTATACTACACTGATTCATTGACTTTCTATCTTCATGATTGCTGCTCCTCTACCTAAGTGATCTCATCCCATCCTATATTCACTGCAGTGCCCCAGTTTCCACTGCTAGGCCAGCTTGTCTGCCTTGCTGGGGTCCTGACCTCCCACCCAAACTCCTGGGATGCTGTCAGTAAGGTGCACCTCTCATGTGGTTCTTGGCAGCAATTCTTCTCATGCAGTTCTCCACAGGCAGTGCAAAGGCTGCACCTCCAAAGATAGCTTTCTTGGCATCTCCTCTGTCCCTTGCCCTAGTCCAAGCCGTCTAAAAGTCTAGCTGCTCCGTCCCGGCTGCAGCCCATTCTCCATGCGATCAGAATGACTGTACACTGCACGGCAGATCGTGGCCATGCCCTGCTTACCCTCCTCCCCGAAGGATGCATAGTGCAACGGAATGACAGCCCATGAGCTCTCCATGCTGTGCGCACCGCTTCTCGCAGGGCCTTCAGCTCGGCACTGCCCCGCCCTAGCGATGGTGGTCTTGCTGGTCTTGAACAAACCAAGCTCATTCTTCAAGCCTTTGTACACAACCATTGCTTTTCATGTTTCTTTCTGAGGCTAGTGTCCCCTTGCGCAGCCTTCTGCTTTAACGAATTGCCCTCTTCTGTTTCCAAAACAATTTTCTTAGTATTTTCCCCCTAACATTCTCTTGCATGTACTTCTCATATCTCAGCAGACCTGGGTTTGTTTTATTTTGTTCTTCTCTTCCCCTTTCTTGTTTACCACAGTTTACAAAGTGGCAGAGAGAAGGAGCTACCTGAACACTGTGATCAGTGCAGTCTGTGCCGGCAAATTCTCCCGGAGAACTGCCACTCAGTCCCCGGCAGCTTGTCACGGAGTGGCTGACCCGCTAGAGCGCTGGAGCCTGTTTCTGGGTCACACTGCGGACTTCAGGCCAAGATGCCCTGGAATTCAGCTCGTTGTGACCAGATCAGGGTTCTGGGAGGACTGTGGGACCTTGAGAGGAGAGGACTTCCAGGCGGAGAGGGAGGGCGTATTCCCTACAGCACCCCGGCCCTCTGGCACCACCTGCTGGCAGAGCCAGTCAGTGCCAGTACTTAGAGGTTGCCCAGGACGATCCTATAAACAGGGTCATTACTTGTACCCAGTGTGGCCACTCCGAGCACATGGGGGTGCCCACACCTCCCAGAGTATTTCACAGAATGGGGGCCATTCTTTTCTAAGAAGCCCTGACTTACCTGTGGTGAGTTAGCCTTAGGTTCAAATCCCATCTCCCCACTTGGGCTTGGCCCCTGGGGCTGGGGTTCAGCCTGGGTCCCAGGGGAGCCTGGCCTGTGGTGGTGTGGGGTGCAGATGAGGGTCCAGGGAGCTTTCTCCTCCACCAGTTGCATGTGGACACTACTTCCACCTTGACCCGCCACGGCAGCTGCCCGAGGATGGGACCAGGGCCCACAGGCCTTGCCCCAGCAGGCTCACTGGCGGTGAGGCGATTGTGTAGCTTTGTCTCGGGTCGAGGTCCAAGGATGGCAGAAGCGTCCTCTCTCCCACCGCTCCTCCAGCACTGTTGGCCGTGGTCTGGCAGCCGCGTGAAGGATGGCTGAGGGGGCGCCAAGTTCCTTCAGGAATTGCCACTGGCGCCACGCTAAGATCAGCACGTATACGCGTTGCCACGTCACTTCGTCCCGTGCATGAGTTGTGAGTGGCATGCAGGATGCAAATAATTGTAGTGTAGTGACTTTTATATGTGCATATTACTATCAAGATGGATGGTGTCCAGCATCTCACAGACTTCAGACGTCCCTCATCAGTAATTGCCACCTCTTAAAGGCAACCGTTATTGTCTTCCCTCACCCTAAATTAGCCTGGGGTCTGCGGGGAGCTATAAGTGGTCTTGTATCTAGCTGCTTTTGTTTAATATTGAGAGAGTCATCCACGTTACAGTTTATATCAATAATCTTTTTGTTCACTGTTGTGTAATGTACCACAACATAGCTTCATTTTTACTGTTGATGGATTTGTTATTTCTCATATTTGCTTAAGGATACTGCACTTTTTTTCGGAGACAGGATCTCTTTGTTACCCAGGCTGGCCTCCAACTCACAAACATTCTGCCTGCCCCTCCCAAGTGATGGGGAGTAGTACAGGCTCACATCCCCAGGCCCAGCTGCTGCTACGGCTTGGGTATGACGCGAGTGTGTCCACCGAGAGTTCCTGCCCTGGAAGCTTGGTTGCCAACACGGTGGTGGCAGGTGGTAGAGACTTCCTGAGGCTCCTTACTTCTTACATTATCTAGGTGCAAGATGACCAGGTCAGGGAGGCACTGCCCTTGAATGGGATTCAGGAACTCTCACAGGAGAGAGTTCATTCTTGGGAAGCAGCAGGTTACAAAGCAAGGCTACCCCACAGGTGTGGCCCTTCTCCATGTAGCCTGTCCCTTACCATTTCCCTGCCATGCTTTGCGGCAGCCAGGGAGACCCTTACACCAGGATATGCTCTTCGTGCCCTCCACGGGTCAGAATCATGGCCCAAGTAAATAGCCTTACATTATAAAGTACCCAGCCCTGGGCACTTGGTTATAGCAACAAAAATGGACTAATAGAGCTGCCACAAATATTGTTAAAATTACCTTTGCCTTTTGGTGGACATAAGTACTTCTTCCCTCCCTTCTTCCCTTCCTTCCTTTTTTTTTTTTTTTTTCTTTTCTTTTTTCTTTTCCTTTTTTTTTCTTTTTTTGGAGATAGGATCTCACTAAGTTAGCTGGGCTGGATTTGAGCTTGTGGTTCTCCTGCCTCAGCCTCCTGGAAAGCTGGGATTACAGTTGTGTACCACTGCTTCTGGCTCAGCATTTGTTTTTGCAGGGTGTACATCCAGAATTGCACTTAGTGAACCACTGTGTGTTAAAGTGTACTAAATTATATGCCTATAAACAATGTATGAGGGCTGGGGATTTAGCTCGTGGTACTGCACCTGCCAGGCAAGCACAAGGACTTGAGTGAGATCCCCGGTACCAAAAAAACAACAAAAAATATATGAGTGTTCCCTTTCCATACACTTGCCAACACTTAATATTGTCATGCATTTAAGTTTAGCCATATGGTGACTAAAAATAATTGTCATAAAATGCCTGTGTTGTCTCATTATTGTTATGAAGCTCCAACTTACATACAGGTAGACTGAGGCTCAGCCAGGGGAACCTATAGATAACATGAGATGCTAGCATCAAGTAGGGCTAGGGTTTTTTTGTTTGTTTGTTCGTTTTTTGTTTTTTGCTTTTTGTTTTTCTGGTACTGGGGGTTGTACCAAGGGCCTTTGCACCGAGCTGCGTCCCCAGCCCCTTTTTTATTTTTCAGTTGCCCAGAGTGGCATTTTATTTTTAAATGGCTCAGACTTATATTTCTGCCTCAGCCTCCTAGACTGCTGGGGTTATGGGAATGTGCCACCATGCACAGCTTGCACTAAATTTAAAGCCAGAATGCTTAGACTTGGGTGTACCAACATAGGAGCTCTCTTATTTTCTGCACTACTTTCCAGAACACTTACTTCCATTGGTAGCAGAACTATAGCCAGGTCACTCCCTGGTGAATTCAGTTAAGTCAGTGCAGGATCAATCATTTGAGGGATACACACAGTCAAGTTGACCCTCCACACCTCCCCAAGGTCACAGTGAAACATTCTTCGGGTCTCAGGTGGTCATGGCATGGTGCGGGAGGGCAGGGTTTGATGGTCATCACCATCTTCCCTTGCTGCTCTGGGACAGGCACAGCCCTCACCCCTGCCAGTAGGGCTCATTGCCTGCCTCAGTCACTTTCTCATGGCGGGACTCACTACCTGACACCAACAAGTTAAAGGACAGATTTATTTTGGTTTATGTGGTTTTTTGAGACGGGGTCTCACTATGTAGTTGAGACTGACCGGGAACTCACTATGTAGCCCAGGCTGGTCTCGAACTTGCAGCGATCCTCCTGCCTCAGCCTCCAAGTGCTGGGATTACAGGCGTGCGCCACTACGCTCGGCTTTGGTTTATGTGTTTTAGACATTTCAGTCCACAGTCAGCTTGAACAGTCTGTGGCAGGAACAGCGTCAGCAAAGCTGCTCACTTCCACTGGTCCAGAAGAAGACAGTGAAGGAAGGGAGCTGGGGAGGAAGAAAGGCCCTTCCAGGTCATGATCACAGTGATCCTCCCCTTCCGACCAGACCCCCACCTTCTAACAGCAACCCTACTGTGGCGCCGCCATAATCCAGTCACCTTCCAAAAGCACCGCCTCGGGGCACACAGGCTTTGGGTGGCATCTAGAAAGGATCCACCATGTCCTTCCTTTCCGCTGTGTTCACAGGAGTCTGCATCTGTGGCAGGTCTGTGGCTCAGACGGTGGGGTCACTGCTTCAGTGGTCTCATCACATCCAGAAGCCCCTTCCTGGCTGCCTCCCCTCTTTCAGTGCAGGCTCCTTGCGGGGCCGCATGTGGAGACCAGACAGGAAGAGCGAGGCCTGACCGGCCTCCGCGGAAGTGAGAAGAGAGGTGTGCGAGCGCTCACACGCTGCAGGGAGATAAGAACACCTGCGGGTAGGCTGTTTACCCGGAGCAGGGCCGTGGGGGGCGGGAGACAGGTGAGTCCTGTGGGATCCGATTGCTCGTGCCCGGGTCTGGGCGAAGAAAGCCACGGTGCGCCAGGCGCGTGGGGCTCTGTCCAAGGGAGACCCGAGGCCCCGGCCGCCCTGATTTTAGCTCATTTCTGTGTCTCCTTATTTTTCATATTTGCCACCCCTTGGTCCGGTTCACGCTCATAGGCTGCTTCCTACACCTCTACATTAAGCATGACACAGAGATGCTCTGGGCCCCTGCCTAGGCCCACTTACCTGCCACTTCTCCTTGACCACACCACACTTTCGGAACATAGAAGATGATTCAGACTTTGCTGCAGACCAGTGGACACTGTTCTCTACTTTCAGAGCCCTAAAACTATCTGCAGGCCCTCGCGTCTCCCTGTGGCTGTGCTGCGTAGACTGGGGAGGGACGGGCGGGAGCCTCTTCTGAAACATCAGTCGCTCATTGCAGTACTCCTCTCCGTTCTCGAAGTTCTTTATTCTCTCCATATTCTCTCTCCGGCCTTTTGGAACAGTGCCTCTGACATCACCACACTTCTCCCCAGCAGAGGGAGGTGAGGCTCAGGTGAAACAGCTCGGCAGAGATCCCATAACAGGGGCAGGCAGGCTGACTCCAGGGTGGCTATTGGAACAGACAGAGGTGACAGCAGGCAGCAGCCAGGACCTCTCCGACCAGGCAGGCGGGGAGGCTGGAATTTATGCCCAGAGCTCACTGACTGCCTCACAAGCGGCTGAGAAAGGGAATGTGAACCGAGCTCGGGGCCACAAGGTGCCCTTTAAGATACACTGTTCCTCCCAGGAGTCCGGTCAGTGTTGCTAGGAGTGAAATCGGCTCTGGGCCAGATTTTGCCCTGTAGACTGCTTGAATTCTGGGCCTTCGGTTACCCTGGAGGTAGTATGAGCAGCTGTGAAACAAAGTGTTCCTGGCATTTGAGGAGTGGGGCCCAAGCGAACCAAAAAAAAAAAACAAAAAAAAAAAAAAAAAAAAAAAAAAAAAAAAAAAAAAAAAAAAAAAAAACACCAAAAAACAAAAACAGCAACAACAAAAAACAAACCCTAAACAAAGTCTACGCTGTGACGGCAGGAGTGTGGCTGTGGCCAGAGCTGCAGCTGGGCTCCTCCCTGGGTTTTGCTTCCTCTCTAGAACAAGAGTCTTTTAAATTTTAATTTTATTCCATACCTCCCCTCCTGTCCCTCCCTGTGTGCTAAAGCTGTAGAAGAAGAGGTTTTGATTACATGGTGAGTGGCGAGCAAAGGAGGAACGGCTTGGAGCCAGGGCATTCTGCTCCCACGGAGGGGCGATTTGAGCCAATCCTTCCTTACCTGGGCTAGTGATTGGGGAGAAATGAGTGGGGATAGGTGACCCCACCTCTCTGTCCCCCACAATCCTGCCACCACCTTGGTCTTGAGTGGAGGGTGCAAGGCAGGGTAGAGTGAACCCAGAAAGCAAGGTGCCGAACAAGTCACCTCTGGCAAACCCTGCCGGCTCCTCTAGCCAGGGCTTGATCCCTGAGCCCCCACTGACAGGTGTCTCACCTCACTCTGGGTTTAAGAATCACCTGGAGGGCTGGGCGTGGTGACGCACGCCTGTAATCCCAGCACTAGGGAAGCTGAGGCGCTGAGAGTTTGAGACCAGCCTGGGCTACATAGTGAGTTCCAGGTCAGTTTCAACTACATAGTGAGACCCTGTCTCAAAAAACCCAAAAAAAAAATCACCTGGAGAACTGGCTTTATTTAAAAGACAGATAAAACTCTCCCATTAGAGTCATTAGATTGAGCTTGGACTCACAAATCTGCCCTTTCCTTGATCTGAGGCTCATTTATTGTTTGTTTCTTCTTTTATTTATTTTTACAAACCTTTGAGGGGGTTTTCCGTGCTGTGGTGCTAAGGATTGAACCGAGGGCATTCTACCACCGAGGTCTATCCCTTAGCTTCTGTGTGTATGTGTTGTGCCAGAATCTGTGTTTCCCTCGGTGGGCTCAAACTGGTGATCCTACTGCCTTAGGCTCCTGAGTAGCTAGGCTTACAAAAGTGTGTTCCACTTTGCCTGGTTTAGACTTTCAATAGATTGCAGCAAGAAAACTGCTCTACCAAGTCCTAAGGGCTTCCTTCCCTCATTTTCTTTTTCTTCTAAAACAGGGCACTACCACACGTAGCTCCCGGCTTTTTTTTGAGACAGGTTTCATTATGTAGTTCAGGCCAGCCTTGAATTCATGGTGATCCTCCTGCCTCAGCTTCCCAAGTGACAGGATTACAGGTGTGAGCCACTATGCCCAGCTCCATTTTTTTTTCAATTTATTTCTTAAAGGTAAAAATGTTTAATATGTATGTAAAAGAAAAAACCCAGAAAAAAAATAATATGTAATGCATTCATATGGATCAACATCCAAGAGGCAGAAAAGGGTATAAAATGAAAATTCACCCTAATCCCTGAACCCAGCCACCTAGTTCCCTTCATTGAAAGCAACCAATTTCTTTTGTAATCTGTATCTTAAACAGCATATACAAGTTAAGGGAAATCACCATTTTGAGCAGAGGTGCTGAGCATTGAACCGAGGGCCTTGTGCATCTAAGCATGTGCTCTACTGCTGACCTACACCCGCAAGCCCCAAACCTCCATTTTTATTTTGTACGGGAGATCGAACTCAGGAACTTGCGCTTGCAAGGCAGGTGCAGGGACACAGAGCTAAATCCCCAGCCCTAGACCTCCCATTTTCAAAACGAGCGTCCCTTAGTGATTCTCAGATACTTGAAAAAAACATGGTATCAGGTCGAGGCCCCAAGTTCGATCCCCGGTACCAAAAAAATAAATAAAAAATAAAAAAGCAGATGCCATGTTCTTTTTCTTTCTTTTCTTTGGTATTGGGGATCGAACTCGGGACCTCGAGTTTGTGACGCAGGCGGCGGCACCACTGAGCTAAATCCCCGGCCCCGTGGCATCTAGCCTGTGCCGGGCTCTGGGCTGGGTCCTCAGGTAGTTGTGAAACCTGGCACCGCCTGATCCTGCTCAGGATGCCTACAAGCTTATAAGGCCCTGCACGGGGGGCCTTGCCTGGGTGGCCTGGGGTGCAGTGGAGGCAGGGCTGTGGTGCTGAGAAAAGGTGGAGAGCTATGCGCCTTTCATCTCTGTCATCAGCTGTGCCACCTGGCAGACACTGGACACCACAGCTTGCAGATAAAGACCAGGTAACTCAAGGAGCCACTTGCACAGGCCCATTCCGGAGGACTTTAGGTCTCTGGTTTCTTTGGGGGCCCCTTGTGGAAGCGTCTTTTGTCTTCCCGGTGTCAGGAATACTATCACATGCCTGTTAGCTGAGCGAGCCAGGCGCCCTGACTCCTAGGGAGGGGATGGTACTGTTCCTCAGGCAGAGCCGGGCTGAGCAGTTACACAATCCCTGACTAGGGTGAGGCCAGGTAGGGCCCTTCAGACTTTTCCCTTTCCTTTAGAGCTGCTTCATCCTGTCGACCTTATCACAGCTTCCTGGGAGCAGGCCGCACAACAGAGCTCTGTCCAGGCTGGGCCTGGCAGTGCGGTTCGCAGCCGGATGCTCAGCACGAGTGGGGTGTGTTGGGGGGTTAACACTTCAAGGGCTCGGTGAGTGTTCACTGAAAGAATGGCTGCTGGACAGCATCTTCTCTAGGCTTGGGGTTTCCCTACAACATGCGCTGTTTTGGCCCTGCAAGCCTCAGAGAAGTCAAGAGTAGGGGGGAAAAAAAAGAGATACCAAACTATGCAGCAAGGTTCAAATCCTGCTCTCTACTTAACGGTTTGGGACCTGTCCCCTCGTTGGTGAAAGAGGAGAAAAGGTAACATCTCACCCCTCTCATGGAGAGTGAGGGCACGGCAGGACGTGTCCTTTGAGTAAAACACCCCCCGACCGACCCACACGACCCCCGCATCCACGCCCCATCTTGTTTGTTGTTTCCAGGCTTCTCCTGGGGTCCTTCTCTGCGCTTAAGACAGCCCCTGCCTGAAAGACCCTTCCGAGTCGCCGAGGTAGTCCAGCCGGTCCCTGGCGCCGGTTTGGGAGGAAGCACCATGCTTTCGAGGGTGGGAGTGAAAG